>NW_028274822.1:59835343-60136413 GCF_037043125.1 Eumetopias jubatus | reverse complement strand
ACTTCCGGCAGGGGGACCAAGTCCGCTTCCGGAGGTGCAGTAGGCCCCGCCCCGGCCCCCAGGCCGCGGAAGCCACCGACTTCCCGGCTCGCTCTCCGGCGCCCTCCCTCCAACTCCCGGACCGCCTAGCCCGGCATGGGGCACGGACCCAGCGCCGGGACAGCGGCCCACGTCTGAGGCTCTCACTCACTATTTCTCTGCTTTGGCGAGATGCTCCAGCCCCTCATTTATCTTCTGAGCCGCCATCTCGAAGGTCCGGGCCGTGACGTGGAAGAGGAGAGCCCGGCTGAGGCGGCGTGGGAACGCCGAGTGAAAGCCGGGACGGCGCCGCAGCCCAGCTGCTACAGCGGCCTATAGGGCTCAAACCTAATGCGGCAAAGCGGCCTCGGGAGCCGGGAGGGGCGCAGCGCAGGCATACACCGCGCAGGCGCAGAGCGCCATGGTTCGCCTGAGCCGCAGGCTTCTAGCGCAAGCGCAGTGGGCACTGAAGGCCGTTCGTACCTGCAGTCATTCATTCAGTATTTATTGAGCACCTAATATATGCTGGGAACTGTTCCAAGCATCAGGAAATCAGTAGGGAGTACAACAGACAAAAAAACCCGCCCTCCTAGAGCCTTGCTTTTCCATTCATGTGAAACACGTTGGTGCTATAATTATGGATTATGGAACAAATTACATTCGTTCCATAGCTGGAATAGTGTTCATTCATTCATCCTGCCTCTGAGCCCCAACTATATGTCAGTCGGTAAGCAAAACAGTCCCGTTCACTGTCAAATAGTCACCCGACAGACACAAACTCTGGTGAGTGCTCTGAATGAAAAGTTCAGGGAGTTAGATCTTTTGCAGTGCTCAAGCAGAAATAACAGCCAGTAATACTCTTGGCTCAACTGATAACTCACGGTCATTTCAATATCCACATAGATGATTTCTGCAATGCCTATGCACCAACTCAGCCACCCATTCCCAGGATCACACCCTTGACCTTACTAATTACTAGTAACTGTGTGCCTTCCACTATGTCCATTTTCTTCGCCTTCAACAGAACTCTCTCCTTTTTCTTATTCTTTTGCTCTTATTCACACTTCCCTCTTTACCCAGCATAGATTCCATGTTCCATCATTTTAGCTACTCTGTGGTAGCTAAGCCCTTTATCCGTAGTGTCATTTGCAAATATCTTCTCCTATTCTGTGGGTTGCCTCTTTGTTTTGTTGACTGTTTCCTTTGCTGTGCAGAAGCTTTTTATCTTGATGCAGTCCCAAAAGTTCATTTTTGCTTTTGTTTCCCTAGCTTTTGGAGATGTATCTTGAAAGAAGTTGCTGTGGCTGATGTCAAAGAGGTTACTGCCTATGTTCTCCTCTAGGATTTTGATGGATTCCTATCTCACATTGAGGTCTTTCATCCATTTTGAGTTTATCTTTGTGTATGGTGTTAGAGAATGGTCAAGTTTCATTCTTCTGCATGTGGCTGTCCAATTTTCCCAGCACCATTTATTGAAGAGAGTGTCTTTTTTCCATTACATATTTTTTCCTGCTTTGTCCAAGATTATTTGACCATAGAGTTGAGGGTCCATATCTGGGTTCTCTATTCTGTTCCATTGGTCTATATGTCTGTTTTTGTGCCAGTACCATGCTGTCTTGGTGATCACAGCTTTGTAATATAGCTTGAAATCGGGCAACGTGATGCCCCCAGCCTTGTTTTTCTTTTTCAACATTTCCTTGGCGATTCAGGGTCTTTTCTGATTCCATACAAATTTTAGGATTGTTTGTTCCAGCATTTTGAAAAATGTCATTGGAATTTTGATCGGGATAGCACTGAAGGTATAGATTGCCCTGGGTAGCATAGACATTTTAACAATGTTTATTCTTCCGATCCATGAGCATGCAATGTTTTTCCATCTTTCTATGTCTTCTTCAATTTCTTTCATGAGTGTTCTGTATTTCCTAGAGTATAGATCCTTTACCTCTTTGGTTAGGTTTTTCCGAGGTATCTTATGGTTTTTGGTGCTATTGTAAATGGACTCGTTTCTCTAATTTCTCTTTCTACAGTTGTGTTAGTGTATAAGAAAGCAACTGAAAAAAAAAGAAAAAAAAAGAGGAAAAAAATAAATAAATAAAAAGAAAACAACTGATTTCTGTGCCTTGATTTTGTATCCTGCCACATTACTGAATTGCTGTATGAGTTCTAGGAATTTGGGGGTGGAGTCTTTTGGGTTTTCCACATCAAGTATCATGTCATCTGCGAAAAGAGAGAGTTTGACTTCTTTGCCAAATTGAATACCTTTTATTTCTTTTTGTTGTCTGATTGCTGTTGCTAGGACTTCTAGTACTATGTTGAACAATAGTGGCAAGAGTGGGCATCCTGATCTTAAGGGAAGGGCTCTCAGCTTTTCCCCATTGAGGATGATATTCGCTGTGGGTTTCTCATAGATGGATTTTATGAACTTGAGGAATGTTCCCTCTATCCCTCTACTCTGAAGAGTTTTAATCCGGAAAGGATGCTGTATTTTGTCAAATGCTTTTTCTGCATCAATTGAGAGGACCATAGGGTTCTTCTCCCTCCTCTTATTAATGTGTTCTATCACATTGATTAATTTGTGAATGTTGAACCACCCTTGCATCCCGGGGATAAATCCCACTTGGTCGTGGTGGATGATCCTTTTAATGTATTGTTGGATCCTATTAGCTAGGATTTTGTTGAGGATTTTGGAATCCATATTCATCAGGGATATCGGTCTGCAATTCTCCTTTTTGGTGGGGTCTTGGCCTGGTTTGGGGATTAAGGTAATGCTGGCCTCATAGAATGAGTCTGGAAGCTTTCCTTCTGTTTCTATTCTTTGAAACAGCTTCAGTAGAAAAGGTATTATTTCTTCTTTGAATGTTTGGTAGAATTCCCCAGGGAATCCACAAGGCCCTGGACTCCTGTTTTTTGGGAGGTTTTTGATCACTGCTTCAATCTCATTACTGGTTATTGGCCTATTAGGTTGCCAATTTCTTCCTGTTTCAGCTTATAGGTTTCCAGGAAGGCATCCATTTCTTCCAGGTTGCTTAATGTATTGGCATATAGTTGTTGATAATAATTTCTCATAATTGTTTCTGTTTCCTTGGTGTTAGTCATGATCTCTCCCCTTTCATTCATAATTTTATTAATTTGGATCCTTTCTCTTTTCTTTTGGATAAGTCTGGCCAGTGGTTTGTCGATCTTATATAGTCCTTCAAAGATCCAACTTCTAGTTTCGTTGATCTGATCCACTGTGTTTCTGGTTTCTAATTCATTGATCTCTGTGCTAATCTTAATTATTTCTCTTCTAATGCATGGCTTAGGCATCACTTGTTGCTTTTTCTCTAGTTCTTTAAGGTGTAGGGTTAGTTGGTGAATTTGGGATTTTTCTATTTTCTTGAGTGAGGCTTGGATGGCTATGTATTTCCCCCTTAGGACCGCCTTTGCAGTATCCTATTGGTTTTGGACCCATGTGTTTTCGTTCTCATTGATTTCCATGAATTGTTTAAGTTCTTCTTTGATTTCCTGGTTGACCCAAACATTCTTGAGCAGAGTTGTCTTTAGCTTCCAAGTGTTTGAATTTCTGCCGAATTTTTTCCTGTGATTGAGTTCCAGTTTTAAAGCATTATGGTCTGAGAATATGCAGGGAATAATCTCAATCTTTTGGTATCGGTTGAGACCTGATTTGTGACCCAGTATGTGGTCTATTCTGGAGAAAGTTCCATGTGTGCTCGAGAAGAATGAGTATTCTGTTGTTTGAGGGTGGAATGCTCTGTATATATCTATGAAGTCCATCTGGTCCTGCGTGTCATTCTAAGCTCTTGTTTCTTTGTTGATTTTCTGCTTAGATGTTGTGTCTGTTGCTGAGAGTGGAGTATTGAGGTCTCCTACAATTAACGTATTGTTATCAATATGACTCTTTATCTTGGTTAACAGTTGGCTTATGTAGATGGCTGCTCCCAACACAGATATTTACAATTGTTAGATCTTGTTGGATAGACCCTTTAAGAATGATATAGTGTCCTTCTGTGTCTCTAACTACAGACTTTAGTTTAAAATCTAATTTGTCTGATATAAGAATTGCTACCCCAGCTTTCTTTTGAGGTCCGCTGGCGTGGAAGATGGATCTCCATCCCTTCACTTTCAGTCTGGATGTATCTTTAAGTCCAAAATCAGTCTCTTGTAGACAACATATGGATGGGTCCTGTCTTTTTATCCAATCTGCACCCCTGTGCCATTTTATGGGAGCATTTAGGCTGTTCACGTTGAGAGTGATTATTAAAAGATATGAATTTATTGTCCTCATGTTGCTTGTGAAGACCTTGTTTTTATAGATTGTCCCTATAAAGTTCTGTTGTATATCACTCTTGGGGTCTTTCTCCTTTTATAGAACCCCCACCTTAATATTTCTTGCAGGGTTGGCTTAGTGGTCACATATTCTTTCAGTTTCTGCTGGTCTTGGAAGCTCTGTATCTCTCCATCCCTTCTAAATGACAGCCTTGCTGGATAAAGTATTCTTGGCTGCATGTTCTTCTCTTTTAGTACCCTGAATATGTCTTGCCAGGCCTTTTGGCTTGCCAGGTCTCTGTGGATAGGTCTGACCTTATTTTGATGTTCTTCCCTCTGTATGTAAGGTATCTCTTCCCCTAACTGCCTTTAAGGTGGTTTCCTTGGTTCTAAGATTTGAGAGTTTTACTATTACATGCTGGGCTGTGGGCCTGTTTTCCTTGATCTTGGGAGGGGTCCTCTCTGCCTCTTTGACACGAATGTTTGTTTCATTCCCCAGATTATGGAAGTTCTCAGCTATGATTTGCTCAAATACATCTTCTAGTCCTCGCTTTCTCTCCACCCCTTCAGGATTCCAATTATTCTGACATTGGAACACTTCATGGTGTCACTTATTTCTCTGATTCTATTTTCATGGATTCTGAGTTGTTTTTCCCCAGCCTCCTCTTTTCCCTTTTTATCTATTAAATTGTCTTCCAGGTCGCTTATTCGTTCTTCTGCCTCAGTTACCCTAGCTGTTAGATTATCTAGATTGGATTGGATCTCATTGATAGCATTTTTAAGTTCTGCCAATTCAGCTTTCATTTCTGCCCTTAGAGACTCTATGTTGCCATTAATTGATTTCTCCATTCTAGCTACTGTCTTCACAATTGCTAGCCTGAATTCCATCTCTGACATCTTGGATGTATCTGCATCCATTTGTAAATCTGGTGCATAAGTCATAATCTCTGAGTCTTTCTTATTTTGGGGGTTCCTCCTCCTAGTCATTCCGTTGATGGGTGGTTGAGGGAATGTATAGAATCCAAATTATTGACCACAACCCAAGCAAGATGCACCTGTTTTCTAGGGACCTTAGGGTTGCTGGCCTCTTGTTTTCCCAGCCTGTCTTCTAGGGGAGGGGCCTGCTGCACTGTTACTCAGGCAACCCTGTTTGGGCAGAGTTGCCCTGCTCCCCTGTGGCAGGGAATGGGCTCAGTGGGAACCGGTTTTTTGGGGCTTTTGTTCTCTTCCGTGTCTCTTCTGAGAGTCAGAGCAGATGAGACTGTTTCCAACCCTCTGCCTCAGAGCAGAGACTGCAGTCTGTTCTTCAGTGAGCTCTCCAGGCCATAATGTCTCCGTTTCTGTCTGTGCTGCTATAAACTGCTGCGTCCTGGGTTGTGCGCCCCTCTGCAGCACTCCCAGTCCTGCCTCCAGGTTGGGGCACATCTCTGCCCTTTGTGCTTCTAAAACTGCCAGCCACCCCCAGTTCACATGCATGCTCCTGAATTTCCAGGTTTCAGTCCAGGCAGCTGCCCTAAAGTCCTTTCCCTGCCGCTACCGGACTGCGAGTCTTTGTGGGTTCCCCAGCTCAGGAGGCTATCGTCACCGGCAGTTCAGGATCCCCACAGCCAGGCTCCCTCCCACTGCAGTTTATCCTCAGATATCTGCCCACGGAATCACGGCTCCCAGCTTCGTACCTCGAAAGCAACCGCCTGCAACCTTCTGTTTGTAGAGATCCAGAGCTATCTTCTTACATCTCAGGCTGATTTCGTGGGTGCTCAGAATGGTCTGGTAGATATCCAGTTCAATTCCGGGGACCAGTTGGAATAGAGCCCCCTACTCCTCTGCCATCTTTTCCTCTCCCCTCATTTTTTTTTTACATTTTCAAAGAATTTCCAAAACAGAGCAAGAGAGCAAGTCTGTGGGATGGAGAAAGACCCATCCATGGGTGCCAGTCCTCTTACCTGGGCACGGGACAGTGCAGACCAGCGTAGGTCAAGCCAGAGCAGAGCTCCCAATGTAGGCACTGTCCCACAGTCGCCTCTGCATCAGTGCGGAGGAGGTGGGTGACCGTGGTATGGATAGTGGACCCCACCCTGTCCAGCTTGCTTGACCCTGCAGGCTCCCCAGGGAGGCCAGCAACTAAGCCCCTGATCCTGGGGGTCTGTGGCAGCCATGAGACAAACGGCTCAATAGAGCAGCTACAATCTGCCAGATATTCTACTCAGTGTTTTATGCTTAGCACCTTAGAAGCACTATAATGATCCAGTTTCACACAGGAGAAGACTAAGGCTCAGAGAAGCTAAGGGACTGGCTTAAGATCATACAGTCAGTAAGTGGGAAGGCAGAACTTGAACGCAGGACCTTTTGACTCCAAAATATATAGTCGAGCCGCTGTAATGGACTGAAAAATGGTCTCTGTTTTATAGTAGTTTAATAACAACTCACACAATACCCCCACTCAGTTACATGGATCCATTACAGAAGTCCAAATGTTTTTGAAAAAAAAAAAAAATTCAGAGTGCACTTTACTACGTATCTGTTAGCGTTTGGAAATTTCACTAACAGTTGAAAAATGGAGTTGGGAATTTACTAGGTATGACTGAAGTAAGTTGCCAAATCGCTGAGAAGGAAACATCCCTGCCAGATGCCCTAAGTATATTTTACTGAGGCTTTCCCGGGTTCATTCGGGTTTTGCTCATGGCCATGTAGTTCTCCTGAAGAAACACACGGTGGCACCACTCGCGCAGGTTTTATAGCCACAAGCCACCCAAACAGCAGTGATTGCTACTTTGGGTTATAGAGTCAGATTCTGGCAACATTTCGCATTCATAACTGAACTTCCCACATAAAGGGGATACCTCTCACTATTTTGTACACAAAGTTAAGCAGTGTTGCCCAAGAGTTCAGAGTACAGTAAAGCTAGGAAGATCTGCCACATTATTAATATATCTAATAACAGATCTTTTATATCCACTTTAACTAACACAACTGTTTTGATGAATAATACTTTTAAGAAGAGAGAAGATGTAGAATTTACTCTGCTAGTTATCTTTGAATAAAAGTTGAAACCAGTTTACTAAATTGGCTTAGTAGAGTCCTACTGTATATTTTTTTGGACTACTTGCAGATAACCTAGTTCCATCCTGAAAGTATTCTCTTTCTAAAACTATATCCCAAAAATATACTGGTGAAGAAGATTTTAGATTAAATCATAATAATTTAATTTTTTGGCTACATTTTGTGCGAATATAAATTATACCGATTTGAAATAACACAACAAAAATTTATCAATGAAATTTTATAAATAACATGCATCTTCTACATTAAAAATTCGTCAAGAATTGCACAGTTTGGGGGCATCAGGGTGGCTCAGTCAGTTGAGTGTCTGCTTTCGGCTCAGGTCACGATCCCAGGGTTCTGAGATCGAGCCCCCAGCATCAGGCTCCCTGCTCAGTGGGAAGCCTGCTTCTCCTTCTGCCTCTGCCTCTCCCCTCCACTCATGCTCTCTCTCTCTCTCAAATAAATAAATACAATCTTAAAAAAAAAAGAATTGCATAATTTGAAGCCGTCAGGAACAAAGAGTTGTAGACTAGGTTTACACTATTTACTCTTTAGACATTCTTTCAAGAGATATTTGTGGAGTGGCTTCTCTGTGCCAGGCACTGTTCTAGGCTCTGGAGGTACAGCTGTGGATACAACAGTCAGAAATCCTTCCGGGTGCTCCCAGAGTTTACATGCTGGGGAGGGAAGCGCGTGGGTGGGGACTTAGGAGACAAGTGGGAATGCTAAATGGGATCCGTGCTTCTTGGAAAAGAAAGCAGGAAAAGGGCTGAGGCAGTGCCTATGCAAGTGTGGGGGCAGTTATCACTAGGCAGGTGACAGCTAAATGAAGACATTACAGGCATGATGGCTTGAGCCAATGGGCTATCTGGACAAGGAGAGCGGCTGACAGATAGAGTGAAGCAGCACGTTGGTGAGGCAGGGTGTGCCTGGCTTATTCCAGGGAACATAAGGGACCAGCAAGGCCCAGGCCGCTCCCAAGAGTGCAGGAGACCAACCACTCAGTGAATGAGCCAACACACCAATTCTTTGTCAAGACCCATCTAAAATCAGGCAAAGTTTGGATTATGTTTGAAAATCTTCAGGAACACGTCTTTTGCTTACATACAACTTCCGTCTGCTTGAGTGATTAGAAATGAACATATGTTAATAAAGAAGGTAAAAAATTGCTCATAGTCTGTGATGGAACGCTTACTCAAACATGAAAATGTCAAGCCCACAGAGTGCACTAGGTTTGCAAAAGCAGGCACAAGACCCTTTTTCTCAAGATTCTCCTGTCGCTGCGGAGATAGAATAACAACACTCTGGTGGGACACATGCTAGAAAAGAGACATAAAAGATCCGGAGAGGAATCCAGTTCACAGGACCCTTGAATTCCCAGCGAAAACTGGGCAGCCGGCACCTAGCTCCCCTCTGCCAGCCATTCTCGTTCCTCCCGCTGGGGGGAGCTCTAGGACCATGGCCATCGCCAGAGGAGGGCGTGGACTCTGAAATACGCTCTGGGGTAAGAAAGGATCTTTAGTCATGCTCACATTCGAAAGGAGACCTTCCAGATTTGGAAAAAAAAGAACAGAAAAAAAAAAAAAGCAACAACAACACCCTCATCTCCCCAGCTCTCAACAAAGTCAGAGATGAAAGAAGACGGTTTTAGCATGGCAAATAAAAAAATAAACAAGTGCTTGAAATGGATAAGTTTTTCCTTTTAAATTTGTTTTTGCAAAGGGTTTTTTCTTCCCTGAAAAACAAAATACTAAAATAGCAAGTTATGTTTTCATTTATGAATCCTCCTCAAGAGGAAATGTAATAATAACAAGGGGTTCCCATTGGATCCAGCTTATTTCATAATGTAAGTATATTTATATCCTCTGGGGAAAGAAACCTACCCTGAGCCAGGTAGTTCTCATTTAAATTGGTGATTTTGTTCATTTGTATTTTTTCCTCTTCTTTTACCTTGAACAACCTCTCAAACTGGAGAGAAGCTTTAGATTCTACAGCTGTGTATTGGACGGGGTGCCTTTTGCTAGTGATAGAGGGTGAAAGACGGTAGCAAAAGGACTTGTTTTGCTTTATTCTATATCTGGTCAGAAAGGTGGTTTGCCCCTCACTAAGTATTATCTTATTACATCAAATGTTCAAATGTTGAGAGAGCAGGGTCATGTACCAGAAAGAGAAAAAGCTTAGAGGCAGTCCCACGTTCCAGTCTCAGCTGGGTTCCTCACAGGATGTAAATTATTTCACTTCTTTGTGCTTCCGTTTCCTCGTCTATAAAATAGGGATAATAATACTGTGGTGGATTCAAAATGGCAGTCAGATCTCTGACACTCCTCCCATGGAGAGGTGGAGTCAATGTCCTCTACCTTGAACCAAGGGTGGGGAGATGTTCTGTGGATGCTCTGACCAAGAGAACATGGAAGGAAAGATGTTGTTCCAGAAAGCTCCACTTCCTGCCTTTCCTGGAGCCCTGAACAGTACGACTACCCTGAGGCCACCATGATGGGAAGAAGCTTGAGTGAGCCAGGAGAGAGTCTGTGTGTGTGTGGAGGGAGAGGTGCCCAGCCAGCTACCAGCTCTCCTGACTCCCAGCCATGTGAGCCATTTCAGCTGAGTACCCAGATGTCATGAGGCAGAGATGAGGCCCTCTGACTGCTCCTATCCAAATTCCTTTCTGCACTATCATGAGATATGCTAAGAACAAATTGTTGTTTTAAGCCACTGAGCTCTGGGATAGTTTACTAAGCTGCAGTAGATAAGCCCACTAAGTGCCTATCTTGAGGAGCTGTTGTCAATTTTACCAATAATAAATACCTCTGAGGCACCTAGCCCAGAACTGACACGTAGTGAGCACTCAGTAAACAGCATCATCATCATTCTTGCTGCTTGCATTTTCTTTCTATAGGACAGGTTATTATTATTTTTTTTTTTTTTCAAATGTGGGCAGAGAATCTTATCTGAGCTCACAGAGGACAATGAAATCCTTCACAGCTGACTCGCCTGGGAATCCACAGGCTTTGGGGCTGCAAATCCTCCCCAGCCTACGCAAGTCGGGCACAAGAGAGCCACTGAGTCCAGGCTTTGCTGGCATTCCCTTTAAACACACGCTCTGCCGGTGAGCGGAACGTGCTGGCCCTGCATTCCAGGGACACCACAGGGCACACAGTGAAGCTCTGTGCTTGCCTTTTGCTTTTTCTCTCCTGTAAATCTCCTTAACTACCTAAACTCAGTGGGCAACCAAACACAACTGGGTTTAAAGAAGGCATAGTGGCAAGAGATTGTCTTTAAATGCAGCTGCTGGTGCTGGTCTCCAGGGAGGAGTTGAGAGCTTGCCAGCCCGGCTGAGAGCCTCTCAAGCATTCACCCTCCCCATGGCCTCCAAGTGACCTTATCTTTGGTGACAGCATTTAGAGGATACTCCCAGTGATGACACTAGATGTCCTGGGACCATCGAGGCAGTAGGATATGAAGTATTAGTTAGGATATAAAGTATTCTTAATATAGTGATCTTATAGAACTCAAAATCCCAAGAACTATCATGATCTTATAGAACTCTGATTCCTAATCTGTCCTGCATGAACCTGCCGCTCCCCATCACTACTGCCATTGGCCCCTTCTCTGGCCCGGACTGCTGGTCAACCTGTTCTTACTGGTCAGTCGTCCTGCCACCACTCAGACTTCTGTAGAAGCCTCAGCCTCTCTGCAGCCTTCTGGAAGCACCAGTGTCACGGTATGACCACACCCCTCCCTCTTTCAACGACTTCAGTATTTCCTCTGAGGACAGAAGAAAACATAGCAAGTCCAGGGTTGGGAGCCCAGCTTTCCTAGCCCGGGCCCTGTGTTTGCCCCACCTGCTCTGACTGATGGCTCAGGCCAATGCTATGCCCATCCCCAGATAGGAGGGGAAGTCGGGAGGAGTGGGGGATGAAGACGGGGATGACACTGCCCAAAGGTGACAGAAGCAGACGACTCAGCTGGAGGTGAGGTGGGGATCTTTTGTTTAAGGACTTTGTATGTCTCACGATCCACCTCTGGATCCTAAGCTGGGAACCTCAGGATCGGTTCAAATGACTAGGACTAGAACAACTAACTTTGGATGATACGCTTGCCCCAATGGTGCTTTAGAACTGCTTGAAAAAAGGCAGGATTCGCTAAAATCAAAAAGCAAAAAAGGAAAAACTGAAAAGAGGGAGACCTCCAGCCAAGGCTCCCGCGTTCCCCAGTGGACTGGGACCAGGCACTTCAGTTCTTGTGCTGATGCTTCCACACCCCTCTGTTCCCCACAGAGTGCAGCTCTGCACCAGGGCACACAGCCACTGTGACCTCCTCTATCCCCACTTAGAAACCGAGCTTCGGGGCACCTGGTGGCTCCGTCGGTTAAGCATCTGACGCTTGATCTCAGCTCAGGTCTTGACCTCAGAGTTGTGAGTTCAAGCCCCATACTGGGCTCCATTCTGGGTGTGGAGCCTACTTAAGAAAGAAGGAAAGGAAGGAAGGAAGGAAGGAAGAAAGAAAGAAAGAGAGAGAGAAAGAAAAAAGGCTTCTATTTCTCATGTTTCTGGTCTCTCTTGTCACATGAGCTCATGTTTTCAGTTCCTTCTTTGGGGTCATAGCACACATCTCCACAGTATTCCCATAGGCTTGACCCTGGTGTCTTCTGTTGACCTGGCATACAGCCCCAGCTCACTTCTGTTCTCCCCACTGGCCTCATTACCTTTGAAGGACACTCCCTGTGTGGCTCCTTGTTGCCTTTGCTTGCTTCCTTACCCACCAAGTAGCGTACTGGAGACAGAAAGACAAAGGGGCTGGCAATTTCCACCTGGTGGGCTCCGTGTTTAACGCTGGGACCCCATACCCACAGACAGATGGTTATGAGGATGCAGGGTGTTTGTGGGTGGTTCTAGAAAGTGTTTCTGCATTAGCTATGATTTGCTCGAACTCTCTCCATTTCCAGGGGTCAGTGCTGGTCCTGAAGACAAACGAGGAAAAATCTTGCTTCGGCTCAGTGGGAAGGGACAGCAGCAATCCACCTGAACAAATAATCTCATGGTTCTACTCAAGCTACATTTTCAGAGTCACCCTTTAGAAGCTGTCTCATTTATCACTTTAGAACTTGAATTTGATGGTTTTGATTTTTTAGTCCAAGACTGAACCTGTGATTTAGGTGAGCATCCACCAGCAGGCAACTTACAGTTTAAACTATAGTGTGGGTTTTAGATATTCAAAATCAGCTCTCAAATCAACCCTCTTACTGAATTACAACCTTCTATATCTTACTTCTTTTTTTATTTTAAAGATTTTTATTTGTTTATTTGACAGAGAGAGACACAGCGAGAGAGGGAACACAAGCAGGGGGAATGGGAGAGGGAGAAACAGGCTTCCTGCCAAGCAGGGAGCCTTACAGTAGAGGTGGCCCCCTACCTTGGACTGGGTCCCTGTCAAGGTCGGCCGAGTTGGTGCTCTTGGCGCCCAGAGACCAGCTTCAGCTGCCTTGCTCGCCGGGCATTGAACAGAAAAGACATAGATCTTCACACTTGTTGCTGGGACTATCTGTGTGTAATTTTCCCAGACTAGATTATTTTTTCTGCCTCTGGAAGAAAGGCTTCCCTTTCTGTGTCATAATAGGCAAGCACTGGATGTCTTTACATAGAGGAGTACTTTCAGTTAAGTTTGCTCCTGACGATAGTTTAAGGTTGACAATTAGAATAACATTCCTCTTCAGAAAAAAATCTGCATGTTCTATACAGAACTGAACATTCTGGATTGAATCAAAAGATCATTTTTTGAAGCTAGAGTTCTGTTAATTTTATTGCCAGAGCTATGATGAAATCTGTTTATGTTCAAATTTTGTAATATTGTATGATTTTGAATTCTTCCTGGGACAGTTTTTAATGAAGCCAGGCTTTATGGTTAGTGGGGAAACCAGACGATGTACTCAATGTTCACTTCCTCATCTAGAACATGTTTGCAAAGTACTGAGGTCCATGATGTGAACACAGCAAGGGCAAGTCAGGCACCTTCCGTTCCCTGGAGGAGCTCACTCTGTAGCAAAAGCAACAGATACTAAAGAACATTTTTAAAAATTGCAAGTATGGAAGTAGAGCCTGTAGGGGGTTGGGGTGGGGGAGTGTAGGGAAGGATGGGCATGGTGTAATCTCAAACAGCTCAGGAAAAAGTTAAGGAGATGAGATTCTAAGGAAGAGGGCACACTGATAACTGAGGGAGCTACTTGCCCATGAGCCCCAGCTATACTTTGGTGCAGATGTGGACCTCTGAGCAGCCAGGCCCTCAGTCCCTATCAACTGAATGCTTCATAGGCATGTTACGGGTTACATCTCAAATACTGAATAGTTGGCAGAAAAGGTTGAAAAATAATAATATAAGAATTAGAGAGAAAGAAACATTCTGGTAACTCTAGTATTTTTCACATTTGAAGGTTATTCCTTAAAATGATTGGCTTTTAAGTGATTGGTTATTTATATGTAGGTAGTATAATTGTATGAAGATGAACAGAGGAAACACTTTTATGGGGGGAAGGGAATGGAAGAAAGAAAGAGTCTAATTTGGATTACGCTTGGATTGGAAGCAACTCCAGGGGAGGGTTGGATGCTACTCTTAGAAAAATTGCTCTATCCTGTGGTGCCTTGCTTGCTTCCGGTGATGGAATCCATCCCAGCTCATGCCATTGCAAAAGATGAGGAGGATTTGGAGGGGTCTCTTTTTAACTTGTTTTGAACCCATTTAGGGACCACTGCCTTGTCCTGCTGTTTGGGCGCAGCTGTGACCCAGCCAAGAAGGCAACCCCTTTAATAAAGCCCAGGACACTGGTTAGTAAGACAAAGGAAAAGCTTTGTGATGCAAAACACAGACACACACATGCACACACACACACACACAGATGCACATACAGACACACAATACACACATACACAAATACAGATGCACACACAGACACACACATGCACACATACACAAATACAGATGCACACACAGACACACAATACACACATACACAAATACAGATGTACACACAGACACACAATACACACATACACAAATACAGATGCACACACAGACACACACAAATACAGATGCACACAGACACACAATACACACACACAAATACAGATGCACACACAGACACACAGAGATACACACACCCACAGATGCACACATAGACACACAATACACACATACACAAATACAGATGTACACACAGACACACAATACACACATACACAAATACAGATGCACACACAGACACACACAAATACAGATGCACATACAGACACACAATACACACACACAAATACAGATGCACACACAGACACACAATACACACACACAAATACAGATGCACACACAGACACACAGAGATACACACACCCACAGATGCACACACAGACACACAATACACACATACACAAATACAAATGCGCACACACACACACACACACACACACCTCTCTTAGGGAGAGCAGAGAGTTCTCTGAAAAGAGGTTGGCCTGGATTGAGGACTTAAAAAATAACCCTCTGCAAGACGATAAAGGAGAACTGAAGAAAGCAAGGTAAGAGGCTAGACAGCGGGCATCTGAAGGGCTCAGCTCTAGAAGACCCATCACCTATGGGTAGGACAAGAGAATGATTTGTGACCAAGAGAAAGAAAAATTCTATCCTTAATGTTTCAGACGCTATGCCATGGCCCTGAAAGCTAGCTGATTCATCATAAAGAAATACCACCAAAGTCTGATGTCATTGGTCTGGGGTAAATTGTCTAGGTGGGAGGGATCCTGGAAAAAAAGACTCTCCTACTGCCAGCCATTTGGTGAGAGAGCTGGGGTGAAGGAGGGCAAGGCTGATGCCATTAACATTGGTGCAGAGAGCAGTAGACCCACTTGCCGGCCTCATCAAGAGCCTTCAGTAGTGGGGACAGTAAGCAGAACTCCCTGTTGCACTTACTCCTACTCCTCCCTCTAAAACACTTTTCCCAAGAACATCTTGGATACATGTAAAAAAGCAAGGACCCTTCCACATGGAGGTTACACAAGAAACGGTTTTGCTCTAAAGAAGTAGAGCAATTTAGGGTTTTAAAGTTGGATAAGCTTAACAAAGACCGTCATGTCAAATATCCCGCAGAATGTACTCTGCATACAGACTGCATGTTTGGGCATTCATTGACACCTGAGAATAGCATACCGTAATTATGGGAGCACTCTGGGGACAGATAATTAAGACCCTTTGATGGGAATGCAGCCTCCTGTTTATGACTGGGGTAATAAGGAGACAATCTGCCTTTCATTAGCACATAATAACATCTCACTTTTATGGGAAGTTCCTTCAGTTGATTTTCTTAATTAGATTTAACCGAAGGATGAAAGTCAACTTTTGCTACACAAAGCCCTGGAAAGGAAGACCACTGTGTTTAACACAGTAATTGAACATGAAAGCCACATACATCAAAGGTACGCACAAATAAGAGAAGTATGTTTTCTAAAGATCCCTGGACCAGTGAAGGCTAATTTCAGATGGACGCAGGGTTTTCAATTTAAGTGAAAGCTTCCATAATGGGACTAAATTTGGTGCAGACCTGGAGTATGCAACACAGGCATCCTTACTGCGTCTTCCAAAAATTACACAAAAGGCATCCAGTTCAGTAGGTGCAAAGATTGTGTGGCTTTCAAATTCCTCAATGGAAATGACTAGCCTGAGGAATAAACAAGTGGGTTCTTCTTTACTGAATAAGTTTTCCAAAGAAGAATCTCTCTCTGCTTTCAGAAATAATCCTTCTTTTTTTCTGAGCAATTAATTTGTTTAAGTCATATGAAATTTGAAGTCATGTTGCCATTTTGGCTTCTAGAGAGCCTGACATTAAATATGGCTCCCCTTGAAGTGAGGGGCTGAGGTTCGCCAGCACATCTTGACAATACCCTGTCACATCCGGATTGTTCTTGTTTTTGTAGCTCTACATTCTGTTTGCTCAGATGCACTCAGCTATTTTGATATTTTATTTGGTCTTGCAGGTATTTCTGTAAGCTGCCTTGAATCATTTTGGGAATAAAGTGGGATATAAATAAGTAAATAAAGAAACATTGATTGCAAATTAAAGAACTCAAACAATTTAAATCTACTTAAAGTAATGCAGTAAGATCAAAGCCAGGAGTAGAGCTCAACCCCTCAAAAGCACAAACAATAATGCAGTAAGATAAGCAAAATATAAGTTTATAACCACTCCTCTGCTCTAAATACAACCATTCGCTATCAGGCCAAGGTGATGTTCCCTATTTTACCTTCCCCTGAAAATATACCAAATTCTTAAAACTTCTTGGTCCTTAATGGAAATGAAACTCAGGAGTCCTGCCCCCAGGGATTCCCAAACAGGCCCTCATGTCTCATCCTGAAGACTGACCTTGTTCCTCCATTACAATTAAGTATCGTCTGTGAGCTTTGATAAGCACCGAGTCTGTCAAAGGTAAAATATTTTAACCAATATCATCATGCAATATCTGTTATTTTGTGGATTGTATATAATGCATGTCTTAGATGCCAGACATGAAGGAAGTGAAGTTGATGGTGCATTGGAAGAGCTTCTAGACAGACACAACAAATACATAAATTATTCGTGTATGAAAAACTTTGAATCATCTCAAGTTCTTAGAGCAACTGAGTTCTTACATTTCTGCACCATACAACATTAAAAGAGACAACTTTAGCTTCTAAATTTTTAAGGACACAATGCCAAGAATAAATGCAAGTCTTAGATTTAAAACTGTAAGTTACTGATATGACCAGAATTGGTTTAGAATAAGGGAAGCAGTGGTACTAATATTATTTTCATTTGTCCAGTTCATTGGTCTGTTCATTTAAATATCTATGATATTTTATTCAATATTTTAAGAGAAATGTTAATTTGTCAGACTGAAGCTAACTAAAAGAGAAAGAATAGAGAAGTGATTTTTAGCACTGTAGCCAAGACATATTAGGGAAGTTTGAAGAAACTACCAAAGAACAGAACTGGAAAGAATAGTTATTGGGAAGCCTATCAGGTGAATGAACAGTCTAACTTATTCTAACAAAACTAGGGCCATGGGTGGAAGCAAATTCGTTTTAACTCAGTATTAGAAAGTTTTTTGAGAATTTCATTTAAGCAATGCTTCTGGAAGGTTTGAGCTAACACTGGGTGTCCCCATCAGTTATAGCATTGAGAGGATCACTGCATTGGGTATGTGGTAGGACTAGATAGATTCAAAGTTTCATTGGATATAAAATTCTCTATTTTTTGCAACATATTTGCTATTGCTAAATCATAGAAGGGCATAGCCCAATGATTGGTTTACATAATATTGATGATGTAAAAATAAGTGAAAAACTATCAAACTATGTGAACTTTCGAATAATTAAAGTCATGCCATCTAAGATTAGCTAATCTGCATGCACCACTATCTTGTAGCATAACTTCTAGTAAAAAGCAGTAGTAAAAAGCAGTACAAAAGACATGTAATTTGCATGAAGGAAGATGCTGGGATTTCACAGACCCTACTTCCATTTTACCAGAGTCCCTGGTAATAAGACTAAAGAATCACGGATTGTGGGGCAAGGCTTTGAAGTCACAAGTCACCCAAAATGTACCAAAAATAATCTGATAACTATGAAGAGCCAAGTTCCCATTCCCAACTGTTACTCTTGGGTCTGTTCTGAGACATAGGACATAATAAAACAGTATTAGTCTCCAGCTTGTTGTTCACAGATGGTATTATTTAAGAACCAGGTCCTAAAATTTATTAGAAAAAAAAGAAGGCCTAAGGTTTTAAGACATGGTCAATAGATAGATAGATTTTATTTTGAGGCAATCAAGGATTACCATACAATTTTTTCCATAATTTTTTGTTCCATAAAAATACATGGAATAGACCCTACTTCAATGCCCATCAAGAAAATATGTAAAGATATCAGATAAAGGGCTAGTATCCAAAATCTATAGAGAACTTATCAAACTCAACATCCAAAAAAACAAAAAGTCCAGTCAAGAAATGGGTAGAAGCCACGAATAGATATTTCTCCGAAGAGGACATAGAAATGGCTAACAGACACATGAAAAAGTGTTCAACATCACTCGGCATCAGGGAAATACAAATCAAAACCACAATGAGATACCACTTCACACCAGTTAGAATGGCTAAAATTAACAACTCAGGAAACAACAGATGTTGGCGAGGAGAAAGGGGAACCCTCTTACACTGTTGGTGGGAATGCAAGCTGGTGCAGCCACTCTGGAAAGCAGTATGGATGTTCCTCAAAAAGTTAAATATAGAGCTACCCTATGACCCAGAAATTGTACTACTAGGTATTTATCCAAAGGATACAAACATAGTTATTCGAAGGGGCACATGCACCCCAATATTTATAGCAGCAATGTCCACAATAGCCAAAATATAGAAGGAGCCCAGATATGGAAGGAGCCCAGATGTCCGTCGACAGATGAATAGATAAAGAAGATGTGGTATATATATACAATGGAATGTTACTCAGCCATCAAAAAAAATGAACTTTTACTATTTACAACAATGTGGATGGAACTAGAGGGAATTATGCTAAGCGAAATAAGTCAATGAGAGAAAGACAAATACCATAGGATTTCACTCATATGACGAATTTAAGAAACAAAACAGGTGAACATAGGGAAGGGTAAGAAAAAATAAAACAAGACGAAATCAGTGAGGGAGACAAATCATAAGAGACTCAACTATAGACGACAAACTGAAGGTTGCTGGAGGGGAGGAGGGTGGGGGGATGGGGTAACTGTGTGATGGGCATTAAGGAGGGCACTTGTGATGAGCAGTGAGTGTTATATGCAACTGATGAATCACTAAATTCTACCTCTGAAACTAATAACACACTATATGTTAACTAAATTGAATTTAAATAAAAAATTTTAAAAAAAGAAAATATGTAAAGAAAATTTGATTCACAAGTGTGGCAAGATCTTGGACTTTCAGCACAAAGATCCTTTCTGGGATCAGCATAAATTGTGCTATTAAATATGAAACATGAGTAACAGTTGTAGAAAAGTTTAGGTTAAAACATTACATAACTGGGGTGCCTGGGTCGCTCACCTTCAGCTCAGGTCATAGCCCCAGGGTCCTGGGATTGAGTCCCCGCATCAGGCTCCCTGCTCCACAGACAGCCTACTTCTCCCTCTCCCGCTCCCCCTGCTTGTGTTCCCTCTCTCGCCGTGTCTCTCTCTGTCAAACAAAAAAATAAAATCTTTAAAAAAAATTATTACATAACTGAAAATGATAGTATAGAGAACTCCAAAACTACCTCTCCCTATCCCCACCCCCCACAAAAGCAATGATTAAGTTAGCAAAATTAACTCTTTGGAGTTAATTCTGTATGTAATGTAGTATGTTCTCTGGAACATAATTTAAAAACTTACAACAACTAGGGAATGATTAAAGAAGGAAGAAGCTAGGGGCACCTGGGTGGCTCAGTCGTTAAGCATCTGCCTTTGGCTCGGGTCATGATCTCAGGGTCCTGGAATCGAGCCCCGTGTCGGGCTCCCTGCTCTGCGGGAAGTCTGCCTCTCCCTCTCCCACTCCCCCTGCTTGTGTTCCCTCTCTCGCTGTGTCTCTCTCTGTCAAATAAATAAATAAAATCTTAAAAAAAAAAAGAAGGAAGAAGCTACTAAAATTCAATAAGAGATAATGGTGGCATTTTTCCTTACCTGCCCATGATCGACCATGCCTCAGCATGGCAGCAATCAGGAATCCATGATGCAGCTTGCTAGAATCAGTGGGAGCAGTGTGGGCCTTGTTATCAGAGGATTGTGTTTGTGGGCTTTGATCTGTCTAGTGGCTCCCTGAGGCTTGGTTCTGGGGAGCCTGGGGTGGGGCTCCATGGAGATAACCTTTGTTTTCCTGCCTTGGAGCTTTCTCAGGGCTGGATGGCCTCCTAGGGAGTATTTGTCAAGTGCATTCAAACACAAATACACTAGCAGAAGCCATCCACCAAAGAGCAAGGAGCAGACCAAAAAACCAGGGAAGGAAAAGGCGAGGAAGGAGACACCTTGGGGGTGTCTTGGGGGCACCATGGGGAAACAAGGGCTTTGAAAAGCTCCTGTGTATACCAGGGAATCTAGAAGGCTCATGCCCAAGGCTAGATAGATGTTCAGAAAAGACCTGAGAAGACACTGACATTTCTCCTCTGGCTGACCATTAGGCTCTGGATAAGTGGGAAATGGAAGTTAAGACAGATTTGTCAACAGCCTGGCTAAATGTGGAAAGAGTGTCCCAACAAAAGCTAACCTGCAAACTCAGGATTTTTTTTTTTCTTTAGCTCCAGGCATTTAAGGAAATCTGTCTAATGACAGTTAATTAAACAGAGACCTCAGTAACCTTGAGTAACAATGAATACAGTCTTTACAAAACTCATTTAGAAAAGTCACTAGATAGGGGTGCCTGGGTGGCGCAGTTGGTTGAGCAACAGACTGTTGGATTCAGCTCAGGTTGTGATCTCAGGGTCATGCAATCCAGCCTCACATCAGGCTCCATGCTCTATAGAACATACTACTAAACAATAGTAGAACACACATCCTTCTCAAGTACTCATGGAACATTCTCCAGGATGGCTATATGTTAGGCCACAAACAACTATATAAAATTTAAAAGATTAAAATTATATGAAGTATCTTCTCTGATGGAATAAAACTAGAAATCAGTAATGGAAATAAACTGGAAAATAACAAATTTGTGAAAATTAAACAACGCACTCTTAAACCACCAATGGGTCAAAGAAGAAATTGCAAGAGAAAATAAGAAAATACTTTGAGACAAATGAAAACAAAAATACGACATACTAAAACTTATGGGTTGTAGTGAAAGCAGTGCTCAGAGAGAAATTTTTAACTATGGATATTGACATTAAAAAGGAAGGTGGATCTCAAATCAATAAGTTAACTGTCCACCTTTAGGAAGTAGAAAAGCAAGGGCAAACTAAAACCAAAGCTAGCAGTAGGGAGGAAATAATCAAGATTAGCACAGAGCTAAATGAAATAGAGAGTAGAAAAACAAAAAAAATTAAAAATTAGTTCTTTGAAAAGATCAACAAAATTGAAAAACTAAGAAAAAAGAAGATTCAAATTACTGAAATCAGAAATGAGAGTACCAACTTGTGGAAATAAAGAGTTATAAAACAATACAATGAAAACCTGTACATCACAAATGAGATAACCTAGACAAAATGAACAAATTTCTAAAAACAACACTACCAAAACTGACTGAAGAAGAAATCGAAAATCTCAATGACCTATAATAAGTAAAGCGATTAAATGATTAACCAAAAACCTGCCAACAAAGAGAAGCCCAGGATGGTGACTTCTATCAAATATTAAAAAAATTAAACCTAAGCTTTTTTCAAATGCTTTAAAAAAATAGTAGAGGAAGGAACTTCTTAACTCATTCTATGAGGCCAGCATTACCCTGATACCAAAGCCAGACAAAGACATTACAAGAAAATGAAAATGATAGACCAACATCCCCAATGAATATAGACTCAAAACTCCTGAACAAAATGCTAGCAAACTGAATCCAGTAGCATAGTGAACATATTATACATAATGACCAAGTGGGATTTATCCCAGAAATGCAAGGGTGGTTCAACATAAGAAAATCAATTCAACATACTACATTAATAGAACAAAGAAAGAAAAAAAACCCACGATCACCTCAATTGATGGAGAAAAAGCATTTGACAAAATCCAGTACCCTTTCATCATAAAAACACTCAACAGACTAGAAATAGAATGAACATCCTCAAAATGGCAATGGGCATTCATGTAAAACCCCATAGCTAACATCACACTCAATGGTGAAAAACTGATAACTCCTAACATCAGGAACAAGACAAGGCTGCCTACTTTTGCCACTGATATTCAAAATTTTACTGATTGTTCTATCCAGAACAAATAAGAAGAAAAGGAATAAAAGGAATAAAAGACATCCAAATTATAAAGAAAGAAATAAAACTATCCATATTCACATATGACATAATCTTATATAAAATCCTACAATATCCTTATAAAAACTATTAGAGCTAATAGATGAATTCAGCAAGTTGCAGGACACTAGATCACACAAAAATCAGTTGTATTTCTATATACTAGCAATGAACAATCTAAAGGGAAGTTAAAAAAGCAATTGCATTTTTACAATAAGGTTAAAAAGAATAAAACAGTTCAGAATAAACAACTGAAAAGATACAAGACTTGTATACTGAAAACCACAAAATATTGTTGAAAGAAATTCGAGAAGACCTAAGTAAATGGAAAGTCATCTGTGTCCATGGGTTAGAAGACAATACTGATGTGGCGCATGGGTTGCTCAGTCGGTTGAGGATCTGACTCTTGATTTCTGCTCAGGTCATGATCTCAGGGTCATGCGATCAAGTCGCGAGTCAGGCTCTGCATTCATCTGGAAGTCTGCTTAAGATTCTCTCCCTCTGCCTCTCTCTCCCTCTCTCTCTCTCAAATATATAAATGTACCTTAAAAAAAGATTAAATACTATTAAAACAGCAGTATTCCCCAAAGCAATTTATAGATCCAATGCAATCAAAGTTCCAAGAGCCTTTTTTTTGCAGCAATGGGAAAGCCAATCCTGGAGTTCATACAGATTTGCAGAGCACCTTACACAGCCAAAACAATATTGAAAAAGAAGGGCAAAGTGGCAGTATTTATATTTCTCAATTTCAAAGCTACAGTAATCAAAATAATGTGGTATTGTCCTATGGATATTCTATAAATAAAGGTATATATGAGATCATATTCATATAGATCATGGAATAGTATTGAGACTTTATAAGTTACCTATACATCTAATTTTCAATAAGTCTGTCAAGACCATTTAATGGGAAAAGAATAGTCTCCTCAACAAATTGTGCTGAGACAACTGGGTATTCAAGTATAAAAGAAGGACACTGGACCTTTATGTCACCCCATGTACAAGAATTAATGCAAAATGGTCTGAAGATCTAAATGTGAGAGTGTTTAAAACTAAAAAATTCCTAGAAGAAAAGATAGGAGTAAATCTTTATAATCTCAGATTTGGCAATGATTTCTTACATATAATATCAAAAGTATATTTGAGAAAAGAAAAAAAAGTGAACTTCATCAAAGTTAAAAACTTCTGTGCATCAAAGAACACAGTCAACAAAAAGGGAAAAGCCTCCAAATCAGAGAAAATATTTGTAAATCATATATTCGATCCTGATCTAGGATCCAAAATATGTAAAGAACTCTTAAAACTCAACAACTAAAAGACAAATAACCCAATTCAAAAGGTGCCAAAGACTGGAATAGACATTTCTCTGGAGTAGATGTACAAATGGCCACTGAGCATATGAAAAGATGCTCAATATCAATAGTCATTAGGGAAATGCAAATTAAAACTACAATGAGATACAAATTCACAACCACTAGGATGGCTATAACAACAATGAAAGGGAAATAAGTGTTGGCAAGGGTGTAGAGAAATTGAAACCCTCATACACGGCTGGTTGGAACATAAAGTGATGCAGTTGTCCCTCAATACTTTAAACATTAGTCTAACATATATTGCATTATTAGTTTCAGAAGTACAGATCCGTGATTCATCATATGTTAAAAAAAAAAGAAGAAGAAGATAGCAGGAGGGGAAGAATGAAGGGGAGCAAGTCGGAGGGGGAGACGAACCATTAGAGATGATGGACTCTGAAAAACAAACTGAGGGTTCTAGAGGGGAGGGGGGTGGGGGGATGGGTTAGCCTGGTGATGGGTATTAAAGAGCACACATTCTGCGTGGAGCACTGGGTGTTATGCACAAACAATGAATCATGGAACACTACATCAAAAACTAATGATGTAATGTATGGTGATTAACATAACAATAAAAATTATTTTAAAAAATAAACATTAGTCTATGACTTAGCAATTCTACTCCCCGGAAAAAAACCAAAAGATTTGAAAACAGGTGTTCAGACAAAAACTTGTACACAAATGCTCATAACAGCACTATTTGCAATAGATCAAAGTTGGAAACAACTCAAATGCTCAGGAGCTAATGAATGAATAAACAAAATGTGATATGCAATAGAATATTATTTAGCCATAAAAACGAATAAAGTACTGATAAATGTCACAACATAGATGAACACAGAAAACATGCTGAGTGAAGAAGCCAGACAGAAAAAGTAACATATTGTATGATTCCATTCAAATGAAATATCTAGAATAGGCAAATCCATAGAGACAGAAAGCAGATCAGTCATTGCCTGGGGTGGGGGGTAGTGGGTAATGGGAGTGACTGCTTAAAGGGTGATGAGAATGCTCAGGAACTGAATGGAGGTGATGGGTGCCTAACACTGTGAATGTACTGAATGCCACTGAACAGTACACTTTAGAGTAGTTAAAATGGAGAATGTTAAGTTATGTGACTTTAAGCACAATAAAAACCATTATTATTCAAATGGTAATTTATAGACATTGTCTATACTTCATTGGGTGTCACATTTTTCTGAAAGTGAGTATCAAAATGCACAGATAACAGCTTGCCTTAAATGAATGTTATTACTATTGTTTTATCAATATTCAATTGCAAATGGTTGTAAGCCAGAGTCAGTGTACTAATCTCTTTGTATTTTTCACAGTGCTGCTTTCAACGTCCTTAGAGTAAAATGCTTCATGGGGAGGAAAGAATTCCCCAAATGCATCATAGCCCCAAAGCCCCAAGATGCACGATGACAAGCAGCATGACCACTGTAATAACTTAAATTCTTTTTTTTTTAAAGATTTTATTTATTTATTCATGAGAGACAGAGGGAGAGAGAGAGAGAGAAGCAGAGGGAGAAGCAGGCTCCCAAGGAGCAGGGAGCCCGATGTGGGACTCGATCCCAGGACCCTGGGATCATGACCTGAGCCGAAGGCAGACGCTTAACCATCTGAGCCACCCAGGCGCCCATGTAATAACTTAAATTCTTGAGCACCTACCCTGAACCAAGCACATTCATCATTTCTAATCTTTACAACAATTCTGCAAAGTGGGTACCACAGTGTACCCATGCCACGGGGGTGTTGGTCAGCTGATACCAAGAGTGCGTTAAAATAAAAATATTCTAGCTGATGATCCAAATATATCCTTGAACATTTTATTTTAACTGAAAACATACAAACATACATTTACTCATTAGTCTTTTCATAAGGAACTAGGAACTTCCTTTTCCCATTGGTTCATCGATTTCTTTTATACAGCTCACTTATAGCACATGACCCCGTTTCCCAATTTCCAGTTTGGGTTTCCTCCAAGAGAAGGGGGAGAATTTTGAAACTCTTGTGAAATCATTAGAGCTCAGATTCTTTCTATATTGTTATGTCCCACCATCCCAGCCGGTGATGTTCAGTTGTCTTATTTCCAGCTTACTCAGCAGGAACATTTTTCATTCCCTTTTTATACTGTCTTTCCAACACATTCAATGTCAATTTCATGGGGACAACAATTCTCTTTTGAAATTTTTAAAATCATTATTTTGTTTATTAATTTTTCTGTTTTCTATGATTTTTTTAAAGGTTTTATTTATTTATTTGAGAGAGAGAGCCAGAGGTAGTGACAGAGATAGTAAGAGAGAGAGCACAAGCAGGGAGGAGCGGGAGAGGCAGACTCCCCACTGAGCAGGGAGCCCGACGGGACTTGATCATAACCTGAGCTGACAGCAGATGCTTAACCAATTGACCCACCCAGGCGTCCCTTTTTTCTATCATTTTAAAAAATCAGCTTTGAGGTTATTTATATAATGACAACAAAAAGAAGAGCAAGCATAAATGAGCGTGGGAATTAAAACAACTTCTTAGTGGATATACAAGTCAGCTGGTAGCAACAGAAGTGCTGAGTACACTTGTGAGCAAGCTAAAGTCAGACTTCTCAAACTTGAATGTGCACATGAACCACCTAGAGAGAGATCTTATTGAAATGCAGATTCTGATTTAGCAGGTCTGGAATGGGGCCTGGGATTGTGCATTTCTTTTTTTTTTAAAGATTTTATTTATTTATTGGAGAGAGAGAGAGGGAGAGCACAGAGCAAGAGGGAGAAGCAGGACTTGATCCTGGACCCTGAGATCATGACCTAAGCCAAAGGCAGACGCTTAACCAACTGAGCCACCCAGACGCCCCTAGGGTTGTGAATTTCTAACAAACTCCCAAGTGATGCAATGCCACTAGTTCATGGTCCCCACTCTGAGAAGCAAGGGGCTAAAGCTGGCCGTGGCATCAGCCAGGATATTTTCTGGAGGGAATGGGAGAGTCCGTGAATTCAGGTCACTGAGAAGTTCAGGTCTGCTATAAAAGCTTCTGTTTCACCAGCTTATGATTCTCATTATATAAACGCGGAAGCTGAGGGACTTACCCAAAGAGGGCAAGTGGGCAGTGGGTGAGCAGGAACTCAACAGGGGTCTGTTTGGCTCCAAAGCCCATGATCTTACCACTGGATGTCCTGCACAAGATGCCTAGGGAAGGGCTGTAGGAAATGATGGCAACCCTGCCCAGCCTGCTCAGAGGAAACAGCAAAAAGGAGAGAACAGTTTCCAGGGCAAGATCGGTGACTTTCTGGATCTCATACATACAGATCATTAGAAGGGTCAGCTAAAGGTAAGAGACCTCACATTCTCTTCCTTAAATTTATGTATTGTCACAAACATTTGGGGCCTGCAGAGTTCCTATGAGTTTTTGATTATTTTTATCACCACCATTTGCTCCAACATCCTGGTGCTCTTCAAGTGAATTGCAACTGGAAAGTTAACATATTGGCTCTCTGTTGTTTGGAAAAATGATCAGAAACTAGGCACAAATGAACAATTGGGCATAATACGGTGATGTTAGTGCCTATCTCATTCCTTAGAAGAAAGGTTGCTCCAGAAATAGAAAGTATTGTTATTGTTGTTGTTGTTGTTGTTTTTTCCAATCAGGCTGCTTATTTGAATTCATATTCACTGCTTTATTATGTTGAAAATTGGACATCACTTCTTTGGATCTTTGGCTCAATAATCACTTTGATGTTTTATTTATTGATGTAAAAAAGGGACTTGCCTTTCAAGTTTGTTATCTCTCATTTCAATGGAATTTTTCAAAGTATTAAGAAACTAGCTCCATAGTACTGTCTACCCAGTTTGGAATTGGCACAAGATTCTCAAGTGTTATTGGTGCCCCTGGGTGTTTCCTGCCATTTAGTTTCAAGCTTTAAGGAAATGCAGAGGTTGGCTAGAGTTTGCTATGAATACTGTAGATAGACATTTGTGCTGGAACACACTCAAAGAAGTTTCTTCAGAGAATGCATTTTATCGTACCAGGGACTTTGTTTTTTTGGCCATTGAAATGATTTGTATTTGGAAATCAGAGCTATTTCTCATCTTTGACCAACTCTTTTGTGAAGTCTGAACTTCCATGTTTATGAATCTGTCTGTGACATCATTCAGTTGTTTCCAAGGCAGAAAAAGTAATTTAAAAAAGTTTAGAAAAAGTCAAGGAAGAAACAATATAAAATATAATATTGTTTGGAGAAAATCCTTGGCCCATATTTGAAAATTGAGTTATTTTCCTTGTGTTTGGCTATTGAGTTATAGTAGTTCTTTATACCTTATATTTCTTAGATATTAACCCCTTATCAGATATATGATTTGTAATATTTTTTCCCATTCCATAGGTTGCCTTTTCATTCTATTGATTTTGCTGTGCAGAAGGTTTTGGTTTGATATAGGCTCACTTGTCTATTTTTCCTTTTGTTGCCTTTGCTTTTGGAGTCAAGAAATCATTGCCAAGACCAAAGTCATGAAGCTATTCTTCTATGTTTTTTTCTTGGGAATTTTACAGTTTCAGGACTTTAAGTTTTTAATCCATTTTGATTTGATTCTTATATATGATGAAGGATCCACTTTTACTCTTTGGGTGTGGATATCCAGTTTTCCCAGCACCATTGTTGAAGAGACTGTTCCCATGTATTCTTAGTACCCATGTCAAAGATCAGTTGACTGTATAAATCTGAGTTTATTTCTCGACTCTCCATTCTGTTCTATTGGTCTGTGTCTTTATGCCAATGCCACACTGTTTTAATTACTGTAGCTTTGTAATGTATTTTGAAATCAGGGTGTATGATGCCTCTAGTTTTGTTCTTCTTTCTCAAGACAGCTTTGGCTCTTCAGAGTCCTTTGTGGTTCCATATAAATTTTAGGATTATATTTTCTATTTGTGTAAGAAATGCCATTGAGATTTTGAAGGAATTACATTGAATCTATAGATCTCTCTGGATAGTATGGACATTTTAACAACATTAATTTGTCCAATCCATGAACATGGAGACCTTTCCATTTTTTATGTCTTCTTTAATTTCTTTCATCAATGTTTTGTAGTTTTCAGTGTACAAGTCTTTCACTTAGTTAAGTTCATTCTATTGTGAAAAGCAAGCTATGGAATTGCAGAAAATATTTGCAAACTATATATCTGATAAGGGGTTAATATTATATATATATATATATATATATATATATATGGAACTCTTAAAACACAAGAACAAAAAATAAATATCCTGATTATACAATGAATAATGAAAAGAATTATGCACAATGACTAAGTAAAATTTATTTCAGGTATGCAAGTCTGGTTCAATATTTGAAAATCAAAAATGTAATCCATCACATCAATAGGGTGAAAAAGAAAAACCACATGATGATATCAATAGATGCAGTAAAAGTATTTGACAAAATCCAGCATCCATTCATGATAAAAATTCTCACTAAAGTAAGAATAGAGGACTTGGGTAAGTCCCCAACTTGATAAAGACTATCTACAAAAACCTGCAGCTAACATCATACCTATGGTAAGAAACTGAAAGTTTTCCCACTAAAATCAAGTACAAGGCCAGCATATCCCCTCTCACCATCACTTTTCAATATCATACTAGATGTTCTAGCTAATGCAAAAAGTCAAGAAAAGGAAATAAAAGGTATACAGATGGGAAGGAAGAAATAAATGGTGTTTGCAGTTGACACGATCATCTATGTAGAAAATCTAAAAGAATCAACAAAAACCTTCCAGGACTAATAGGTGATTATAGCAACGTTGCAGGACATGAGGTTAATATGCAAAAGTCAATCATTTTCCTATATACTAGCAATGAATAAGTGGAATTTAAAATTAAGAACACAATACCATTTACATTAGCACCCTAAAAAAGTAAGACTCAGCTATAAGTCAAACAAAATGTGTACAAGATCTATATGAGGAAAACTACAAACCTCTGATGAAAGAAACAAGGTAACTAAATAAATGAAGAAACATTCCATATTCATGGATAGGAAGTCTCAATATTGTCAAGATGTCAGTTCTTCCCAACCTGATCTTGGATTCAATGCATTCCCAATCAAAATCTCAGCAAGTTCTTTTGTGGATATTGACAAATGGGTTCTACAATTTATATAAAGGGGCAAAAGACCCAGAATAACCAACACAATACTGAAGAGGAAAAAAGTTGGAAGGCTGAGACTATTGAACTTCAAGGTTTACTTTAAAGCTACAGTAATCAAAACAGTATAGTATTGGCAAAAGAATAGACAAATAGATCAATGGAACAGAACAGAGAGCACCCAGAAATAGACTCACATTATTGTACTTAACTGATCTTTGACAAAAGAACAAAGGCAATGCAATGGATCAACAAATGGTGCTGGAACAAGTGGACATCCACGTACAAAAAAATGAATTTAGACACAGACCTTTCACCCATTATGAAAATTAACTCAAAGTGAATTGTAGACCTAAATGTAAAACATAAAACTCCTAGAAGATAACATAGGAAAAGACCTAGATGACCTTGGATATGGCAATGACTTTTTAGAGACAACATCAAAGGCATGATCCATGAAAAAAATAATTAATAAACTGGACTTCATCAAAATTAAAAACTTCTGCTTTGTGAAATATGTCAAAAGAATGAGAAGACAAGCTGCAGACTGGGAGAAAATATCTGCAAAATAAATATCTGACAAAGAACTGTTAGCCAAAATATACAAAGAACTTTTAAAATCCAACAATAAGAAAACAAACAACCCAATTTAAAAAATGGGCTCAAGACCTTAACAGACACCTCACCAAAGAAGATATGTGGATTGGGAAGGAAAATAAGCACATGAAAAGATGCTCCATATCATATATCATCAGGGAAATACAGATTAAAATGAGATACCACTACACACCTATTAGAACGGACAACACCAAATGCTGGTGAGGATGTAGAGCAGCAGGAACTCTCATTCATTGCTGGTGGGAATGCAAAACGGTACAGCCACTTGCAAGACAGTTTGGTAGTTTGTTACAACTAAATATACTCTTATCATATACTCCAGCAAGAATGCTCCTTGGTACATAGCCAAAGGGGTTGAAAACTCATGTCTACACAAAAACCAGCATGTGGATGTTCATAACAATTTTATTCATAATTGCCAAAACTTGGAAGCAACCAAGATGTCTTTCAGGGTGTGAATTGATAAACAAACTATGGTACATCCAGAAAGTGAAATATTATTCATTGCTAAAAAGAAATGATTGGTCAAACCATGAGAAAAACATGGAGGAACCTTAAATGCCTATCACTAAGTGAAAGAAGCCAATCTGAAAACACTACATGATGTATGATTCCAACAACATGGCCTTTTGGAAAATGTAAAACTATGGAGACAGTAAGATGATCAGTAGTTGCCAGGGTTTCATGGGGTGGAATGGGGGAGGGATGAATAGGCAGAACACAGAGGATTTTTAGGGCAATGAAAATACTCTGTATGACACCGTAATGATGGATACATGTTACTATACATTTAGCCAAACCCATAGAATGTACAACACCAAGAGTGAACTGTAAGGTAAATTCTGGACTTTGGGTGATAATGACATGTCAATGTAGGTTCATCAGTCCTAACAAATGTACCACTCTGGTGCCCGGATGTGGATGGGGGGGCGCTGTGCATATGTGGGGGCAGGGGGTATATGGGAAATCTCTGTACCTACTCCTAAATTCTGCTGTGAACTTTAAACTGCTCTAAAGGACTTAAATAAGCATTTCTCCAAAGAGATATATAAATGGCTAATAGGTATACTAAAATTGTCAGGGAAATGCGAATAAAAACCACAATGAAATATCACGTTATACCTGCTTAGATGGCCATTATACCCCCTCCCCCACCAGAAACCACTAACAAGTATTAGAGAAGATGTGGAGAAATTGGAACCCTTGTATACTGTTGATGAGAATGCAAAATGGTGTGGCCACTGTGGAAAATAATATGGTGATTCCTCAGGTAATTAAAAATAGAATTACCATCTGTTCCAGCAATTCCACTTCCGGGTATTTATTCAAAGGAAATGAGATCATTATCTTAAAAAGCTACCTGCACCATGTTCACTGCAGCATTATTTCTAATAACCAAGAAGTAGAGACAACCTAAATGTCCATCAACAGACAAATGGATAAACAAAAGGTAATATATGCATACCATGAAATATTACTCAGCATTAAAAAAGAAGGAAATCCTACAAAAGGTGACAACATGAAAGAGCTAGAAGTGCATTATGCTAAGTGCAATCAGCCACTCAGAAGGACAAATGCTGTAGGATTCCACTTATATGAGGTATATAATATCGCCAAATTCATAGAATCAGAGGGTAAAATAGTGGTTGTCCGTATTCCTCTTCAATAGGCATAAAGTTTCAGTTATGCGAGATACGTAAGTTCTAGAGATCTGTTGTACGACCTTGTGCCTCTAGTTCACAATACTGTCCTGTACATTTTCAATTTTGTTAAAGGGCTAGACATTTTAAGTGTTATTACTACAATAAAAAATTAATATATATTTTAATACACAGCATGTCTCGGCATTGAACTTTTCATATTGAAAATAGAAGTATCAATTAACTCAAAGTTATAGTGACTACGTAAGTCATCCATGGGAAGATTAACAAAGAATGCAGACAAATAGAAAAGAGCTTGGGATAAAACATGAAATCTGAACTGAATTAAATGATCAGTTATTCTCCTCCCCTAAATGGAGAGGGAAGTTTGTGTAATATGGAAAATATTTCTCACTCAGCATGCCCTCATGGAATCTGAGCCGTTCAGCTTCTCGTCCATGTCTCTCCTGTTATCGTTTGTCCATCTGTCCTGCCCAGCAGCTAACCTGCCTCCATGGAAATGCAGTCGGCAGTGTGTGAAGGGCCACTGTGTGTGTGGGCACACGCCGCTGGAAGATTGGGTCAGGTGAGGAAGGACTTTATTGCTTATGAAAGAAAGCAGCTTCTCAGAAAGGCTGCCACCAAATTTGCCCAGATGTCCTAGAAACGCTAAGGCATCCTCTGACAAAATAATTCAAACTCATATTTCTGTGTTCCCTTTCATAAGGCCAGATGAGCCACAAAGTTAGATAAAGAGAGCTGGTCACCAAAAAGGGGAAATGACTCTTATTTATGAAGGAATGTACCAAAAGTTAAGGACAAGCAACAAGGGCTAGTGCAGTACTCCAGGGGATAGGCCTGGTGGGGAGCCATGAAGGGTATGGGAGGAAGGGCTTCCAGAGAGAGCAGAGAGGGCAGCTGTTTGGAGTGGACCGTCTGATAGGAGCTGTGGGTCTGGCAGCAGACCCATGGTGACCCAGTAGGAAGAGCCAGGGGGGAAAACTCCCCCACCTACCCCTCTCCTCCTGCCTTGGCTGGAACTGCCTGCCTACACCCCTGTTGGCTGAACCCAGTCAGATCGTGGAGGCAAGGGAGCCCATGGCTGCAATCTGTGTAGGGACCCAGGCAGGAAAGGGGGAAGCCTGGATCTGGACCTCGAGAGCCCAGTGGACAATATCCTGCCCAGCTTACCATGGCATGCTTCTCTTGGATTTTCTTCTGGGCCTCTTTTGCTGAGCATGGTTTTTGAGTATTTCATCCTCAAGATGTGGACAAGCCTGTCTATCTGAAATGACCAGCTTATGGCCTGGTGGATACCACCACCCCACGGATGGGAGCAGGGGCTGAATGTTTGACTTGGGTACAAAGACTGAAAGAAAGTATGGAGAGCTCAAGTGAGTGATTGTCTGGGCAGTACTCATTTAATAAGCATGGGCAGACATGGCTGTCTTGCCAGGGCCAAGATGAAAGCTAGCCTGCTCCAACAATTCGCTAAACCATACTTTGGTCCCTGAGAGAGCAGACACTGGGATGCGTACATCCTCCCAGAGGATTCCTCACACTGCACAACATGCTTCTTCTCAGGAGTTTCACCGAGTGCATTAAATCTCTCTCCAGCTTGACCCGAGTTGCTCAAGTATGTCCCTTGAGCTTGAAATATCAAGTGTGTGCTCGTGTGTGCAGAAGCCCAACCCAAAGGCACCTTCACTCACTGGTCTGGAAACCTTGGACCAGGAAAGATCTGGACGGAATCATCTTGGGTTGGCTGAGGAACTGAGGGTGACTGAAGCCTGACTTGATGTTTGGAAGTCGAAAATGTCCACTTGTTGCAAAGAGGGCACAGGTTGTTCTGTCCAGATGGCTCCGGAAGACTTCTGGGAGGAAGGAGGCTCCCTCGGCTTCCCCAAGCCTGATCAGGGAGTAATGATCACGTAGTGAGCTCTCAAAGTTAAAAGCAGAGACTGACGCCGCCCTAGTTTCTACTCTCTCTCCCCTGAAATCAGGGACTAACATATGCTTCACCAGCTTCACTGTGTCTCTGCATGTTCTGGAAGGGTGGGTGTTAAAGTCCCTAAAGAAAAACTGGCTTTGTGCAGCGTTAGGACAAGCACACTGCAAACCATAACCGGATTTCCCTGCGAGAATTCAAAACGGTAAAGTACTAGGTTGTAGTGAAGATGAAACAAGATAATGTACGTGAAGAACCAGTTATGATGCCATAGACAGTGTGCATTCAAGAAACAGCTCCTGTGCTTGAGAAAGTCAGGCTGAAATTCTGGGGCAGGAAAAGAACAGCTCCGTAACAACTCTTTGATTCCCTAATCCCTGACCCCAGGGAGCTTCACCTTTATCATCTAGAACCTAAAATTAGTGATGCCTTTTTGGTCTTCTTTAGAGCCAAAATTTCCAAGGAATCCATACTATCTTCGCTAGCCTTACTTTAACAAACACTTTAACAATGGGTCAGATTTAATCTGGAACATGTAGTGGGAAAGAAGAATTGATTTGTACATTGGTGAAATATACATATAATTAAAAACCAGAAAGATCTTCACGTTGACAAAGGCCGGAAAAAGCATTGAAAATGGACACAAATGTCCGCTGGAATTGGATCCTGACTGCACCTCTTTCTATGTAAGTGGCAGCGAACTCTATAACGAATGCTTTTTTAATGGTCCTTTTTTAATGGACCATAGTACTCATATTGCTGTGCTCTCCATCTGAATTTATTTCAAAAGCTTAATTTATGCAAAGGGCTTTTAAGGCAAAGAGGCCTTATGTGTTACTAAGGTACCTTTTAGTTCCAGGGATGGCAAGGCAGCAATAGTGGAAGAGCGCTCTCTTCTTGCCTACGCGAGCTTCCTCTGCCAAGCTGCTTGCTTCTAACACAATGCAATATACTCTCTTCTGCTTCAAGACGATACATTCTGTTCAGGGACTTTTTTCTTTTAATATTCTACTTAGGTGCTATGAGTTGAGAATACTATGAGGCCGATTAATTCGTCTCTTTCACGTAAGTGATGCTGGGACTCAGATATAATATAACTCCACTTCCCAAATAAGTTGGAGAATAAAACTGCAACATGCAACAGATATTTCGATTTTTCAATCTATGAGAGGTCTCAATTTCAATGAGGTAGCTCAGTGTTTCCAACTGATTCCAGGGCAGACGTGTTACCCTGGGCCCAACGTGTGAGAACATGGACTGTGTTATTTAGGGAACCGGAAGACATTCTGCAGATGAGCTTTCTTACCACACAGTGTCCCTCACTTGTTTATTATAACCTTGATTTTCTGAAAGTCAAGTCCTCTCAATTGTCCTACATATGTTGCCTCATCTGCTGCAGAAAAAGCCTGAGCCTCAAATGCTGCAAGTTTTCAATCCCCAACCTGCTGAGGATCTTTCTCAGCCTTTCATATCACTCAAGAGGGAGAGACTTCATGAGGAATAAAGAGGCTAGAGCTGTTTCTGAGCAGTGGACAAAGCTACCAGGTGCCCCTCCAGCTCAGGAAAAAGACGAAGCTGGTGGTTGTCAAAGCTTGGAGGCCTGGGGCTACAAATTGTTGCTCTCTATGCTCACAAACCCACTGGCCTCCAGATTCTAACATAATAGCTCTGCAGGATTGATTTAGTGAAGGGGGCGTGGAATTGCTTGGGTAGTGTTCCAGAGGGTATAGGGGTCGCAGAGGTGGTTGTACAGTGGATGTGAGAAACCAAGAGATCCGAACGAATCCATGGAAACCATGGGAGGCCACCGGTCAGATCCTGCAACTTGCTGTCCAGTGTGCCGTGCACTTGAGTAGAGATGTGGGTTTGCCCCGTGTGGCATACTGTGGCGTACCACTTGGTGTCAGTTAGGTCTCCCCTGGAGCAATGTGATTGTGTCAAGTGTCCCCGTCATCAGGTCTCAGTCAATGGAGAAGTTGGAGGGCATAACCTCCCCAGTATTTTTTCTTCTCGTGGTAGTGTTACTTCTACCTACTGAAACCCCAGGGGAAAGGGGTTGTGATAAAATAGGAGCCCCACAGACATGCAGAGATCGTTTACCCTACAAGCCAAAAACTCTTGGGTCATTATAGGGATTTAAAGGATTCAATTAGTCCTTTAGGACATACGATTCTCTTAGCTGTAAGAAAAGAATGCTTACACATTTTCTCAAGAATCTAGAAATCAGTGAGAAACATTTATCCAAGCTACCTTTATTTGTTCATGATGCAGTTGTATCCTTATGAAAGATGTTTGGATTCACAAAAGCTTAGATGTCTCGAAAAGGCCAGAAAAATCTGTGTCAGGTAGAGAAATTCTCCGTGTCAGAGTGGGCCTACTCTCCGTGTATTTCCACCCACCGTCCCTGCTCCCCCAACGCCACCTGGGGCTGGTCTGTGATTTCCTTTGAGGACGGTGTCCAGAAAAGCCCAGTGAGATGCTATTGGTTGGTTGCTGCATTCCATTGCCACGCGCCTGACAAGTCATAGGGACGGGGGAGGGAGTACCATTTTAAAATGAAACATTGCGATGTGTGTGTGGACTGCTTTGAACATCATCTTTGTTTTCAAAACCTATTTAAAGAGTTGGTGGGATGGAGAATCTCTTCTATTCTGGTGAAAGCTGTCCCTTCAACCAGGAACCACAGGTACTTACACTCCAGTCGCTTTTACAAGGTGTGTGTGAAGCCCTGCCGAGGATGCCCTGACCCCCAGCCTCTCGCACAGGGATACTGGGTGCTGGGTGCTGCTGAGAGTCACCCTCGTGTGTGGCCACGACACCGGGACGCCACGATGGCCTGTTCAGGATAGCAGGATGGACACCACCTGGAAGTCTTAGGCGCTGGGCATCTATGCAGATGACCAGATTGGAATGTCTGCACGAGTTAACCTTTGTTCCGTACTGGGTGACTGGAGGCTCCAGGAGGCTCCTTTCTGAGTCCAGGTCCACCTAGAGTTGACAAGGTTTGCCCAAGGAGCAACTTTCTGACCCTGACCATCATCAGCCTACTACCCAGGAAGAGAGGAAGTCTAGCTCCAGGCCAGGGAGGTGGAGAAGAGCCATCCTTTATTTACTTACTTCTTTCATGAAACCCAGTATTTACAAGTGGAGCTACATGCCATGAACTTACTGACCCTTATTTGTGTTAATATGACATAACCAAGACAAGATGTGATATATGTGGGTGATAGCGCAAACAACAGGCATACATCTAATTGTGTTGATAATTTGTGAGTAAATTATATTGGCCATTCTCTGTAATGATTTATAGTGTATCAGAATGTGATACGAGCCCATGAATGAATGTCATGTTGTCCCTAAGACATATATACACACACATACATTATATACATGTTAATATCTATATATTTGGATATACATGTATGCATGTGTCTGTGTGTGAGTAGCTAAGTCTAGGTGAGTGCCTGTGAATTAAATCACTATAAACCTATCACTTCTATGGCAAATCACTGAGGTATTCCTTAGCAGTGAACATAGTTTTTCACATAATTTTATTATATCCTTTAAAGATAGCATTAATGTTAATTAAATAGATCCACAGGTAAAATGTATTCTGTGGGAGTATTTTTGACATCTTTGCTTACTAAACTTGGCAGACATTAAGTTAGTATTTTCATTTGAATAAACCCCTGCAGTATGCACCACAACTTAAAATATATTCTAAAGATAAAGCACTTTGGTACTCCATGCTATCCTATAACTTCTCACCACACTGAATTGGAATTTCAGCATTTCATAGAGTTAATTTTTAAATACAAGTATGACTCTCAACCTTGATTGTGGTTTCCATGCTCACTTCCTGTTCCATCCAAGCTTTTGATGACTTGCTATTTCCCTCCGTCGGTGCCACTTGGTGTTCAGATAGCACCATCTGTAATAATCCAAAGTAATGGGTAGACATGTCTCATGCCCCCTCCCAGTGTCTGTGAGGAAGGAGCTCATGGACTCTCCAGAAGGTGACCCTGAGACCCTGTGCAGCCACAGAGCAAAGGCAACAGCAGGTCAGAAACAGAGTCATGCTGTTGCATCCGGTGATAAGGGGGCTTTTCCCGAAGCCTGGGCTTCACACACATTGAGGGTCAAGTGCAGCCCCAGTGAGGATGCCCCCACTATACTTTCTTTGAACAGTAAAGCGTGGTCTCTGAATAGTCATCTTTGAAGGTAGCCCAGATGACCAAGCAAGGCTCCGTCCTGTTCACCCCTCACCAGATACAGCACGAGCCAGGACGAGGGTCCCACGAAGAGGAAACTGTGGAATGAACAGGCACTTTTTTTTATCATTCAGGTAGCATTTAACACACTGTCACCTTCCCGTACATCGCTGCTCCCATGTGTACTGCTTTTGATATTTGCTCGACCACCCTCGTCAGCCAAGCAGTCATCAAGCAGCGTGCATTCTGCAACCACCCAGAAACCAGCATTTCACCAAATCTCCTTCCCCCACAAGTTAAAACAACGATAGTTTAAATTCCATTGAAACTTTAATTACAGATACTTTTCCACTCAACATTTAAAAGCTGGGATTCCCTCCTTTTTTTTGCATTAAGGCTGTCAGGATGGTTAAGCTAAACCCGGTGTCTTTCCCTATATACATATCTACACTCAAGTCTCTTCTTTATTAATAATAGGTGTCTTGATTGCTGTCCCAAACCAACTCTGCACTGGATTCCAGGTCGTAACATGGTTTCAGGGGAGGACAGTAAGCAGTACAGTGGCAGGAAAAGCTGGAGCTTGATATCTGTCTAAGTGTGACTCAGAAACAGAATAATAATTATGAGGAAGAAAAGAAGAGGACTTAGCTGTCACCCTGCTCCTCTACCAAACACACTAGCCCGCCACTCTCTGCGGTCTTAAAGTGCAATTACTCTCGAGAAGGCGCCCTGGCCTGGGATCCCACTGGCCAGAGTTCAAAGCAGAAACTTCAAACAGCGCGCTGCTCAGGACTCAGGCCAGGTGGGAGGGGGCTAGGCAGCAGAAAAGGAGCCACAGTTCTGGGGCATTCAAGTGCATCACAAGAAGCAGCGCCCTTTTTTTGTAAAGAAAATCTGTCAATTGTAAGGAATCCTGGTTTGGAAAAATACAGCTTTTTAAAAACTTCTATCTGAGGACGTTCCAGTGCGGTAGAGTCAAAAGGCCGGCGAGCACAGCAAGGAGCAGAGGACAAGCGCTCTTCCCGGGCGCCCAGCTCCCATACTGGTGACCCCGGTGGTCCTCAGAGAAGTCCTCGGCTCTGGGCGCAGAGGACGCACACTGGACTAAGGGCATCTGGTAGGAGGTGGCTCTCTTCTCAGGCCTGTCCGGACTGGACCCATCGCTGGGCCTCTGGCCGTTGAACAGCAGATAGCGGCCGTGGGCGTCCTGCTCCATTTTGAAGATCTCATATTCGGTGTGAGGTAGTTTGATCCCCAGCGCCACGCAGCCATTGGTGTGTGTCACGTCCTGCTGGACGCCCACCTGCCAGGAGCCCTCGGCCCCACACTCGTTCCCGTTGAAGACGTTGAGGAGTGAGGCGGTGGCCGCGTCCATGGGGGTGACCTTCATGTGGTTCACTGCGAAGGAGAGAGGACAGGTCGGTGACTCTAAGGGCGGGGGATGCATGGTGCAGAAAGCACTCCAGCTGCACAGGCCATCTGCTCTAAACCCAACCCCACACAGGCACCCACCGGTCACAGCCCCCCTAAAAGCACCCCCAGTGGTGAGAGTTCAGCGTGTGGACGTGAACGATCATCACACCAAATATACTGCTGGTAGACTGCATTCTGCATATAAGTGCGGGGCCCGCACCGCCCCGAATGCCTGCTAATGTGAACTCAAACTGTCACACAGAGTGTCTCCAAGGGGTTGCCCTTGGTGACGCTGACTCTTTGGGATTGCTACAATATTTCAACACAAACTGGAATTTAGTTTTTATGAAAAGGTTTTGAGGTTTTTAAATAGTTTTGGTGTTGAACGCCTATACTAGTTAGCAGACTTGCAAATTTATACTGGCCCATGTATCAGGCATCTAAAATGAACTAGGCTGCAAGCAAGAAAAATATCAGTGAATGTATTAAATAGAAATCCCAGCACTTATAGAGGGCTGTTTCTGAAGGACCCCAGGGAACTGTATTTTATTTTATTCCACAACAGCTTCGGCGTGGAACCAGACCAAGATGGTTGTTCTCTTGGCCACATCTAGCAAAGGTCCATCCTTCCTGGAGAAAATCTTCCTTCCTAAGTGGAGGATTAAGATGCCCTAGGTCTTATCTGGGTTATCAAAAATACTTCATATTAAATAGGCTTAACCATGATATGCTATCCTAGAAGGGGTCATACCCAGTAACTGAGCCACCTCTCTTTTGTCTGTGACATGACTGACACCATCTTAAAAAGATGTGTAAGTGTAAAAAGAAATTCTAGAAAAAGAAGCCACAAGACCTCCCTTGCTGACAACAGCCTGGTGAATTTCACCCCTTACGTTCCTCACTTAGGTCATCATTACAAATCCCAACCTCCCACCTCCAAGCACAGGACAACTTCCAAGTGCATGACAAACTGGGCGTTGGAAAGGACAATGCTGAGCACCTGAGGTGTAACTAACACTTGCTCTTTATTGCCCACTCCAGAAAGCACACTGAATGCGGCAAGTAAGTGTGGTGTTATCACAGGGGCAGCTCAGAATCACCCTGAGCGGTGCACAAAAAAGGAAATGTGTAGGGGCGTCTGGGTGGCTCAGTTGGTTAAGCGTCTGCCTTCGGCTCAGGTCCTGATTCCAGGGTCCCAGGATCGAGGCCCATGTCGGGCTCCCTGCTCAGTAGGGAACCTGCTTCTCCCTCTCCCTTCCCCCCACTTGTGCTCTCTCTCAAACAAACAAATAAATAAATAGGAAAGGTGCAGGCGTGAGGTTTCATTCCTAGTCACATACTCCCCGGCCACATCTGACACCACGCATAACAGTGTGGGCCCTCCTGCACTGTGGCCCAAGGGCTGAGCCACCCCTGTTGGCCCCATTCTGAGCAGAGGGGGAACCTTGAAGGCTGATGTGAACGATGACCTTGAAGCAGAAAGGACTCCCTAATTTCTCCCCCAACATCACCCCTTTCCCTCAGGCTCTGCCTGGACAAAAAGGTCCCCAAACTGCTCAGTTTCTCAGCCACTGGGCTGTTACTTTGGGAGTCGAGGCAGGAGCCCTACCTTTGAACACAAACTCTGTTCCTCCCATGACCCTGGAGGAGTGCACCCCCCGGCTGTAGCGGCCCTTGGCATAGATGGTGAAGGTGGGGTGCTTGCAGACGGGGTCAGAGTAGTGGTAGTAATGCCCTTCCCAGGTGTTATTGTTGTCATGGAAGATGAAGTGGCGCGTGAGGAAGAGGACCTCGGGCCGCACCTCGCAGCGCTGGCTCACCCACTCGCCGTGCAGGCCGACGGTCAGGTCAGCCTTGGGGGGCAGGAGGGGCGGGCGGTGCTCATCTGACCTGTGGATGATGCGGCAGGCGATGCAGGCATGGTCGTGATTCTAGAGACAAGAGACACACACACGGATAGACCTTTGTCTTCATGACAGAGCAGTGCACACATGCTCCCTTCAAATGAGGCTCACCAGTGGGACCGGGCAGGGCCCCCTGGGGCTCCATCACTTGTCACCTGCGGACCTGAGAGGCACCTGGGGCTAGGCCCTCAGGCACGGATGAGAGGGTGGTGGGGTGTGTGTGTGTGCGCGCACAAGTGTGGGTTCACAAGCACACATGTGTGTTTGGCTGACATCAGGGACTTGTCTAAATAGGTCAGCTGGGATGTATACTCTCTTTAGAATCCTATCACACGTCCCAGACACTTGACTTCGGCAAGGCTAGTGTCACCTCATACCCACTGGGAAGGCTGCAATGAAAAATATCTGAAAAGAACAGTGTGGACAAGGGTGGGGGAAACTGGAACCCGGGTGCACTGCTGGTGGGAAGATAAAATGGTGCAGTAGCTGAGGAAAAGAACTCCAATACAATGCAGCAATCCTTCCTCTGGTTTATGTCCAAAGGGCACCAGGGTCTTGAAGAGACAGCCATTCAGCCATGTTCCTAGCAGCGTATTCACACGGCCAAATGATGAGAACAACCCAGTATACATCAACGGGTGAATGGAGAAACAAGATGTGGTCTACACATACCATGAAAGATTATTCAATCTGGAAAAAGGAAAGGGATTCTGACCCAGGCTGCAACACAGATGAACCTTGACAACATGATGCTAAGTAAAATAAGCCAGACACCAAAGGACAAATACCGTACCATCTCAATCGCACTTCTATGAGGGACCCAGAGTGATCAAATTCAGAGACAGAAAGTAGAATCCTGGTGGCCAGGGGCTGGGGGAGGGAAGATGAGGAGCTCGTGTTTAATGGGGACACAGCTTCGGGTCAGGAAGATGAAAAAATTCTTTGGATGGATGGGGGGAGATGGTCGCACAACCCTGTGAATGTACTTAAGGCCACTGAGCTGGACACCTCAAATGGCTAAGATGGAAATGCTACGTGTATTTTACAATCAGATTTTTCCCTTTAAAAAACAACTATGAGACACACAAAACTAAAAAAAAAAAAGGCCAGCCTTCCAGTTGCTGGGATGACAAAGGGAGCTGTGTAATAAAGCAGGGGTCCTTTCAAAGGAAGGCATAAAGGAGGCGGCCAGCAAGAGGGCAGGGGCAGAGGCCTCGGCGAAGCCAGCCTGCACACCTGTCATCCATTTGTGTCTCGGGCCTCAGGGTTTGACGGTTTACGGGCTCTTAATTTGCTTCCTGCTTTATAGCTTTAAGCCATTTACTTAGCACAAGATAGCTGCAGCTCGGCCTTTCAGGGGCTGCCTCCCTGGGCCTCTGCTTTAAAACACTCCCACAGCCTCCGGGGCAATGCTGTCTGTCCACAGCCGTGGCTGAGAAACCCTCCAAGGAGCAGAGGTGGCCAGAGACTGCCAGTCACGTAAACGCTGTTTGCCCAGAGGGCTCAGGGCTCCCCTCAAAATGCCACAGTCTGGAAGGCAGGACAGCTGGGTTCTGGGCCATACCTGCCATTGCCTGGCTGTTTGATCGAAGCCACGGGACACCTGTGTGCCGTGGGCTGCCTACCCCTGGCCGTGGGAGTTACGTCTCTGGTACTCTCCCTCCCGCACTGGCTGTGCTAAAGCTTCCCGGGCTAACAGAAGCACAAGGCAAATGTGATCAGCGCGGTGGCGGGAGGGTAACAGTCGTAGCCCACAGTCGGGGGGACAGCTCGTTGACACTGGCCTTGGCCCCCCCCCAGCCATGGGATCCATGGTGTGCAGCAGATCCCTGGTGTGGCCTCAGGCCTGACCACAGGCACTGAAAGGAATGCCCAGGAGGGCAGGCCCGTGCTTCCTAGCGCCGGAAATCCGGATTGCCAAGGCCTTTCTTTGTGCAGCAGCGACTCGGTGTGACGCTGCAGTTGTCTGGCTAGGTGCTCGGAGATCTGAGAGAGCGGGCGGGCGGGAAAGGGCTCTCGGCCGCCATGCCTCTACGGTCTCCTCCAAGAACTCAACGCTTGCCAACTTGTTGCTGTGCTCATCAGAGGAGCCTAGAGCTGTAAGTTAGGGGAGAGAGGGCTTCCTTTGCTAACACCGTTTGTGGCTTATAGATGATAAGATCAAGTGGGCAGCCACAGAGTTAGATGAAGTTTCTCTTTCGTTTCATTCCCCATAAATGGCTTTGTTATCTGTAATTCGGGGATTTAGCATCATTTGTGGCCACTTCATTTCTGGCCATTCTAAGATAGGAGTCTCATTCCCTGGTAAGATTTGTCTCCTCAAACACCAATATTAATTCGGGAACCTCCCAGAAAGCTTCTTGGATGGGGCAGAGCAGGTGGGAGAACAGGGGTCTTTGTTCTCACAAGAGCTACTGCCCCCAGCATTAACATCAGGGATCAGGTGCTCTTCCATCAGAACAGGAACAGGCTCGGTGAGAGGAGGTGGGCACAGCCCTTGGGCCCAGGCTGTCTCGGAAAGGTGCCGTGGTAGCATGTGGAGTTCAAGTGGAGCTTTTAAGAACAAGGGCACAGAGGCCTGACCTTGGAGATGGGGACCCGGCTGAAGCATTTCTGTTCGTCAGCAGAGAAAAGCAAGCTACAAGCAAGGGAAGCTTGCCGTCGTCCATCAGCTGGATCTGTGAGAATTTAGGGACAGAGTGGGAGGAACCTGGCCCTTAGCTATTAGTGTTGCCAAATTCCTTTTTATTGTGGTAAAATATATGTGACGTAAAACTTACCATCTTAATCCTTTTAATAGTTCAGTGGCGCTAAGCACATTCACACTGTTGTGCAACCGTCACCACCGTCCATTTCTAGAGCTTTTTCATCTTCCCAAATTGAAACTCTGTACCCAAAAGACACCAACTCCCCATTGTTTCAATCTTAGCCCTTGGCAATCACCATTCTACTTTCTGTCTCTATGGATCTGTCTACCCTAGGTACCTCATAGAAGTGAAAGCACACAGAATCTGTCCTTTTTGTGACTGGTTTATTTCACTTAGCATAATGTCCTCAAGGTTTGTCCATGTTGTAGCCTGTGTCAGAATTTCCTTTCATTTTAAGACTGAATTATATTTCAATGTATGTATGCACCACTTTTGTTTATCCATTCATCAGTTGATGAACCCTCCATTTTTTGGCTACTGTGAATAATGATGCTATGAGCATAGGTGTACAATCTATTTAAGACCCCACTTTCAATTCTTTTGGGCATACACTCAGAAGTGAAATTTCTGGATCATACCATAATTCTATGTTTAACTTTTGGAGGTACCACCACCATACTGTTTTTCCACAGCAGCTGCACCATTTTACATACCCACCCACGGTGCACAAAGGTTCCAATTTCTCCACATCCTTGCCAACAATTATTTTTTTCTCTTTTTGGTAATAGCCAATCCAATGGGTATAGTGTGGTATCACACTATAGTTTTGACTTGCATTTCCCTAATGATTAGTGATCTTGAGCATCTTTTCATGTGCTTATGGGCTATTTGCATATCTTCTCTGGAGACATGTCTATTCAAGTCCTTTGCCCATTTTTTAATAGGGTTGTTTTTCTTGTTATTGTTGAACTGACTAGTAACCTGTTGTAACAACTCTTGAGCAGGCATTAAGAAACCAAGATGTCATAAACATGGCTGGGATTTTTGACCTCTCTGGATACTGTCACCAAGTGGACAGTTTTAGCCATGGTTAGGTAAGGGGGAACCTCTCTGTTGTATGGACAGATTTTTTAAAAATCTAATTTGTGCTCTTGATTCTCACCATCCTTGGCTTGAATAAAACTTGAAAGACCTATAGGAACAATATGCAGAAGCAGAAATTAAGGCCTATATACTGGCTGTACAGTTTCTCTTTCGGGATGCTTTTCTTAAACAGCAGCTTTTCGGGGCATCTGGGTGGCTCAGTCAGTTAAATGTCTGCCTTCAGCCCAGGTCATGATCCCAGGGTCCTGGGATCGAGCCCCGCATCGGGCTCCCTGCTCAGCAGGAGTCTGCTTCTCCCTCTGCTTGCTGTTCCCCCTGCTTGTGCTCTCTCTCTTGCTCTCTCTCAAATAAATACTTAAAAAAATAAACAGCAGTTTTTCAAAAAGAATAAATGGGAAGAGTTTTTCGTCATTAAGAGTGATGTGTACTCTGCAATATTATTTGCTTTATGAAATTCCTCTCCTTTTTGGTCCCTGCTCTGATACCTGATTCTCCTTTGAGAAGCTATCCTTTTGTAGGCTGTCCCATTGGGCTTCTACCTCACTCCCTTCCCTGAATCTTAGAAAGGGCTACTTTATTTTTTCAAAGATTTTATTTATTTACTTGACAGAGAGAGAGCGAGCGAGAGCACAAGCAGGGGGAGCGGCAGGCAGAGGGAGAGGGAGAAGCAGGCTCTTTGTGGAGCAGGGAGCCTGATGCGGGACTTGATCCGAGGACCCTGGGATCATGACCTGAGCTGAAGGCAGATGCTTAACTGACTGAGCCACCCAGGTGCCCCAGAAAGGGCTACTTTAAAGTTAGGGTTTCTGTACACAGAAGATCTGAAGGTTAAAGCAGAGGGACCAGAATGTGTTTCCTTGTTGCTACTCTTTACACCAACTATAAAAAGCTTTAATTCTGAAGGAGGAGGGGAGAAAAAAAGATCCCCATGTAATTAATTTCCTAAAAGAAAACAATCAAACTTATTCTAAAAATGAAAAATCAACCTTCAACTTCATAAGTGCACAACGTCCTATGCAAAGAGTGAGGTTTTGCTCACTCCGCATTCCAATTCCTGCAGGGCGCCCTGGCAACATGTCAGCTACCCACAGCTTGCACGTACAGGACATATGAGTCTGAGGAAGTTCAAGTACACCATCCCCCTAGCTTTACAATCTCTTGAAGAGAGGTACACTTGGGTACACTTTACAGATGAGGCCACCAAGGCACAGAGAGATTGAATAACATGGCCCAGATGACTTTACAAGCCAAAAGTAGAGTCTGGAACATAATTTGGTCTTGGGACTTGCTGAGTGCTAACCCCAGGCCCCAGGCTGCCCCTCACGCTGAGAACAGATGTCTCCCTATCAAGGATTCTGGTCCCTAGAAAAGGTCTTCCCTGGCCGATGACTGATAGGGATTCTCCAGGCTTTCTCCTGTTCCCTGGCAACAATTATTTCTGGAGAGGTGGTTCGTCAACAACATTTGCCAACAGCATCCACTCATTTCCAGCATCTTCCCAGAATGGAAGAAATCACTTGATATCACCCTGCCATGAACAGATCAACTAGAGAAGCAGGATGAATAAAACATTTCCTGGGCTAAAGGTTTTGCCCAAGGAGGAGGAGAAATGGCAAGAGATGATGGAAACTTCCTTTCACAGAGTTTTCTTCCATGGGATAAAAAACACATTTGTGTTTCTCAGGAAGAAACCTGCCCCCAATGACTGAAGCTGAAAGTTTTTTGTTTTTTTTTTTTTTTTTTACACAACTGCAATTCTCCATGCATTTGATTCCATTTCTACTGTAGGTATTCCTACACATGCAGTCTTCCTGGGGCCTCTCCATTTCACTGGAACTTCATCAAGCTCTTGGAGGCCAAGACCAGAGTACTCTCCCTTTCTCCTACTTCCCATGGCATCTGGGGGAGCGCGGCAGGTATGGTGAAGGCTCACGAGTGGCAGGCTGATTGCTAGAAGGCCGTCACTGGCTATTTAACACTATGAATTGAGTAGGTCAGTGGCCATTGCAAATGAGGAGAGCTGACCACCTTGCGGAAGGGGCCTCTTGGGGTGCCTTTCAGATCTGGGGTCACGGGACTTTATGGACTTGGGCTCATTTTGACCACCTGAGTGGGTCCTGATGATGCCACTTTCAGGAGGAAGTAGCATACCATGGTCACACTTGTCGTGTGTCTCAAAGAGCAGCTTTCAGAGCTGCTGGAGGGGGCTGGCGGTAGCCATGAAGGGACTTGGGGATGAAGGGATGATGGAAGGACACAAGAAGGGTGAGCTGCTGACGTCTCAGGCCTCACATTTGTCTCCTGACCGCTTAGTGAGACACAAGGCAACTCAACACTGTCCTGGAGTTAAGAAGGGGCACTTGGGGGGGGAGGGGGGTCCCTGGGAGCAGCAACCCTTCATTTTCTAGAAAGAGGTTTTCTAAGAAGTTTAGAATCTAAGAAGTTAGCTCACAAAGGCCTGTCCAGTTTACCAAACATTAGTAAATCACACCAAAGATAAGTCTGCTTCCACCTTGCCTATTCACACATACCACACACAGACTCAACAGCCAGATAGCAAGGGCCATGAGAAGCCAGTTCTTTTAAAACAAAGGACTTCAAGAATGATTTCGGAAAAAAATTTCTGACTGATGTTTTTACTTGTTTGTTTCTTCCACTCCTATCAATTTAAATTCATTTCGATAGTTAAAGCAGACTCATTTTAATAATGACATTAAATCTACTGTAAATCCAGAGGGCCCCCCCCATCCGGCCTTCACCCCTCCTCCACGCTCCTGGCCAGTGCTGAGCCAGCACCCCTGCATACTATGGGCCTACTCCAGACTTTCTGAATGGTTCACTTCCGGCACGCCTGGGCTCTCAGTCCTCTGGGCTCTCTTGCCTTTTAAGGGAGGAACTGTTTACCACTTACACTGTCCCTGACAACAAGTATTTCCTGGTCGGCTAACTCCTTAAACAAAGCAACCTTGCAATTCTGTTTATCTGCTGAAATACCCTGTAGTCAAGAAATACTGAACTGTTTCTGCAAGAAAAGTGGACGCCAGCTGCTGTGGGGTGCAGTGATTGACTGCACGACACTTCATACTTAGGCCCAAATCAAAGGTCCACACAGGCAATCCTTTCCGAGTCAAGACCCCATCATCCAACACCCACCATCAGCTCTGTCTTCTTGAACAATGTGCACCATTTGCTGCTCTATAGTAAACTTCCGGCCCTGGTGAGCAGGGCCATGCTTTTCTTTAGGATTCATCCTTGAGGGCGCCTGGGCAGCTCAGTAGGTTAAAACGTCTACCTTAGGTTCAGGTCATGATCTCAGGGTCCTGGGATCGAGTCCCTCCTTGGGCTCCCTGCTCAGCGGAGAGCCTGCCTCTCCTGCTCCCTCTGCTGCTCCCTCCCCCTGCTTGTGCACTCTCTATCTAGGCTCTCTCAAAAAAAAAAAAAAAAATTAAAAAAAGGATTCATTTTTGGTGTAAGACGGGCTTTTTAGGTCATGACTCCTTGAACTCCCTAGCCCTCTACCACCTCTTCTGTTCCCTGTCACCTCCACAAACCCCTCTCCTTTCCCTCCAGTGGCAGAAAGAGAAGGAAGGTGAATTCTTCCACAACCACCTTCCCTGGCTCCTTTTGCCCTTATTCCTGTGACACCCGCTCACCAGCCCCCCGGGAGCCCCACCAAGCACACGCCTGAGGAGGAGGCCCCCATCTTGTGGCAGAGCCACCTCCTGGGGCTGGGCTGAAAAGTGCGCTGCCTGTGGCCACCCGGCCCACAGTGCCTCGGATGTCACAGATACAGAAAGTCTCACAGTTCATCTGTATTTCTCGCAGACTCTGAAAAGGCTCAGAAAGACCAGCTCCCTCAAAATCAAATGCTCATTCGCAGTCTTGAGGTTTCTGCAGAATGCCAGAGAGAAAGCACATGAGCATCACCTTCTTCATTTTCAGTGCTCAGCTCCCCTTGAAAACAGTTTGGTGCCTGTCTTCCTCAGATGTGCCGTGAATGCGCTGGGGCAGAATATCTGAGATGCATGGCTTGGGGAAAGTTGTCTGGTTTTAGACAACCCCTTTGATTTATGACCCTATGGCTAAATCAGTGCAGGATTTTGGAGAAAGACCAATTCCGTTTGCTTACAAGTCTGATCCTGAGGCTCTGGCATTTCCAACAACCCGGGTGATCATTTGCTTTTAATTACTATTTGATTCTACCACTGAAAGAATTCGGCTTGCTAACCCTTCAACTGCACAAAAATCTAGGCAGAGGGTGACGGCTGCCCTGATGTTAAACTCAATTGAGGGAAAGCATCTTCTTTTAGGGTTATTTTATGTGGTCTTGATTTTTCGTAGTGAAGAGCGGCCAATTTCATCCTGAAAGAATCCTCCCAGCACACCTGATTCTCTTCAAATGCGATGTATTTGCCAAAGGACTCGGAACCTCACAGCAAAGCTGTACTAAGCTTAGAAAAACAAGTTGATTTAAAGTTTCTATTTTTACATGGTGTCCCGTTTCCAGAGGGGCTGAGATTAGTGGTTTCAAACTCAATTTAGCATTTAAACTAATTTTCAGCCAGGTCTCTATGGACCTGCAATTAGGGGAGGCAAAGAGTTCAAAGAGGCGGGTGGTGGGAGGAGTATGGTCTCTCCGGATGCGCTCCCAGCCTTCCTCCTTCCCGTTCCCAGTTCCCAGAGGGCGAGGCAACCTGCCACTGGCCTGCGGGCAGGGAGCACCTGGGGCTCTGCCTGTGGGGACTCTGGAAAGGCACCAATGGCTAAGTCCGCTTCTTCCCTCTCAGAGCTGTCCCGGGGAAGGATCTAAAAACTTCCTGAGGACTTGGCGGCATGCTGTGTGCCAAGACGTTTGACGCCAGGTCCAACATTAGAAGAACGGGCCCTTTCAGCTCCCAGAGCCTTGCAGACCTCACTGGCCTTCGAAGGACACCCATGGCCACGCGGGCTGGCTGTGGAAGAGGAGGGCAGCGCACACCGGCCCTGGATGCATTAGGTTTTGGCCTCCCAGCCCTGCCACCAGTTCTGGCAGTGGCCGCAGTGCTCCTCTGAGCCTCAGAGCCCTAGCTTCTGAAATTTATTTTAATTTTGCATGATGACTGTTTGGATAATATAAGAGCATGGCACAAAGTGCAAAAGGTACAAAAAAGGTATACAGTGATGAGTCGTGGTCCAACTGTCCCCCAGCGGTTCCCTTCCTCGGATTGTTATGTTTCTCATGTACTCTTCCAGAAATACTGCCTCCTTTATAAGTTCATTGTATTCTTCTTTCATTAGTTTCACACAATGGTATCTTACTATTCATGCTATTCTAGATTTTTTTTTTTTTGTATTTAACAGTATGCCAAAGGTTCTTTCCACCCTTAAAATTTCTTAAATCAGGGCCTCAGGCCTAGGTTTTAGAGGGTCTACCTTTTAAGTATCTGGGTCAATGTCCTCACAATTGCCTCCGCAGGGGGGTGGAGGAGAAAATGGGAGGAGATGCTTCATGGTGAGGCATCATCAAACACTTTGAGGCTCCCCCCCCCGTCAATGTCACTGTCATTGTCATCCCTCCAGGAGACACCTGCCCAGAAGGGCTACCTACTCTAGGAGTGGGGAGAAGGGAACTTTGGTGAACGGTCCTTTCCAAGGGCAGGCAGCATTCTGCACACTAATCCAGCTGGTTCTTCTATTCTTGCCACTTTATAGAAGAAAAATCACGGCTCCCTAAGGTGAGATGACAGCACTAGCACCCTGCAGCTGATGGCCACAGCAGTGGATTCCAGGACTGGCTACTGCCTCCAAAGTCCATACTCTTACCAGTTTATCCAGACAGTATTTAAAAAACAAAACAAAACAAAAAAAAGCATGTCTCCCACTTTTTTGTTTATAAAAATTCTAAGGTTGGCCTTTTACAACTATCATCCTTAGTCCTTATGCCAATGGTAATAACTCACAGTCAAGACCATTTTTCCTTCAGGAACCACAAGTGTGTGCCTTTGCTCTCCCAACAGACAAGCTCTGTTCAGTGAGTCGATTGACAGCAGAAGTGCCTCCTACAGGCCCGGGGAGGGAGTGGGAGAGAATCTTCCAGAGTTGCAAGTCTTAGGAATACTGATTTCACCTATCGGGCCTCCTGATGGGGCATGCCACCAGAAGATCAGAGTGAGCGAATGGATGTAAGAAAAGAAAGGTGTTATGGTTAATCCTCTTTTCTTTTCAGTCCTAAAAAGAGTCTCCGTGGGTGTCTGCAGTTGAGCAAAAGGAATCTGAACCTGAGTTCAGATCCTTGCGCAAAGGATCAAGGTCAGGTGTGGATAAGAGAGTGGCTAGACTCCAGCCCAGGCATCTCCGGGACGGGACCTGCCTCCTCCTGCAGCAATTCAGCCTCCTCCCTACTCAGTTCCCTGCCTCACTGTTCCTGCCTCTTGGCTGTTCGCTGCCTATTAGTGTCTCCGCTGGAGGGTGAGCAGGCATGAAAAGGACTGTGTGCTTAGCAGATCTTCATAAAGGTTCAGGGTGGGACCGGGTTGGCGCTCTTGGCTGACATCAGGTTTCTGGATTATCTGTGGGCCGTTTTTATTCATGACATTCTTACTCCCATTACTAGAGATAATTTAAAAGTTGGCTAGACTGTACTCAGAGGAAGCCAAATGTTCAGACGAGAAGCTCCTTTACCCCACTGCTCTCTCACACCAGAGATTTCAAGAGAAGAGCTGTTCAGCTGCAGTGTTTAGCACCGACTCTGGATGACGCTTCCATCTGGATTCCTATCTGCCCCCCCAAACCATGCCCTTGCCTAGATGCTACCTATGGAGCACTGTCCTCTTGATGCCTTGGCATGATGTGTGGAATGGGCGCAGCTTCAGCTCCTCCACTCCCCACCCCTCCTGAGGAGGCCTGGGGAGTCCCAGGCAGACACTGGGATGGAGGCAGGCAAGAAAGGCCACCCTCTCCCTCACTGCCCTAACTCCTCTCTTCCTCCTCAGCAAATCTGCAACCTCACAGCAGGACACAGGGGGCCTGACTCCAGGGTTTGCGCTCTAAGTCTTGCTGTGAGCCCAGGGAGGGCTGGGTCTGGGGCCCGGGGCCCTCAGTCTGGCTTCTCCTCACACATGGGGACCGTCCCTGGTGAGGCGCATCTAGAGGAAGCAGCCTCAGCCAAGTGGGCTTCCTCAGATTTCCCACAATTATAATAAAGGCGACTTTCATTACAGGAGCTCACAATAACACAGATAAACAGAAGATAACACCGAGTGGTCTTTGGCAGGGGAAGTACTCTGGGATATCTCTACCAGTCATAAATAAGCTCAAAGGACTAAGAAAAAAAAAATTAAAAAAATGAATAAACTATCAAACAAAAGTGATATGGGGCCCCTCATTTAGAGAGTCATTGTTGGAGAGAGGGTTCCACGGAAGCCAATCTGACGGTGGCGGAGGGGGGTGGGTGGCCACTGGAGAAATATCCCTTGACCCCCTCCCTGCATGCCCCTCCCTGCTCAAGCTTCTCCAACTTCTGAGGTGGAAGATAGTGTTACAGGCTGACACGGATTCTGAGCCCATGGGAAGGAAATGCTTTGTGAATTCCAAATATAATTACTGGACTATCATTCAAGAAAAGAACATTATAAGGTTTTAATTGTTTCCTGCCCCCTCCGTCCTCCCATGTGATCACAGTGACTTTACATTTCACTTAGTTGAATGGAAAGAATGTGGGGTCTGGAGAAGGAGGTCTGGGTTCAAGTTCCAGCACAGAACCTCACTACCTGGGTGACCTAGGGCAAAAGACAACAACCCCTTGAATCTCCGCTACCTCTCCCTTCTGCCTAAGAGGGCGGCAATATCTGCTTCAGGGGGTCGTTTTGAAGACTAAAAGCGGTAGGGTGGGTGGGAGACTATAAGCTCTCCAGCCTACAACAGCACTGTCACTTTCCCCTCAGGCACCTCTCCCTCTCCTCCAGGGCTGGGATCACTCCTGTTGTGGCATCTCTCCACAGTGTGGTTATAATATCTCCGAATTTCCTTTATGTTTTCCTTTCAGGATCAAAGAAGATGTTTGTGGAGTGTTACAGCTGAGAAGAGCCTTAGGAATCTTCTAGAATCACCATCCCTGGGTCCCTGGCACACCAACAAGCCTGCCGCCATCAACCATGTCATGAGGAAAACCACAGCCGCTCGCTGCAGAGCAAGTTGGTGGCGTGGCCAGGTGTCCTGACCCTGCTGCGTGTCCCTCCCTGGGCAGCCCTCCACAATCTCCCCCATGACGCAGGGTGCTTCCTCTCAGAGGTCCCTTTGGACCCCACTGCCATGTCTCCCTGTGGGTCGCTCATCTCGCTTATTAAAGAACAGCCCACAGGCCCTGAGTGCAGTCAGCGGCAGGGTACCTTGGCATTCTGCAGAGGGGGCTGATAACTGGATGGCCGGTAGAACATCCTCTGCAAGGCGTCAGTGTGGATGTCCCCGAGGAAGAGCTCCTCCACCAGGCGGTCCAGGTTGTGCTGGAGGTACTGCTTCTCCACACGGATGAGCTGCAGCTCGTGCATGGCGAAGTTCACGGCCTTGGTGCACTCGCAGCCATTCTCTTCCCGCCACAGGTCGTAGGCCACGTCCTGCACCCACGGGCCCCCAGTGGGCACGAAGCCCGGGCATGTGCGGTTCACCAGCTGGCTGAGCCTCTCGGCGACAGCCTCTGTGTGGCAGACAACCTGCACGTTGTGCAGCTGGTAGTCGGCCTCGGTGCCCCCGCGGATGATCCAGGAGGCCTGGCGCAGGCGGACCTTACCCCGGATGACAAGGGTGTAGGTGGGGCTGGTGCACCGGTTGCCGCCATAATAGAACTGGTAGGCCTTGAAGGTGTTATTGTGGTAGAATCTGTAGGACCTTGTGATGAACTCTGGGCCCGACCTCACTTCACAGCTGAAGGAGAAAAGGGGAAGGAAGACATCTTCAAGCCCAAAGGCATTGAGGAACAGATGCGTTACAGTGTCAAGAAATTACGGTAATAATAACAAATGTTTACTCTGGGCCAGACACTGTTTTGTGCTTTCATAGACACCAATGTATTGAATCCTCACAACAACCAAGGAGTAAAGTAGGTATTGTCTCCATTTTACAGCTGGAGAAACCAAGGCATGAGAGATCAGGGAAAGTGCCCCCAGGCCACATAACCAGCCAGGAGAAAAGCCAGACCATGAATGCAGGCAGTCTGACTCCAGGCTGTGTTCCTAATCTCTCTACACCACAGTCTTTATTCATTGTAGGAACAAGCCAAGAGAGCCCAAACCTGCCCTTCTCACTTCCACCTGGGGGCCTAACTTCAGAGAAGTGTCTTTCCGGTGGGAAGAGGGAAGAGAGTAGTGCTGGCCTATGAAGGAAGTCTCCTTATGTTAGCTCAAAAACAGTTGATTCCCTGAACACTTCTGTTTATGGACCTTGTCTAGAGCAGGCAGGTGTTGGATGTCTGTCATTCTGAAATGGAATCTAGTCTGGGGAGGAGTCACTTGGGCAAGTGGAAACTCACCCTCCCATCTAGTGAAAATTAATTTTCCCTCTACTGGGGAAAAGGGTCCATTAGTGAAAGCAAAGCTAGTGGAACAGAGGTAAGGGTTCCTTTTGTTTGTGCTGACAAGATGACAACAAAGTAGTTTTTTGCTGTGGCCTTAGATCAATGCTAGATTCGTTGGCCAGAAATATTTAGACTAGGTCTACAGGGCATACATGGCTAGCAGGAACTGATCACTGCCCTACCTGGGGCCAGTTCCTTTCTCTGCAGCCCAGCCCACACCAGGGAAACGCTGGAGGGCTTCTTCAACATATCTGCCACAGAATCTGACCTCTGTAACTCTCCATTAGATCAGAATTTGTTACAACATGATTTGCATCCATCAGGTTTGGCCTTATAACTCTGCTCGAGTCTGTGAGATAGATATATATATATATAGAGAGAGAGAGAGAGAGAGGTAACGATATATAACAATATAATGTCAGAACTCAATATATAATATATACAATATATGTGTATATGTATATTCTATTTACTGTATTATTTACAATAATTATGGTTTGAGCAGACTCAGCATGGCTAAATCAAACAGTGGAGCTGAAATCGCAAAGACCTGTTATTCTCAAAATCGGTAACATTTCCATTTTTCAGTTAACACACTGGTGAAAGGTAAACATCACCCCAAGCGGGCACCTCCCTCTGGGAAAGGCTGTCAGTGGAAGTCCAGTGCGGGCGCGTGCACAGAGGGCACTCAGCGGAACCCTGAGCCCTGCGCTCTGCAGAGAAGGTGAGAGAGGAGCCGCAAGGGTCCTCCCCTTACGAAGGAGGCCCTGTCCAGCGTGAGCGGTAACTGTGGTCTGTTTTTAAGGTGTGCTTAAAGGTGTGCAGCCTGGCCTCAGGGCTCAATGTGTCTCAAGTCCTTGCGTACTCCACCGGGGCCACCACCCCCTCACCTAGGCCTTGTCCCCTCTAGATGCACCTGTTGCAACCATCTTTTAACTGGTCACCGTCCTCTCACACTTTCTACCAGCCATTTGCTGCAGTGCAGCCAGAGTGCCTCGTATGAAAGCTGGATCATGTCTTAAGCACAGTCCTTGCTGCAAACTCTTCAGTGACTGTCCAGTTCTAACCTCAATCCAGCCAGACCTGCCCTGGAGCTGGCCCCGCCCTCCTTGGCAGCCTCATCTGGAGCTGTCCCCTGCCCAGGTCCCTACGCCCAGGTTTATGAACCTCCCCCCGCCACAAGGACTCCAGGTCAGTTGTTTCTCCAACCCCGTCTTTGCTAGCTCTTCCAGATGGAAAGCTCTTCCCTAGGTCTTTGCACAGCTAAGGACATCCCAGCTCAAGTGTCCTTTCCTCTGGTAGCCTTTCCTGACCCCACCCCTGTCCTAAAATAAGGCCCCTGGTATTCTCCTTTAGCACCTGTTGTTTTTTTCCCTCTTCATAGTACTTCTTTGTATGTTTATTTGTAAAATTCCTGAAGACAGGGACCATGATTTGTTTTGTTCACTGCTATATACACAAAGTCTAGAATAGTGCTGGGCACACGGTAAATACTGGTACACTCAATAAACATGTGTTTGAATAAAATGATAAATTATTTAAAAGCACATCACATTAAGATCATGCAAATATTTATCATGCGGTTATTTTAAGAAATCCATCTTTAGGGAAAAAAAAACCACATCTGGGTCTTCATCATCTTATAAAAATTCCTTTTTTTTCCTCTTCTCTGTTGCACTTGATCCCTCCCCAAGATACCTGGAGGCTGCAAGGGAGAAGTGATCAGATCCCAGAGTGAGTCTTGTTAATTCTCAGCAATTTAATGGGTAGGGGAAAACCTGCAGGTCTGCCTCTAGGCTATTTTTTAAAAGCTCTAATGGAAGATAAGCCAGAGCTCAAACTGGGATAAATCTCAGCTCTGTAGCCTGGAAGAGTCCAAGAACTACACCCTGGCTAGTAGAGGTAGCTTGAGTACCTTTTCACTTACTCTTAGAACCCTGAAGCCATATATTAAATTACCAGAATATGGCTAGAATATTCAGACCCTCAGAAGCTTGCAAGTCATGTTTCAGGGTTGGTGAAACACAGACTCCTAATTTCACTTGCTAATGGTTTCTTTTTATACAGGAGTGGTCCCACACAGTTCTGTAAACAAGGACCCATTCACTCACAGCCTGTGGTTAACAGTGGTATGCCTCTCTGCCTTAGCTAACATTTCTACAGTCCTTAGCTGTTTCTTTACTGAACGGAGTTTCAAAGTGTTGCTTGGTTTTTAGTTAGAACTTAGATAACACCTGCGCCATTGCAGATAGGATACAGTCTCTGTGCATCTGAGAAGCCCTCAGGAAGGCCTTCCACAGACATGTGGCTCTCTGATCCTCCCCCCCACCTCCCCTCCCCTACCCGGGTCCAGTCCCCGACCCTCTTACCCGGTGGACACCCAGTGGCCCTCGATTGCTGGTGGCATCTGCACAGTGATCCTCGCACCATTGTGAAGATGTTTGAGCATGTGATGGCACTGGGATTCCTTGAAAGCCCTCCAGGCACTTTTCTCTAAGGACCTGGGATGGGATCTGCTATCTGGATGAAGGAGGGCAGAACCCTCTCCCAGCCCTGAAAGAAAAGTGGAAGTTTGTTGAAAGGAGAGCTCACAGCAGACAGGAGTCAGGCTGAGGAACTGCCTCCTTGGCAAGAAATCACTGCAAATGGGGGACGCCTGGGTGGCTCAGTTGGTTAAGCGTCTGCCTTTGGCTCAAGTCATGATCTCAGGCTCCTCGTTCAGTGGGGAGTCTGCTTCTCCCTTTGCCTCTCCCCTCTGCTCCTGCTGTCTCTCAAATAAATCAATAAAATCTTTTAAAAAATTATTAAAAAAAGAAAAGAAAAATCACTGCAAGTAGGAAATGCACTCTTACCCCACCAGGCTTATCACTGTCTCTGCTCTCCTGGAGTTAATATCTCAAAGGGGGATACGTCCTGGGAGACCATTTCCCAGGTGGGAAAGCCGGGAAAGCTGAGACCCACGGAGACAACACGGACTCTTGGGAGGTCTCTCGGCTAGTTCCTGGCAAAGGCTGAGCTCAAATCCGTGCGTCTGTGCAACGGCAAATAAAATGGTGCCTCTAAGTGAGCAGCTTACAGTGCAGATAAATGAATGTAACGGGCTGAAGAGAGAAATGAACGTGTTCCAAAGCCACCCAAGGGAGGGGTAATAAAGGGGTCAGCAGGAAGGGAGACTCATGCAGTCACACATTCAGGTGAGGAGGGGGAAGAGCATGGAGACCAGCCTCAGTGGAAGGGGAATTCTGATGGGGTGGAGAAAGGCCCAGGAATAACTCAGAGGGCTCCTAACTGACATCTGCTCCCTGGCTGGGCTCCCTGCTGCTCCCACCAAGCCACGCATCTTCTGGTTCTCTCCATCTCTGATGGACACCCTCTACAGGGCTCCCCATCAGTGGGGCGCAAGTCATATACCCCCCTTCGGTGGGGGACGTGTGGGACATTTTTCCCCAATTACCTTCCCACTCCATCCCCTCACACCCACGAAGGCAATGTTAATATAGGGTTCTAAATAAAGAATAACTACAAGAAGACTACATATTTTTATTTTCCACAGGTAAAGGAATATTAGGACTAAGTTCATCTTCAGTATAAGCAGTTTAGTTTAGGTTGGCGGACCCTTAAACGTGCAAAATAACCAGCAGCCCCTGTTCAGAAGAAAGCACTGCCAGCTGACTGAGTTATAATCCGAAAGCCCACTCTTCCCTTTGAGATTCACTCCTGAAGTAATTAACACATCAATACGTCTTTATTGTGGACCTACTAAGTATTCAGCACTGTGCTAATAAAAAAAAACCCCAAAAAACCCTAGACAAAAATAAAAATATACACAAAATAAAATGCACCCATCAGAACTGTACTATGAAGAGGCAATTATATATTTTGTAATCAACACCTAAATAACTTCATAGAAAAACCAGGGTTTACGGGGCATCGTTTAAAAATGCAAAGTTAGGCCCAGAACATGGTGACTTCGAGCAACATGGTGAAAACCTACTAGAGAGACTCAGACCCACATCTTGATAACATTGAGATATTTATAAAATATTCAGATATTTGCCATGACTCAGAAGGCTGAACTAATCTGTTGAAAGTCTTTGGTACTGAGAAGACATGTGGGAACTCGGCTTTTCCTCTGAGCAAAATGCTGGCCTCGGGCTAAAGCAGCAACTTTGGATTGTTCCCTATGGATCTTGAATGAAGCAAAAGGCAACGAGGCAGAGACACCCATAAGTATGATTCAACTAAATAAAAAGTGTGAAAGGAGATTTGAAAATGAGATGATGATGCTATGTTCAAATGAATGCAAGCTCACGACCAACCCCGTTTAGCCCAACCAGGTGATTCGGACCCCAGCAAGAATGAGAGGAGCACTAAAACTCTGAAACCCACGCCTGGTGGTGTCCGTGCTCATGGGCTCCTGGTGGTTCAGTGAGGCCCTTCCCACCAGTGGCCCCTGCTTCCACGGAGGAAAGAAGATTGCATTTCTGGGTATTCTCTCCCTATGCCTTATTCAACCCTCCCCAGTGAAGTTGTGTGTTGGATGGAAACAGGTGTGTGTGACTATGACATTCATCTCTTTCTGTCTGCCAAACTGGCCTCTTTTCAAAATGCAGTTCACCCTTGAACAACATGTCATATGTGTTATATACTGTCTTCCTACAATAAAGTAAGCTAGGGAAAAGAAAATGTTATCAAGAAAATTGTAATGAAGAGAAAATACACTTACAGTATTGTACTATCTTTATCGGAAAAAAAAAATCCACATGGAAGTGGACCCACACAGTTCAGAGCTGTGTTGTTCAAGGGCCAACTGCACATGCATTTTGATCAGTGCCTACCCCTGCCACATAGTAAGGACCCTGACCCTTCAGTTGTTTGGCTGTGGCACTAGGCCAGGTGGAAAGGCTGAAAAATTCAGGGGTGAACTGTTAGCAATCCCACCATGGGACACTATACTGTGTCTTCTGAGTATTTATCACTCCAGTTCTTATGTTTTCATCCCCATTTGTCTGAGACTTCTGCTGATCTCTCAGTTGGCTTTGAACTGGAGGAGGGAAAGAGGGTAGTATGGAACTCTACCAATCCCCAGGAGCTGTAATTATCTTGATGATGGGAAGCAGTTCCTGAACTCCCTGTTATTCAATCAAGAAATGAAAGATACTACAGCTTGCTGTCTGGTGGGTCAACTGCCTGTGTGATCAGTTACAATGTGGCTAACTTGAAACAGATTCTAATTCAAGTTAGGAGGCATTGGGAGTTGGGGACGATTCTGCTTTAAATGTGACACTGAGCATGTGGTAAAGAATCATCTCCCTATCAACCAAGTTATGTTCTAAAAATTGATTTGTAAACCCCTTTATACCCTGCAAGTGCTTTCCCGTAAGGACAATAAAAGCTGGAAGGATAGTGGATATGGGTGAAGTCTCTAGAGCTAGGCTGTGCGAGTTTGAAACCGGATCTGCCACTTAAAGGATTTCATCGAATCCAAGACTTCAAGGATTGTGAAGATGCATCATTATTTTACTACCAGTGACAAAAACACTTGCAGCTCAATGATGACTGCACAACAGTCCCGCGATCCCCCTGCATCCTGCACAGCAGCGCCCAACTGCTCTGACATGGCTTTTATCTGTTCAAAGAGATTTGACAAGGGTTCTTGCCTTCAGTTGCAACCCTTCATGTGTGACGGGTAATAGGTTTGCTTTGCATGTATCTCAACAGCAAAACACGAACACAGCCACATCTTTTTGTGGGTCTTCCTTTCTATGCAATTGATTGTTGCTATGTGAGAAAATAGGGAATCACAGTTTATTCTCCTGGTGATAAATATCTGCCTCACTGATGTCAAACTCACACTCCACGGCTCTGTTACAAGGCTGCGCTGATTCTGAAGAGTGAAATTTATAAGTGAGTTATGGAGAAAATAACCAAGCACGCATGGCTCAAACATTTATTCTATTTTCAAAACTGACCTATCTGCAACAAATCCACAGACGTGGAGTAACAAGGGGCCATATAAAGGAAGTGATGTGATGACAGTGTGAGCTGCTGTGTCCAGATTCACACAGGGGAAGACTGTAGCACCCCCGCATGACTGATGCCTGCAAGCTGATAGGGACTGGGACCCCCCCCCAGACCAGAGGACGCACATCCACTGCAGAGATCTTAAAATATGGGGGGGAAAAAGTGTATTTTCCAATCGATGAAACACACCATTAGTGTGGTGACCTGAAACAAATGACTTAACCTCACCAAGCTTCCATCTACTCATCTGTAAAGAGGGGTAACATTACCCATCTCTCAGGGTTGTCTTCCTTACACAGACATAGTTCTCATTAAATGGGTTATTATTTTAAATAATGATTAGGCTTTTAGATCGCCTTCAAAAAGTCCTTCCCAGCCAACAGCAGAGTTAAAATAATGGTAAAAGTCAGCCAGAGCCAGACTCCCTCTGAGCTCTGAGAAGGACAGCATGCTCAGAGTAAAGAAAGACACAGGGCTCCCTGAGTAAACTGGTGACCCTGAAGCAGAAGGGGGTGGGACCCAAAGCGCTGGGCTCTGTGGTTGTTGACAAGTTCTACTCAGTTTAACAAATACCTATTCACTCTTATTTTGTATATTTTAGGAGCCGGAAGCATGAAGAAGAATGAAAATAAGTTTTTCTGACCTTGAGGCTCTCAAGGACTCACTGGCCTGAATGTCAAAGAACAAGGGTGGAGACGATGAAGGAGGGTTCTGGGAAGGAAGCCGGGAGTTCAAAGGCAGAGGAAGAGGGAGTGGTGGTCAGAATTTGCCTGGGTTGTTCATAAGGCCAGTCACACAGGAAGGGAGCCTACAGTGATGCTTTTTAACTAGGGGTGGAAGAAATAAAATCCCAGAGCCACCAATACGCCAATCATTCGAAAGCGGGCAAAAGATCATTACATCACTCGGGTTTCTAGAGACAAATCTCCACTCGGCCATCGCTCTTACCAGACAACGAGCACAGGTCACAGAAAATGGCACGACTGTCAGGGCAGAAGAGAAGCAGCACGGGCAGGCAGGCGGAGGAAAACTCTACAGTTAGCATGGCTCTTCGGCATACAGTGAGTTAGGGTTTGCACTCGAGGCCGATACTAGGGTCAATTTTTAGGGTAGAAAAAACGGGATTGGTTCCCTTTCTATCTCTGCCCTTCGAGTACCCATCACCTTGGTGGGGACAAAATTAAATGGGTCATGTGAAAGCCGGAGCTGCTGTACAGTCGGAGAAACTTGTCTCGTAGGTTTGCAGTCAATTGCCAACAGCGGTCTCCAATATTTACTTGGCTTGCCTGGTGGGGAAACTCTGGTTGGCCTTCTCATGAGTGCTACTTCTATGAAATGGCTTTTAAAATTAAAAGGTCATTTGAAGCACCAAGTCTACCTGCAGGAGAGGTCAAGATGAACATCTTTCCTTATCCCCCAAGACTTCTGTGTCAGGATCGCCCATGGCGTGCCCTCCACGGAAACCAGCCTTAGACTTCTGGTCAACCCAGGGACCCCTGTGTTCACTGTGTCGCTCAGAGGATGTCAACTCCAGTTGGGGACTGAAACTAGCAACTCATTCATTCAAACCATCAGAAAGGTTCTGAAGGGCCAGGCTCTGTTCTGGACATGGAAGCTACAAACATTATACCCTGAGGGAGTCTCAGTTGGGCCAGAAACCAGACCCCCAAGTGGGCTTGTAGAGTGACTCATAGGACAGAGAGAGCAGGCTCTGAATTCATCCTTGGACGGTTCATGGAGGGGCAACCACGCCTTGAATGCTCAATGGAAGTGATCTGGGCAGAGTTTACAGCATATTCAAACATAAAGAGGTAGACAGGAGGGGTTCACATAGGAGGAACCGGGCCGGGCTCAGGGAGGGGGGACCACAGGGTGGCCCACAACAGAGGAGCAGAAGAAGAGAGGCAGGGCCATGATCAAGAGTACCACATAGCACGCTGAGTGTGCATTTCACTGGAAAGGTTAAGAGAAACCACCAAAAGATGTTAAGCAATGTTAACAGCACAACAGGAATTCCATTTTGGGAAGACTGCTTTTCCCATTTTCAGAGGTATGGGAAACAGGTAGATCCATTCTGACACTTCTGTGATGATGGCTCAGCGTATCATTTTTGCCTGAATAAATGAGAAAGATAAGAGACGGGAACGACTCTGGACAAACAGCAGTAAATCTCTTTTGTAGTCTCTGAGTTTTTTGTCCTAACCATCTTATGTATGTTGTGGAGTAGGTATATAAGAAGTTATAGTCAAAGAAAGGAAAGAGGGAAGGAAGGGAAAGAGGAAAGTGGGAACGAATACTAATTTAGCACTACATCTAAAAAGACACTTGTGCAAAATATTTATATGTCCTACTTTAATCTTACATTGTGTAAATCCGTCATCCTGGTACTTGGCAATGCAGTACTCAGGGGTGGTAACTATTAGAATAGCTGCTGAGTATCCCTATTATTTATAATAAATCTGCTTGCTATATATAACAACTTTTTAAAACCCCCATTTAATTGGACTACCCATGTAACTGGAAGTGTTGACTAATCACAACTACTGGTTGTTGAAAATTCTGCCATTGTATGTCGAATGCAGTTGACATTTATGGTCGTTCTTTGATGATTCAGGTTCTCAAAGTGGCTCAAGGTCATTATTAGGAACATCGGTCCCTGTAGGGTGGTACTCTGGATACAGAGATACTGGAGTGAACAGGTAACAACTCTGTTTAAGCCATGAAAAGTTTTTTCCTCATTTTTTTATAAGCTGACGAAGTCTGTGTGTGGGAGTGCAGGTACAAAGAACATCAACATTTTGGTTAACTGAGGATTCTAGATATTTTGGTTAACTGAGAAGATTAGTTAGTCGGGTTCTTCTACTAAGATTTTGCTATAAATGAATCCAAGGAAAAGAGTATCTCAAAGGATTAAAAAACAACCACCATCCAGTAAGAAAGTGACTATGAATTTGGTCTTCAGGGTGGCTCGGAGGAGGTCATCCAATATGTGCCTTTTACTTGTATCAAAGTAAAAATTACAATAATGATAACAACTAAAGTTTGTGTAACACTTAACAATTTACTTTATGCATATGCTATCTCATTTATCAAATGCCAGTTACTACCCAGGTATAGAAAGTTATAAGCAGAGAACCACTCTTTAATGTGAAGTGTTCTATAAACGGCCAGTCCATGACACCAAATAAGCTGGAAGCTCTCCATAGCACTGTTCCCTGTCCAGCAGAGCTCTGAATCAGGAAAACGACTTCACCATAAAATGGTATCCAAGACTGGGGGTCCCAGGGCCTGGGCTCAGATAAAATTATGATGCCAAGTGGGTATTTCTTTGAAGTAAGTGTGGGAGAAAATAGTAGACTTTGGAAGGAAATTATTCACTTGTTGAAAAAAAATTAATTTGTAAAGGCTTTACGGTATTATTTTACAGGTTACTAATTCTAGAGAACTAAACGAGATCCTGGAGCTCTGGAAGGTTTATTCACATGCATGCGTGCTCATGAGTGATTTACTCCCAGGGAGTAACAGTAATCCAAAATGACTGCAGAATGACCTTAACCACTATCATAATTGTAAAGTCTACAGTTCAGAGCCTGAAAACTCTCAATGATATCAATAAAAAAAAAAAACAGATTTCCCGAAATGAAAGGAAGCATAGAGTTGGCCATTTATGTAGAGACTGACTGACACCCTAAATACAAAGCCTGTGTGCGTGACCAGATGACTGTTTACACCACTGAATTCACCAGATTATGCATTCAGAAAGCAGTCCTTAGCATAGTTGTCAAAGAGAATGAATATACTATTTTTGCTATGGTCATCCCCAGCAAAGCTTGTTCTTAAACCCATGGTGTTTTCAGGAAGCAGCCAGTCTAGGACAGGGAGGGACTAAAGAGAAGAGTGAAGGGTGGGAGACCAGGGGAGCAAGAAGCAAGTAACTACTTGCCTTCTGAAAGTCAACATTCATTCACTGACCAAATAGCTAAGTGCCTACTACACGTGAGGTTCTCGCTCGCGCACGGGCCATTGTTTTTAATGAAAGGAAACAAGAAATAGAAAGTATACTCCATGTCCAAATCCCCAATTTTTCAATAACATTTTTAAAAATTTGAATTATCTAGGTATATTCCAGAGTTTCTCACCTGCCAATCAAGATCGAGAACCAAAAGTTCCAAACCACTTTACATGTAATAAAATGTAAAATTAGTGGGGAAGGAAACAATTTTCAAGCACACTTGGGACTGAACTAATCTTTGATCAGGTCGGTCTCTATAATATGTAGTTCAATGCTTTAAAAAATTTTTTTTTAAAGGCTAAATAAGCATATGTAAGAATATTAACAATGGTTGTCTCTGGGGAGGGGCTTCTGAGTGATTCTTTTCTTGCTCATTTCGCATGCTTCTGTTTTAAATAATGTGACATGTATTACTTAATCAGAGTGAGAAAGTATTCTCAAGTTAGAACTGGTGTGATATGTAAAAACCCAAAGCAGATAAAATGTGGCTGATTAGATTAAATGCAGGTAATTACTTAGCCACGAAATTGCCTTGCCCAATTAAATAAGCAGTCATTACTGTAACTGTATGCTTTACCATGGATTCTGCTAGATAAGCTCCAGCACAGCCTTCCATGTGTTGGAATAAAAGCCTGTATGCATTGCAGACAAACTGGATTTTACTACCATGTGGGTAGCTATGCCTACCAAGCTCTTATTTTTATTTCCATATTGTTTTGTGAGATAAAAGCTGAAAGAGCTGCTCTTGCCAATCTTTAAACCTTTTTATCTAAAAGTATTTTTCCTTTTATGAGAAATATAATAAAGTCAAGATTTCAAATTCCTGGCTCCATTCAACCGTAGCTGAAAATGAGGTAATTTTCTATGTCATTTTCTTCTAATGCCATGGTCCCCAGGCTAGACAACGGGGTCGAACCACAAACTGCACAATTTACATGTTACATCTGTAGTTCACTGCTGCTGCCGCACCCATGCTCTTCAGCACAGTCGTGCCCGTGTGTGTGTGTATATGGTGTACGTGGAGTATGTGTATGTTTGGGGCGGTCTGGTGGGATTCTCAGCAGGGAAAGTACTATAGTCATCCAGAGCATGCCATCCTCCCCGCTCTGGGGGCCTGCAACAAGCTTTCCTTCCTCACCCCTCGATATTCTTTGGGGCTCTGCAGGAAAGGGAGTATGCACCTCCTCACAGCTCCTGTCCCTGGCATGTGGGGGTACTTGGCACACAGGAGGGCCTCATAAATGTACTTGCTGAATGAATAAAACTGGAAAACCCTTATAGAATACCCTTAATAATTTTAGGGTGTCACACTATCATTTCTCTAACCTTGATACCTATCACATGACTTTCCAGAATAATTCTATTCCCATAAGGACCCAAACACATAAAATCTTGACACAGTAAGAAGGCGTGCGTGAACAACAATGGCAGGGTCTTCACTTCAATGCTACACACCAGGGTCTACTGAAGACACGTCCTGCTGTGTGAGTTTCAGCAGATGTATACAATCAGTAACATAGCTTTTCATGTTTCTAGTCTTAAATGTCTTATGCTTCACTTTAATTGATTATATCAAGTTGTCATCAGTCTGTCCCTAAACAGTATGTAATTACACAGTCATATCATCCACTTAAGGTTTAGTTCTCTTCTCATTTGGGGAGAAAAAGAATGAACATGGCTACTATAGATGTGCCTAGCCACATGTTTGAAGCAAGTCAACTGATTTTGCAAGAGAATATTTAACATCTAAGACCCTTGCTCCTTGTTATGTTCCAACGAGTCATATTTCTTTTCAAGATTTCATTTTATGACCAAGGAGGAAAGGGTGCAGGAGACACAATGGTTTCTTGGTTACAAAAACTGTCTTCTTCAGTAAAACGGTATTTCAAAGATTCCTATTTTACCCTATATAAGTGTTTTGTCCGATTTTGTTAGGTAAGCTCTCACTTGGAAATTTACAGTTTTGTGGTTTTTGTTTTTTTTTTTTTTCATTTTGCTAGAATATGCTTGAATGAAAGGGAATAGCTCAAAAGTGCCTTCACCTTTCAGAAAAGTCAACTAATTCTACACAAGTAAACAGCATGGGGGGATAGAACATCTCTCCCAACATCAGTTCCAAAACTTAAAATCAAATATTTCCATTAGCAAGGAGAGTCCGCACTTTGCTGTGCATTAAAGCACCACTTATTCTGGAATACCTCAGGCTAATCTGTGTTTCTGGAGCCGAATGATTTTTGTGGCTTTTCATCTAAGCAAAGAAAACAGTGATAATGGACATCTTCCAGCTGCATACCTCCGTGACATTCAATAGGTTTTATTTGGATTAAGAAATTCAATTGTTTTCAGAAGTTGGAGAGGAAAGTAAAATTGACATGTATACTTTCATGCCATTAAATTTTGAACTTGAGTCCTGCCCTACATTTACAGTTTAAAAAACAGCAAAAACAAACAACAGGCTCAAGTCTAGCCAGAGCCTACTTACCAGTAGGACATAGGGGTGATTTATGATTTGCAATTAGTGGAAATAAAAGTAACCAACAAACTGAGCAAAGACTGGAGGCCAAACATCGTAGTTTCTATGTCATCCTTACACAGAATTTTCATAAAGGCCTTGTGTACTTTTTAATCTTATTAATGTGACTTGCTAGTATAAGAATCTATAAATGATGTCTGAAACTACACTTATTAAAGTTTGTCACAAACACACTCCTAACCCCCAAAAATCTGTTGTTACCAAAATTGCTACCATAAATAAATAGTGTCCTATGTTTAATAAAATAAGATGCCTAGGTATCAGGAAAAAAATCATTAAGCCATTCTAAGAAGATTTTGACTCATAACTATTAAAATATATGATCAAGCTCATCTGTCGCTACAGAATTTTTAAATGTTTGTAAAACCTCCGACTATAGAGTAGGACACATTCATCAAGCCATTCTCTTGGGTTAAGATGGTTAATGCCTATTTTCAGTTAAAACTACTTCAATTGGGGAAAATCAGGAGGAAAAAGGGGGAAAAGAATACTCAATTGTTTCCCGGTGCTTTACATTATCCTAATGAATTACCACAAGCCTTTCTTAAATCCCAAGGATTTATACATTGAACAACCATTCCATCTGTTTATTTTTTTATGCTAGAGTCCAACACTCCCTGCAGGATCCAAGTTGATCTTTGAGCAACGTCAGCGTTAATAATTTTGCCATTGCAGACCCACTTTGAAATTGGATAATTTTTTGCAGGGTATCCATGCCATCCAATTAAAATTCGCAAACGCCTTTTTTCTCTTATATCCTCTTCGTCACACATGTATAGGCATGCACACACATGCACGGGGTCTGACTCCCCCCCCCCCCCCCCCCCGGCTGGGTTATAGTGCAGACTGCCCCCTTCCTTCCTCCCTTCCACCACAAAGTTCTCCCAGCACAACCGGGTCTGGATAAATCTCTTATCCCAAGAAGTTCAGGCCAACACAGACTCAAACTGGGAGATTTCGGGCTATACTCACAAGGATTTACTGGGGCTTTTATTACCAACTATTAGTTATTATCCCAGCTTGGACTAGCGGGCAGGCTAGGAAGTATAATTACAACACCCACCTCTGAAAGGAGGGAGAAAGCGTTCAGAATAAGCCGGTCCAAGCCGCACTTCTGAGGCTCACTTTTACAGTCCAAAATGCAAAAAAATTCTGTTTATGCCAAATTTTCAAGTAATTTCTCATTTGAAAGTCATTTTACCATCCTGCCATTTTTGTTCGCAGATATTACAACAGATTTTTTTAAGGGGACAATTTTCTGTTTCATCTCTCTCACCCTCTTTCTTCTGGTGTGTGTGGCAGCTGCTGTTTGATCTGCTCATCGGCTCTGATTTGTTTCATGTTTCAGCCAAAGATTAAAACTGCTCTGTAATTCTAAGCAGATGGGCCTAGGAGTGCAACCCTGTAATTATACCTTCTCTCTTTGGCCCTCAAACTGCAAGCCTTCCATCCTGACTTTTCAAAGTCTGGGATCACTGGGGCTCAGTGGACACACCTTGGCAATCAGGCAGGTGTGGCCCCACCAAGCACCTTAGCAGGGCCTGCAGTGCCAGAGCTGTCTGCCCTGAAGCGGGATGACAAAGAAAAGAGCCACTTACACAGCTCCGGGGCTCGTGCCTTCCTGGATCACGCAGGGTGGCGGGCGCAGGGGTGTGGGGAGGGGGTCACAGCCTGGTCTTCAGTGCTAGCTATAAAGCATCAATGCATTCAAGCTCCACCGAGAGCTGCGGGTCCTGCTTAGAAACTGACGGTCCTTGAGGGTGCTCATCTGACCTGCAGGGGTTTTGGAGGCTTGGAGGTGTGGAGACGCTCTGCTGAAATGTCAGGTGTCCACCATTAGGGAAAGTTCACTCAGGATTTCTGAATCAGCACAACATGTTCTGCCACCACCTGCAGCGAGGATCAACACCAATCTACCACAAAATCTGCCTTATTTTTCTCAGTGCAATTCCTGGAACTCTTTGAAGGAGCTGAGGTTCTCTAGCTAAGGGTTTACTGGAGACCCCGAGGAAATGTGGTCCATGAGGCGCAGAAACAAAAGCATCAAGCAAGAGTCTGAAGGAAACAGGGTGTCCAGTTCCGGAGAACCTTCGGAGACCGGTTTTCATGATTACACCTTGGGTGTTAAGAGTCCCCTGCTCCTTGCGACTGCACCCAGTCCACTTGGGGCGAGAGCCGCATCACCACACTTTCAGCAAACACTAGTCCTCTCCGAGGGCACAGAGAAACGCGCGCGGGCTGTTTCTCCCCTTAAATGACCACAGTTTCGCTTTACAGCCCCACAAAACCTTGCACCACATCAAGAGCCCCTCCCGCGGACACTCTTGACACTTTGGAGACCGGATCGCGGAGCCCGCGACTTCATGACAGTCTGTACTTTGAAACCCCAACAGGACAGAAAAGTTTTCCCTGTAACTTGATGCAATCCGTTCAGGAGTTAAAAGGTGTCTGTGTGTGAGCTCTGCACCCTTCCAGAAAGCAAGCTCCAGCCTCAAACCAGCTCCGGGCGCCGCCGGGGGACCCGCGAGCCCCCTCTCCCGGGGCCGGGCAGGGGGAGCAGCGGCTGCGCCCGGGCTCCCCGGCGCCCGCGCAGGAACTCACCGTGAAGCAGGAGGGCCGGGAACAGGTACGCGAGTAGGAGGCGGCACAGACCGGACATCTCCAGTCCTCCTCCCGGACCGCCCGAGCCGCCCGCCGTCCAGGGACGCCGCTCCCCGGGAACGGCCGCGGCGCCGCGCGCGCTCTGTCCCCCCGCCTCCAGCCCGGAGGACACGACGAGGCGGCGGCGTGGCGACACCGGCGGCCGGCCCAGGCCCCGCGCGTCAGGCGGCCGCGGCGCGCCCCATGCCCGGAGGGCGCGGTGCGGGGGCTGCGGGGCGCGCGCTCGCTGGGCGCCGTCGGGCCCCGCGCGCCCGGCCCGGCCCTGTCCGCGCTCCCGGCCTCCCGGCACCCGGGCCCTCTGCGTCCCTCCCCGGCCAGCGCCGCCGCCGCGCGCGCCGCTCCGAGCTGCAGTGGCCGCCACCGCCGCCGCAGCTGCAGCGTCTCTTCATATTTCCCGAGCGCCGCCGTTGGGGCGGCCGGGCCGCGGGCCGGGGGAGGAGCCGGGGGAGGAGTCGGGGCGGTGACGCCGCGTCACCGCCTCCCGGGCCGCAGCCGGGGGCCGGGGGCGCGGAGACTTGAAAGGGCGCGTGGGGCACCGCCTCTCCCGCCTCCCTCTCCAGCCTCCTCCCCTGTCCTCCTTTCCAGCCCCTTCTCCTCCTCCTGCCTCCTCCCTCTCCCTCCGCGCCTCCCCCCCCCCCGCCCAGTTCTTAACCTTCTCCCTCCCGCCAGCATCCCCCTCTCCCAGCCCGGGGATCTATGCCTCTTTCCCTCCTCCCCCTCGGCCGCCGCGCCCCCGCCGGCCAGGAAAGAGGTGCCCTTCGCCCTCCCGGCCTCCACCCCGGGGAACTCTGGACCCTTTCTCTTGCCTCCGCAGGGGTGGGGGCACCACTTGTGAAAGGTGTTCCAAAAAGGTGGGGGGCGCTGCAGGGCTGGGGGATTCGTGGAGGGGGTCTGAGAAAAGTCCGCTTGCAAGGATTGGAGTGTGTGGGTGTGTAGGCACGCGCGCGTGTCCGGGCGCAGGAGAGAAAAAGAGACTAGGAGAGACAGGAGATTAGTGCAAAGAGGAGTTGAGTTCTGGAAAATTGCTCACGGTGGGGACGGGGCAGTGCCGGCTCCCTCAGGGGTGCAGTGCGCGCCGACAATCTTACCCCCGTGAGCAAGGAGCCCTGTCACAGGCCCCAACCTGTGAAGGGAATGGTGTAGGCAACAGGAGCTCTTGCTCTTCTTCCCCTTCCAGGAGGCAAATGACTTGCTGAAACACGGGAGAAATCTCCGAGAAACACTCGCTGTCAGTCCCCAAGAAAGTGCACCGAGGCCCCTTCTCTGGTTCTCCGCTCTCCCAGCCCAAATCTTGATTTTTATCTGTGTTCTGTGGGCCTTTGGGTATGGTCAATTTGACAGTGGCTTTTAAGACACAAGGCGGGAATGGCTTCAACTCTCTCAATTCCCCAGGGAGCGGGTACAAGCTGTTTCGGTCCATGGCAGCTCCCCTGGTAGGCTGATGTGCCAGGGCCCTCGCGTTTCTCTGGAGGCCTCTCCTCTGCAGAGCTCCTCCATGGGCCTTTCACCAGCTCCCAGAAGGTTTCTCCAGGCTCTTAGGCTAAATGTCACCCCCTCCTCACACTGGGATAAGGAGCAGCCACGGGACCAGATGGAATCAAGAGAACATTTCTTGACTCTGCTAGTGTTTTTCATAAATAAAACACTTAAAAAGAATGCCTAATTTCCCAAGAGAGCTCTCTGCCCCTTTGAACAATGTAACAATTCAACTCTTTATGCTCTAGACTTTCAAAATTAGTGGGACCTTAGCAGGGGCATAAAATTTAGAAAATAGGTAAGAATACACTTGACAGTTTCTACTTTTCCAGTTTTTTTTTTCTTTTTTTTTTTTTCCTGAGAAAGCCATGGGTCTTTTGATGGGATGGTGCTGATACTGTTTGACGTGCTTCAATTTTTATCACCATCATTATCATCTTTCCATCTTTAATGAGAGGGATCATAACATGTACCACCTGCCTGGCTCACAAGGATGTTGTGAGGATTCTGAGCCAATGTTTGCAAATCTCAGAGATGAAAGACTCCCGCTGTGGGAGAGAAGGGAAGGTTGAGCAGGAGCATTCTTTCGTGCTGGGCTTGCTTTGCAGCATCTCTCTGGGCCCACTTTGTTCCCAGTCTCTGGCTTGTCCCAGTTAGGAGGTTTGGGTAGCAGATTATGACTTGTTGGATTTGAATGCTGCCCAAAGGTCAATCGTGTTTAAAGCAGGAACTTGGTTTCCTCACGAATGTTGGGCAGTTGGAAATGATGTAAACAGCCTACTTGGCTGCTTCAAGCAGAACATTAGCCTTGTCACCAAGAACACATACTAGGCAGTGTTTAGCTTTTCTATGCCTTCTAGTCATTTGATGTTTTAGGCTATCAGCGAATATTTGAAACAAACAAACAACAGGAGGGAACATTAGGGATGGTGTGCTTATGAGTAAGCAACTGGGTTGATAGTAATTGAAAAATGTCAAGGTCATTCATCACATGTTAGCAGAAAAATTAGGTAATATATCTAGTTAAATAATTATTTGATTCTGTGTTTTAAGAAAAAGAAGAAGAAACCAGCAGGCCAGCCAATAATTTGCTGTCATCTGGACAGTCAAGTTGATTCAATTTTTGTTTTTCCAACTGGTTTTACTGGTGTGGTGTAAACATAGCCAGAATGATGTCATCAGCTTAAAATGTGTTTTGCCAGTGTATTTTCTACATGTAGCGTCTTGGATTTAAAGACTTGACCCTCGACCCTCCGCATAATATCCAGCCAGAGTCGCTGCTCGCAGAAATTCCCCATCGCATCCTGCCTTGTCCTAGCTGTAGGGTTCACTCTCTGTATTCATTTTTACTTTTGCCCTGAGTGTGCTCGCTTCTGGAAGGGAATAATGAAAACAACAGTAGGAATTTGTCTTAGAGTGATTACATAGTACGTGGCTATCTGCTTAGAGTAATAGAATTGGGATGAGGGCTTTTTCTGGGAGGTAATAAGGTGGCTGTGAGCTCCGGCTCAGAAGTGGGCCCCTTGCAACCGGCACAGGGAATTTCCCCAGGCCACTTGCAAGGACCAAGCCTTGAGCAGGAGCGTCAGTAGCCAGGTCCTGGTGATAATGGGAGAGTCCTGGCCGGGGCAGCTGGAAAAGATACCCTCAGCAGTATCAAACAGTATGTTACAAGAGAGCTACTCATAACTAATTTTGGGCATGTTGATGAGGAAGAGGAAAGTCAAAGGGGCTGAGTTCTCAGGCATGCGGCAAATCAGAGGCGCACTTGGAACTCCTGTGATTGTTCCGTCACCAGCTCACGGGGCCTCTCACATGCTTAGGGAGTGGTCTTTTCCCATAAACACTGCTGATCCTAACTCAGAGCCTCTTCAATCAGCTCCGGCTCTGAGTCAGAACCACCCTTTGCTCTTCCCCCAGTCACTCTGAATCATGAGCACATTTTCTGGAATGGACTGTGCTGGCCACATAGCTCGAGTGATCACCTTGGCTTGGTTTTCTCAGGAGGGTGTCTCAAGTATTAGTGAGCAGAGTAGGGGACAGCTCAACTGCATCATTATCCCAGGAGGCACAAGGACCAATGTCCTTTAAAACCTGTGCCAAGATTTGGTTTCCAACTGACTAAAGATGTATAATCGTGCAAGTCATTTGCAACTTTGGAGATTCCATGTTTTTCAGTTCTCGAAGAAAATGATAGTTTCAAGAAGGGTCAGAGGAATGAAAATATGAATTCTGAAATGTATTCAACTATGAATAAGGTTGAAAGCATTTTACTACTGCTGCGTCCTCAGAAGATGGGAAGTGTCACTGAGAATAGACTTTTTGTGAAACTTGCTGGATGTCAGTGCCCAGCCTGTGACACTGTGGAAATGCCTCTGAGTGTGAGAGGCTGGAGGACAGGAATGGTGTCTAGTCATGACTCAACCCCTTTGAGCATCTGTGTCAGTGTTTTCATTTTTTTTTTTTTGTCCGCAGCAGGACTTCAATAGTTGATAAAGACATTACATTTAAAAAATCTTATACAGCTTCCTTAGGAGGCAGAGCTAATAACATTATCCTGAGGAGTCCTTAGAAAGGGACATACATCTGAGTTACATTTTTAAGATACGTTAGGCAGAACAAACTCTATTTTGAAAATAAAGTAAGTTTAGATGTATTTCTGAGTGACATGGTCTTCTGAGCTTCAGAAATTAAAGGTTACATTCCATTGTATCCTCATGGCGGTTATCAGAAGAAACCACTAAAATGTTTGTGAGCTTAGCATTCATTCATTCATCCAGTCATCCATCCAACATGTGACCACTGTTGAATATAGATATATATGTACAATCATCCCAAAATAAGGAAAGAGATGCATGAGGATGGCCCAGCTTACCCATCCCTTCACCCCATGTCACAAGTCTTTGTGGGGCCAATGATGAGACTTGGGACCCTTAACACCGAAGGAAAATATGAGATCAACAGGGACAGGAGACAATAAAGGACCTCAGTAACATTTTTTGTCTATACGTTCATGTGTTCCTTATAATATTCTTTCTTGGTTGCCCTGTATGTCTAACTGCTTGATCTGCTTAACGAGATTACTTGGCTCTTTGAGGGCAGGAAGAAAATTGGGTATTATGTTTGCCTCTCCTCCCCCCAAGTCCCTTCACAAATCTTTCCATAATGGGCATTTGTTGGGCTGGTAGATGAGGCAGGATAAGATCAGACCATCAAGAAAGAGTCTTTATGAGGCCAACACCACCCTAAGCCACCACAGCACACAACTACAGAAACAGGAAGACACAAAAACACTGGTATTCAATCCGAGCACGCCCTGTGTTGTTATGGCGCACATAGCAACGCTCAAACATGTTTGTCAAATGAGAGGCAGTGTGGCACGCTTGGTAAGGAGCCAGATTCACCAGGCTCAGGTCTCGCAGCTAGAGGACCTTGGGCAAGTTACTTAACATGGCTGTGAAATGGGGATGAGAGTAGCATATACCTGCACAGAGTCAAGCGCTATGTAAGCGCACCCTAAAAAATAACTCACTGACAATGATGGCATCAGACTAGACCATACATTCTCAATGATGGTGAAATCGCCCCCAAGAGGGTGAAAACTGAGCTTTGGTGGGGAGAGGGTGTGAAAAACAAAACCAGAAACAAAACTCTTCCGATGGTTTGTGGCTCTCCAAAGGGACACGGTGCTTAAACAGGTGTACTGTATAGCTTCATTACTTACAATTTAATGGGGACAGGAAGCAATTAGGAATAAATGTCTAAAAACCTCCTTGGGGAGCCTTAATGAGAAAAGTTTGAGTAACAGTACTAGAGGAATGAAGTTAAGATTAGTCCTATTATAATTAATCATATAGCAAACGTTTATAATAACTTCATTTCTTTAATTCACTTGATATGTTTTGATTATGTGAAATGAAATATGTTTTACTTCAACTGACCATCTGGTGTGGCATTCTACCATTGATTACATCATCCTAATATCACATTCAAATACTGTTTATCTTTGATTTAGATACTGGAATGATTACTAGCTCCCTTCACAGATGGGAAAGCTAAGGCCAAAGAGATTAAGCGCTTTGCCTAAAAGTCATACAACTTTCAAGGGGCAGAGTCGGTAGGGTTCCTAACTTCCAAAGGAGGTGCTACCTCCAGCTCTAAGGCCATGTCACCAAAAATAAATGCTTTTTACCTCTCAGAAGTAAACAAACAAACCCCCCAAAAAACAAAAACCAAACAACGTTGAGTTAGATGTGTTTTGAGACATGCAAGCTAAAAAAGCAATACCATCGAGGCTATTTGGACATTTCTTGCAACTGTCATCTGGATGGTTGGTGCTGCAGTTCCCTGTTTTACATGTAAAATATCTAAACAGTCTAATTTCTAGAACAGATTATTGCAGTCTGTAAGATAGGGGTGTTGAGCAGGAGGTCACTAAAGTGCTGCCCGCTGCTGCGAGTCTCTGAACTTCTTAGCGTGAGGGCGTGCCCCGCCGGGCGGTGTATATACGGAATGATGAGCTGTGCACGCATAACTGTGTGCACTCTCATCCCGTCTCCCTGAAGGGCAGGTCTCTAATGCAGTGTGGAGCTTAAACAAAACAGTCCTCTGGGTCACCAACTGCAACATTATGGAGTCCATAGTGACGCCTAACCTCCGCGTTCATGTAACACTTGGTAATTCTCAAAAGACGTCCAAATACATGGTCTTCTTTTGACCTTCATGCAATTCGGTGAAGGCCAGACGACTGCCAGGGCTGTCCTGATGTAAGGATGCAAACTTGAGTTTCAGAGATTACGATGTCTGTGCTAAGATCTCATGACAAAGAACACTTCATAATTTTGCATCTCCACGCACTGACAATATTACTTTAGCTCTATCAGGGCAGAGCAGGTCCTAGCTTAGGCCCTAACTGTTTTATTTTTTATACAGAACTTGGTGTCCTTGCTGCCTCTATCCTTAGGCAGGCATCAGGGGGAATCTTTTATAAATAGACACAATATTCAAAAAGCACCAGAGTTTGTTTAAAAATAAATTAGTCAGGGGCACCTGAGTGGCTCAGTCGGTTAAGCATGTGCCTTTAGCTCAGGTGATGATCCCGGGGTCCTGGGATCGAGTCCCGCATGGGGCTCCCTGCTCAGCGGAGAGTCTGCTTCTCTCTCTACCTCTCCCCATGCTTGTGCTCTCTCTCTCTGTCAAATAAATATATAAGATCTCTAGAGAACTAAATTAATCATATTAATCTAGGAACACTATAAGGGTATATAGTTTATTTTCTCACATTTTAGCTCTAGATTTTTCATATGCTTTAGCCTGGTGTCTAAATTAGTAGTTATTTACAGACTCTCAATTGATTAGATGGGACCTAATGTTGTATTGTAATGGATCCATCGAGTCAAATGAAAGCAGCAAATATGCTGGCGAATCATGCTGGGAAGTAGAAGGAGGTAAGAAACTGAGTCATGCACACCAACGAAGCTCACTGAACAAGAGGTCAGCAGACAGTCAGTTCATCCAGAACAAGACAGCATGCTTAGGAAGGAGTCTCTGGTCATAAAAGTCTAATGCGGACCCGTTGGCTGACCCACACCAGTGTGCTGACCCCACACTGAGGATGGTGGCATGGCCACCCACACACATAGTGTCTGCAGGTGGACTCGGGCAGGTGGTCAAGCTGTACAGTTAGGCTGTCGGCCTCGAGGCCAGAACTCACTTCTTTCATGTTGGAATGGGAGAAGGGTTGAGTAACTCCAAAACAGTGGAAGTGAAACAACTGACCATAAAGCCGATGGGAGAAATGCCAAACAGGTACTCTCACACTTGGAGAGGTGGAATCTACCTGTGGTGGGTGGCAAGGAGCCTTGAAGTTAGCCAGAGAGTTCACAGCCACAAGGAGTCTGAGGACTGTTAAGGTCAGACTTCCCCCAAGGTCATACAAGCTGGGGTCCGGGTCCAGAGCCGGGACCAGACACTGGGTGCCCCATCTCATTTCAGGGCATCTCTCCCTTCCACCTGGTGCTTCAGGTCTGTATTTTCTCTCTCGTAATGATCAAAAATTTGGAAAGCAGGACCTTATGAGGCATTATGTTGTTGAATTAATTATATTTTGGATTTCCCCTTCAATATATATTCTGCATCATTAATTCTTTCCTTCACTGCATCGATTCTGCCTTTGCTGCCTCTTGGAGGTACATGAGGTTCTTCTGTCCTGGATCAAAATATTTTCTACTTTACAAGAAGCTCCTGGTTTATAATCTTGTAAGTTTTTAACATGACAAACTAAGCGATTCGATTTTATCTGTGGTACTTACATTTTTTTTTTGTCTCCATCATGGTAGCTGTTGACTTTGTGCCCTTTGGTGCAGAATGGCCACTGTGATTCCGTGAGGTGAGCTACTGGGGAAAGCCACTCCTGAAGGATTCATTCGTGTTGCAGAGAGAACCTGGGGAGAGACAGACAAAGGAAAGGAATTAGAGGCTACGTGTTGATTCTGCCATACCTTCCTAGATCCTCTGACTCATCTTTCTAATATTTTAATGCAGAATGAAATGCAGAGACGTTTTCCTTGCCATCACGTAACTGGCAAGTATGCCAAGACTTGGTAGCTCTCTAGGAACATGGCAGGTAGGGAGAGGGGCACTGGTTGATTCTGGGCTTCACGGAGGAGAGGCTAAGGCATTCCTGGCCCACGCTGAATTTAACATTGTGCTCTGTGGCCATCAATTCCATGGAAGCCATGGTGGCAGAGAGACCTCCTGAGACGTGACAGTTTTTAGAGGTGGGATGGCTTTCTAGAAGGCCATTTGAAGAGGGCTGACCCCACATATTATACTTGAATTCAGTAACTCAGGTTTAACATCTTAATCCAATCCCCTGGACACAATTTTACACAGAAGACCCTCCATTCTCCCCTCCCCCACACACGTCCACCGCTCTGCCCTAGAGAGGTGACCTTCCCGTGGAGCCCAAGCATTTGTGCAGAGCTGTAGGAGGTGGGTGCTGGAGCAGAAGAGCTACAAAGCACTGGACAGACAGCAGTAGTTATTACAATGGCTGCCAGGGGACAAGTCCACATGTGCAGGTGTCTTGCCCCAACTCCTTTAAAATCCTCACCATCAAGTGTCCATCAATAGATAAACAGATAAAGAAGATATATATATAAAATACATACCATTATATATAATATATATTCCATTATATATAATGTATATTCCATTATATAATATATTCCATTATATAATATGTTCCATAATATATATATTATATATCCAATATATATGGAATATATTATGGAATTCCATATATTTTTATATGTGTGTGTGTGTGTATAGATATATATATAATGGAATATTACTCAGTCATCAAAAAGAATGAAATCACGCCATTTGCAACCACATGGGGAGCCAGAGAGTAAAATGCTAAGTGAAATTAGAGAATGACAAGTACTGTATGATTGCACTCATATATGGAATTTAAGTAACAAAACAAATGAACAAAGGGTGAAAAACAAAGAGACCAAAAAACAGACCCTAAAGTGTCAAAAACAAACTGATGGTTACCAGAGAGGATGTGGGTAGGAGAATGGGTTAAGTAGGTGCTGGGGACTAAGGAGTGCACTTGTTATGATGAGTACTGGGTGATGCATGGAAGTGTTGAATCATTATATTGTACACCTGAGACTAATATCACAATGTATTTTGACTATACTGGAATTAAAATAAAAAACTTAATTAAAACAAAAACAAAACAAAAAAGATCCCAGCTTGGATAGTAAGGTCCATGGCTGGCCAGGTCGGCTCAAAGAGATAAGTCAGTGGTTAATCATGTGTCTGACCAGAGACTTCTGCCCAAGCAATCCCGGAAATCCTATGATAACAAAATAATTTGAAAACAAATAGCAGCTCTCTCCAATGAGTCAAAGAACAGGAACAATCTAAGAATAAAGAAGAATAAGGAAAAGAAACATAACTGAACAATCTTAGAATAAAGCTGACATATACAGAGAGCCAAACGCAAAGAAAGGAAAACATTCAAAACCTTTTTTTCTTTGTTCAACAAATATTTATTGAGTCTTATTTCTCCTCTTACACGTCCCTCAGATCTGAATTCAGATGTCGCTTCTTCCTGGAAGCCTTCCTGGGCCTCAGGCCACCCCGCACAGCAGCCCAGACCTCATCGAGTGATGCCAGTCCACTTGACTTGGTGACCATGGGAAGGCAGGGTCTCAGGCCAGCCTCCAGGACAGGCATGGCACAACTATGCATTAAATACGTGTTTGCTGAATGATTAAGAGGATGAATACTATGTTCTAGACATCTAGCTAGGTGCTAGAAATATAAATGTGAATCCAATAGAATCCTGGCCCTGGGAGCTCACAGCCAGCGTGAAGAGTGTGTTGAGAATCATAGCTTCTCGGGGACAGATTCCGTTGATAACCGGAGTCAGGGCAACATGAGACCACAGGGAGTCTGGGAGACCATGAGGTGGAGGGTGGGGACGTTTATTTTCAACTCTGCTGCTGACAGTTAATGCTCTTAGCTTCCCCATTTGCAAGACCACGGTTTTCTTAGGCCACTCCCAGCACTGAGTCCTGTCCTGAAGGAGGAGCAGAATTTTTTAATCAACTGGGCTTTGCTGGAAGGAGACAATGGAGTCAGGGGAAACTCTAATCTTTTTGTTGACTTCCCAGCACTATGCTATGTACTGTTCAGAAGCCATTGAAAGTGTAGCTTGTGAACTTGATCTTAAGAAATATGTTCTCCAAAGGATATTACTCTTGTCATGAGGCAGTGACATTTTAATTCAACGTCTCTAAGTTTGCAATCAAGGACATACATGGGGCCAGGGTGTGCATATGAGACATGGAAAGTACATAACCCAGTGTGACAGTGGCTGATTGCTTGTCTAACACCTGTCCTAGCCTTTTGATTTAGGATCGGCATCCTTGTGTTTGGGGTGGAAATTTGACCAGCTGAGATCCTCCATTTCCCAGTGTTCCTGGACAAGAAGAATGGCAATGAGATTTCAGTTTACAACAGGTGCATAGAAACAAGGGTTGCTGCAGCAAAGGACAGATAGGAGGCAGAGAGTGCCCCAGAAGATCTGTGCACGCTCTCCACCAGCCCATGCGAGTGCCCTATGATGCTCGGATGTGCTGGTGAACATTCACTGTCCCAGAGGTGAGGGCAAAGGTGAGACGCACATGGGACCCAAAAGTGCAAGACATTGGCCATCTCCGTTCCCGCCTCCTTTCACACACGTACAGCAGCACCCATGTGTGCCACACACATATACACACACACGCACCTACACATTTGCAAATATATGTGGCTTTGAGAATATTTTTGAAAATTAAAGTCCTGTGGTTACAAGTACAGTCACACATGTGTGGGAATCACTTGCCAGCAGATACACTCCTCGTTGGAAAACCGTTAGTTTCCTAAAATTTTCCCTGAAGATCTAATATGTTACATCTAAGCCCTTTCCAAACACGTGTGATAAGAGTGGAAAGAACCATACTGATACACATGATGGCATATTTTCACTTTTTCTACAACAGTGGAGGCAGCATAGTGGGCTTTGGGTCCTGGCAGACTGGATTATAGTTCTGACTCTACAATCTGTGAGCTCTTGTGCAAACCAAGTCTCAGGCTTCTCATCTGGGAAATGGTCATAATAGTGAAATAGTTACTTTTTGGTGCTGGTGGGTGGATGACGGATGTGAATTATGTAAAGCACAATGCCTGGCCCCAGAGGAGCCTCACTGATGTTCCTCTAGGAATCAAAAGGGGTGGACGCAAGGGGCTGCAGTTTGGGCTTCCTCCTTTTATGCCTTCCTGCATTGTGGGCCTCCTATTATAACATTGCTTGAACAGCCTATGAGCCTCCTCATCTACTTTAAATCATGCACTCATTCAATAAACATTTACTTAGCATCAACTGTATTTCAGACGCTGTTTACATAAGTGCACCACTATTTTCATCAGAAAAACACAGAAGAGCATCAGGATTAGATGAAGAAGTCTTAAAAAGATCCCCTGCTCCCTGGTGCTGCCCTGGGTCATGTTTAGCACTAGCACTCATCTGACTTGGCCTCCTTCCTTCCTTTGCCCCATCCTCCCCAAAGATACCAGAGTGCCCTATGTGCTCTGCCCTTATTCCCTAACAAAACAAGAATTGATCTCATAAACCTATAAAATGCAAATAATTAGTAAGTCTGAAGTGTCAGCATTTAAACTGCAAATGAAACCCTGACCCAGAATGAAATTAGAGGGATGGAATTTCAGGGATCGGTTGGAAGTAGAGGGCTATCCAAGCACTATCTTGAGTAACCACCCTGACCCCAGAGCATCTCAGTTGGAAGTAGAAGGATATCCAAGTACTATCTTGAGTGACCACCCCAACCCCAGAGCATCTCGGTTGGAACTAGAAGGAGATCCAAGCACCATTTTGAGTAACCACCAGATCCCAGAGCACCTCATCTTCTCAAAGCACTCACATTGCCCGTGAACCTTTGTGCTTGTATTTAAGAGGCTGCTCACTCCCTTGTGGGGGTGTTAGTGAGGAATGGTATAGACTTGGCTTTGCTGTGTTTATTCTGAACTCCGGGGAAACCAGATTTCTCTTTCATTTACATTATGGCTCTGGTTGTTTTATGTTTTATTTCTAGCTGGGGGTGGAGAATTTGGTGACACCACTGGAGTGTTGTCTTCTGGTTCTGTTCTAACTTGTCAATGTTATCTTGTTCTATTCTGTTTTCCACTTTATGTAATATAACTTCAGTATCTAGATTACCTGAATCATTAATTGGGTTGCAAAACCCTTCCCTTTCCCACGCGAAAGCAGAGAGGAATATGAGACATGGCTACAGACAGTTGCCGTACATATTTAGTTAGATTTGTTAAAGATTTTTATTTATTTATTTGAGAGAAAGAGAGAGAGAGAGAGAGAGAACATGAGCAGGTGGAGGGGCAGAGGGAGAAGCCGACTCCCCGTTGAGCAAGGACCCCGATGTACGGCTCGATCCCAGGACCCCAGGATCATGACCTGAGCCAAAGGCAGATGCTTAACCAACTGAGCTGCCCAGGCGCCCCCATATTTAGTTAGATTTGTAGGATCATTTGCTTCTCACATATGAGGAGGTTCTCTCCTCTCCTTTCCTTTTACTATCACTTGGCTAGACCCTATCTTCTCTAAAGTATTACTGGGGAAAGGCTTGACATACACGGCATAACCAGAAGCTCTACCTGGTTTTCATGCCCTGCTTTGCTCAGATTGCCATATCTTAGGTTTCCCAGTGGTGATTTCTCCATCATCAGCAAGCTGGGATCAAGATTCCTGGCTCCTGTTCTCTACTGGCTAGTGGTGTCATGGATGAGTTCTGTAATAGATGGGGAAGTTGGTACATTTCAAGAGCTGGTTGATGGTCCCATCACTGAATATGCTGATGGTCTTCCCTGTTGTCCAAGAGCACTTTATGAAATGGGAAAGTGTGGATGACCCCTGGAAGAAGCCCTTTGTGTCAGGATGGACTTTGCAGGCTTCAGATGAATCTCAAGGTGGGTCAGAGACCCTGCAAGTGGTGATGGTGGCCTGGGGCTGGGGTTTGCCTGGCCTGAGATCTAAGAAAATTACTCTACTATTTCAGTATTAACTAAGGAAAATTTAAGAGTCTAGTTTTACATGTGGGACTTGGTATGATAAATGTCAGCTATAACAAACTTACTTATAACTCATTATGAAAATTAGTGTACCTGGCTTAAATAAATAAACAAACAGGACAGACTCTAGCAAACAACTTACTACCACTTCTTTCGTTTGGAAAGAGGTTTGCCCTTTTGTGGATGAAAACAGAGACATTTTTGTATCAGAGTTCCAAAATAACTTTTTACAATTTCTATTCCTTTTGGATGCAAAGCTCTTTGAAGTTAAAATAAATAGAAATAAGAAGACAGAAAACAAACAGTAAAACGAAAAACATTTCTCTGGACTACAGTAAGCTTTGTGATTCTTTATGAGATAGGAAATGCAAAGAAAAGTGGTACTTTTTTTTTTTTGTCCTACTGAGAGGTGGGCTCTCCATGTTTATTTAAAATTTCCCTTTTGTTTATTTTCTTCTTTCAAAGTAGAACAACTTCTTCTAGTAATCTGAAGATGTAGCATTTTCAATGTATTCAGGTAATTTCCTATGGAAACAGAAGTTGTTACAAAGGAGAAATGGAGTAGTTTAGCTTTAACTCATTTGCTTTTGGGGGCTTAGTTTTACTTATAACCCATAAAATATACAGCATGGCTAAAAAGCTAGCCTGAAATTACACACACAAAGAAAAATAATGATCATATTAAAGGACATTGTATCTTACTACACAATGAAATGATCTTCAGGCAGTTGCTAAACAATCAAGCTTTGTGTGGGTGTGAGGCTGGGAGGTGCCTGCTTCATACATTCACGGAATACACGTGGCAATATGAATAAACTGGAGAAAAACACAACAGGACTGGATGAAGTTCATATGCCAGCCAGTTGACAATCTCCTGTGAGCATTTTAGCACTAACATTCATACAAAGAGGGAAAATATTAAAATCATGGCGAAGAGAACCAATTCCTTTCTTGAAGTGTATGAAGTGTAGATGGTGTCACTAGATTAGACAACACAGCTTTGTAAAAGTAAACTAAACCATCTGCTCGGCAAGACCAGTGCACAGGGAGGCGTGACCAGGGCTAGGATCTGCAATGAATGAGCATTCAGTGCACTGATTTTCTATTGTCCCAACGTCAGTGATGGCATGGCTCAGCCTCAAGACAGATGACAAAAGAGATGTTCAATTAGGTAGCACCAGCGAAGCTGGGACTGACTCAGACAAAGCAGGAAGGCTGCTGAGTAGATGCTTAGGACAAATTCTGATAATGTCTCCTGGTAAGTGTTTGGTCAGATAAGATCACTCGCCACCTGATTCATTGATGGAGTATCTGGCCCTCAGGGAGTAATCTGTCCCAGCAGAGAGAACCATGGACCGCTGCAACTGCTGCACGGTGGGAGACAGGTTTCTCTTCTGCTACTTAAGGCTACGGAGTCAACCATGGTTTAGGCTTTTTTTTTTTTTTCAGTGACACTGTAAGTCATGGCCATAGCTACAGTGACCTGAACCAGCCAAGTTGACAGCTATTTCTCAAACCTGCATTTTGGCAGCAAAGGTCTGAATGTCTAGGTTGAAAACTGCTCCCAGTTTTAAAATTAGTTCGTACTGGATCAAATTGTGAGGTCCAGTCAGGGTCAGGAACGTGTTGTTGGTCTGCATGGTGGTAAATAACTACGCATCTGGGGGAAAGAGAAGGCAGGACTGGAGGTCAGTGCATGGACTTGGGTCTGTGATGGGCCCGGTTTTGAATCTTTCCTATAGCTGTGGGGCTTTGGCACATTATTCAATCTTTTGAAAACCTTATTTTCTCGTTTGTAAAATGGTAAGGACAGCAGTGTGGATCTCAGAGCATCGTGTGAGGATTAGCTGAGATGACACAAAAAGCTCTGCGCACCATGCCTGGCACCTAGCGGATGCCAGTAAACGAGTGTTTAGTGGGAAGAGCTGAGCAGCCTTTGAGATAAGCGGGGCAGATGAGTTCTTAATGGTGCTAACTCGTGCCAGCAGCCAGTCTGAGAGCCCGTGGCAGCTCTTCACGTTTTCCTTGAAATCTATTTGAATCGCTCATTGTACAAGTTAGGGTTCTTGGCTATAAAGCAACACAGACCACTTTCGTTGATTTAAACTGAAAGCACACAGCTGGTCTGGTAAAGACACAGGCACGGCTGTCACTGGACCAGACCATGAAGATTGCCCCATGGACACCACTGACACTGAACCCCTTGGGGAAGTATGGGCTATTCTTATTCAGGCTGTCTGCACTACTGCCCCCTAAGGACTGTATGATTCTGCAGTGGAGAATCAAGTTCATTCCAGCACCTGGCAACTGTGGCTCAAGAAGGGATATTTGAGGATGGGACGGTGGCTGGGCTCTTATGTTTCAGCCCACCCATCAGTAATGGTCTCAGTCTTTCCTGAAGCTTAGAAAGTGGGAACTGGTAGGTCTCTTTGCAGAAGACATCTAGGGGGTTAAATGACAGAACACACAGTGGGAATAGAAAGCAATACGTGGGAATATGAATATGGAAGAAGACACCACTGGATTTTGAGAAGGGAAGTCAGCTGAGGGAACAGGATCCAAATCCCCAGCGTATCACTGGCTATCCTCCCGTGCAGGAGAGCACCTGGGTTGCCGGGAGGTCAGCTCAGAGTAGCTTACGCCTTGTCACATGGCTCCAGCATGGATTGTCCCAACCCTGTGTACTGATGAGGGTTGAAGAAGCTCCTCGTACCCCTACTGGGTGCTCATGGAGCTTTTACTCCTACTTAAACCAGGAAAATCCATGAAAGATCATCAGTGTTTTTCCCCACTCCTAGGTCCATTATGTGGAGAGGAAAGAGTTACCGACATCAGCTTTCTCCGGATATAACTGGCAGGGGCTGATTTAACATCATATAACATGGTTATACTTTTGCTTCGCCCCAAACCTTAGATCAGAGACAGGAGGATGGAATACACAAACATGACTGGGAAAGCCACAAAACAGTTATTTCCAAAGTGGTCCGTGTGCACTTCCTGCCTCATAAGGGGACAGCAGCATTTGTACTTACTTTTACTCTTGTGTCAAAAATAAGAAAAAAGATGGAGCTTTCTTAACTTTTCATACAGAAGCTGACCTGTTACCCTCATTTGGTCTGTGTATCGCAGGGTCTCAGGGCTCAAACGCGCAGCCTGGGCAGGACCCTCACGGGTGCCGGTTACAGCCCGCTGGGGCACAGCTGTGCACGTCCCAGGAGTCTTTGATTTGCTGTTTTCACAAACTAAGAACTTCAGATGGGGAATGTTCATAAAACTCTGTAAGGAGATTGTGAGTTAACAGATCTTTCGTACCACCCTGAGGTTGACTGTTAAGTCTTATGGGAATGTTCTTAGGAGAGTTATCTATTATAAAATAAGTCGTATCTTTTCTCTTATTAATAAGGAACAACATGCTTGAGAAACTCTGACCTTTCCTTTTTTCTTTTTAAAGATTTTATTTAGAGGCAGAGAGAGAGAGCAAGCAAGAGCATAAGAGCAGGGGGAGGGAGAAGCAGACTCCCTGCTCATCAGGGAGTCCGATGCAGGACTCCATCCTAGGACCCTGAGATCATGACCTGAACCAAAGGCAGACGCTTAACCTACTGAGCCGCCCAGGCACCCGAGAAACTCTGACCTTTTCTTTAACCATAAGTCCATGTCAATGGAAAGCTACCTAGCAGGGTGTTTTGCGGGGACAGGTGGGGAGGGGGCGGATGAAAGAAGTAATCAGACAAAGCGAGGCTCAAAAATAAGTAATCAGCAGTTACTTATTACCCACCAAGCAAAGGTAACTTTAAAAATAATAAATGAGAAACTGGTTTTCAAAAGAGACTATTCTACCCTCAGATATTGAAAATATATCCTTGCAATTATTGTAATCACTATATGATTTTGTTGCTAACATAGTATAAATACCTTCATATCTCTACCCCTAAAACACTTGGAAAGAAAACTTTCTAAACTGTCCAACTAAACCCCAAATATTAAAGTGTAAAACTTTCTGATTAGTTTGCAACGAAACAGAATAGTTCAAAGTCTTGATTGACATAAGAAAATGGAAATTTTTTTAGCCAATTTCAATGGAAACTTTGATAAAATTGGTAGATAGGATTGAAAAATGAATGCCATGATTTAGAACACCCAACCAATACAAAGTTTCTTCCATTTGGAGTGATGTAACATTGAGTATTGCCTGCTTCAGCCACCACGGCTCTTACAGCCAAGAATGAAGATAACCATTTAACTCTCTTTATTACAAAGGATTAAAGCAAGATTTTCAAAGATTTTTCATAAAAAAAAAGCATGGTCAAAAAAAAAAGCACAGTGAGTCATAAAGCAAAAAGATACTGTTTAACACCATTAATAATGTTTAAGATACTGTTTAACCTTATTTCATCCTTTTAAAAAATCGTCTTTTTATGTATGTTTTATCAAGGATGTAGTAGAGTGCTGCCTTTTTTTGTTTTAACTGATAGGGGTATAAGAGCAAAAATGTTAAGAGATCTCGGTTGTAGGTGTTTTATAAAACAGGCAGAAATTGGATCCCTTCTATAGGAAAAGGCAGATGGAAGATGGTCTTCTCCCCATCCTTAGAGGCATGAATCATGTAAAGCTAAATTTAAAACCTCAAGGGGTTTACTGAACTTTGCTAATTTTGTGTCTCAGAAAGTTAAGGACAAAGTTTAGAGTATTAACTTGAGAAAATGTGTATAATTTTACATGCTGAACTATTTATAAATATGTTGATTATTAAATTTTTTTAAACATTGCCTGAATAAGTGAGGGTCAAAAATAGCTGGTTGTAGTAGATTAAAAATTATAATAAGACAGACATAATTGACCAACTGAATACAGTCAGAGGAATTTTAGCCTCTTTAATTTCTATTTATCTTAAAATACTTATTTTCAGCTTCTAATTTTGATACATTTTAGATAATGGTTTACTAAATATCAGGGCTTTTTTTTAAAGGGTTTTTAGAGCAAAAATAATATGCTCTAAGGCGGAAGTTTGGGGAATGTTTATGCCACATTAACTTTATCAAAAAGATTTATATATTCTACAGGTTCAGTGAACTCTACCTATGTCAATTTAGCTCTTCATGATTAGCATTCTGCCTGATTTTAATTACAGGATCCTGTGGAGCTAGTAACAGCAGCATTTGGGTTTTTGGCTTATTCACCTGCTTACTTTTGATCCATCAAAACATTGTTACTTCCAACTAGTTTCTCCTTAATCACCACCCACATCTATATATCTATGTGCTCTTTTCATATCATGTCTCCGAATGTAGCCAAACTGGATAACTTTGAAATATCTGGTTGAAGTTAAGTTAAAAAGGCAATATAGTACAAGATAATATCTGTTAGGAATTTACAATAGTGATTGAAAAATTACTAAAACATCCAATCTATTAAACATCTGTAATGAACCAACCACTATTTCAGCTGTAAGCAAATAAACAGATAAAGCAAAATGCTTATTTGACCTGAAACTAACACTTCACTCTATGTTAACCAACTTGAATTTAAATAAAATCTTGAAAAATAAATAAATAAATAAATAAATAAATAAATAAATAAATAAAACTAACAGGAAAAAAACAACAAAAACCCCAAAATGCCCATTTGAGCTGTCATAAATTTAGAACATTTTCTGTATGAACTATATTGTAGGTTATTACATGATTGCATATGAGTTTATTTTGTGTCTATTCAGCAAAATGAGACAGATAAGCCCTTTCAACAAATACCAATAACGTGGGTCAAGCTGAACAAATTTCAAACAAAATCTCAAGCATTGCTATTAATGCCTTTAAGATAATTTTTAAATGAATTTCTCATATTATTGCCTTAAAAACTTTCCACTTAATTCTGACCCTAAATTTTCCTAGTCCTTCAGAAATCCAGGGCCCTGGCATAGGATTTGCTTTCTAGTGAGTACTGGGGAAGTCTTGCCCCAATTGCTCCCAGATGTCTCTCCCTAACCCAGAGCAGCAACTCTGTAACATATGCACTTGTTTGGGGGAGGGAATAATCCTTTCGAATCAGAATCTGTTTTTCCAATGTTCAGTGTATGAACTGGACCATTAGGACTTGGACATTTGATGTGGTCCAAATTGCATCTCTCCTTCTTATGTATTTGATGAATGTTAATTAGTTGTTTTAGGTTTTCTTCTAATGATTTACTTTTAAAAAAATCTCCCCTAATGTATACTCTTTCAAGACAATACCATATAAAACATACATCTGAAATGTCACATGTGGTTTGCTGAAAACAATCATGTTTCTTCATTGAAAGTTTTTTCTTTTTTTTTCTTCATAGTTTCACTGACTCTTAAAATGTCAAGTAAAAATGCTAGGGGAAAAAAATCAGTTAAATTATATTCACATGAACAAATAACACGTTGCCTCAGAAGGCAGATTATTTGACCACAACATACAAATACCAGTATCAACGTAAATGTGCACACGCATATGCTTATGTGTGTACTTAGATCTGTATCTTCAGACACCAAATGGCAATCATAAATCTTTGAAGATTAAGTCTATTTTAAAAAACAAAACCAAAAAAAAAAAACTATAAAGGGGAAGAAAGCTTTGAAACATGTCTGTAAACCATGTGAATTGCATTTAGGTTTTTCAAAGAGAAATGAAGGCTTTTAATTTCAACAGAAGTAAATTGCTGTCATTATTAATAGCAGACATGTGGCAATGTTTTTAATTGAGACCAAAAGTGTGGGTTCTTCATAGCACAAAGACGGTGCAAACTCGGAGGCTGTGAAATATTCAAGTCAAGTTTTAGGCCCCCAGAGGTTTTTTTTTTATGCCTAAAAATTTAGTGTGCAGCCTTAGAGCTCAAGGAATAAGATATTTTGAAATGTAGTGATAATCCTTTGAGCAGGAAAAGAATGTCTATCATTACAATTAAATGAGGGGAGCCAAGAATTGTGGCTTTTAATGAGAATTAGGGCAAAATCTACTCATACAGATGCTTCCAGGCAGCACGCAAACACCTGCTTCTTTGTCAATCTCTGACATTTCTTTCTCCTAGGATTACACACTTCTCTACAACGTGGTTTGATTTAGGGAACTAAATATAATCTAGTAAGTCTGTTCCCTTCATAAAAGAGTTAATCAAACTGCCCCAAATTTATAAATAGACTGATATTACCTGGAAAGCAACAGAAAGTGGCCAGGCTGCCCTCAAAGAACTTTGTAGTCAGACTGGGGAAGTAGCTATGTAGGCAAATAATTGCAGTTTAGTGTCTAAGTACAATGATACAAAGTGAACTGGCCCGGTAATCGAGAGCAGGGAGTTGGCAAGGTTGCTGAGGGAGGGGCCCTTGCTCAGGGAAGGTTTCTGGAGTCATGGTTCTCCTACTACAGGGAGCATCAGAATCCCCTAAAGGGCTTGTTATAACACAGATTGCCCAGCTCCACCCCAGAGTTGCTGGTTCAGTAGGTCTGGGGTGGGACCCAAGGGTATGCATTTCAGACATGTTCACAGGGGATGCCTACCCCGCTGTTAGGGGCCCACCCTTTGAGAATCAATGTCGCAAATGATGAGGTGCTTGGTTGGGTTTTGTTGAAGGAGAAAGAGAGGATCATTCTTTGTATAGGCTTATAAAATACCAAGGGTGAGGGCCCATTTAGGGAGCCTTTGGGGAGCTATAAATAGCCCTTAGGGCTGTAGAGAAGGGTCCCAGTAGGGATACCAATCCTTCTGGTTGTCCAATGACTGGGAGGTTCCCAGGATACAAGACTAAAACCAGGACAAACCTGGGTGAACCTAGATGATTGTTCACCTGGGAACAACAGGGGATGAAGCTAGATAGGTGGGCATAATTCACACCCCGATCTTCCCTGGAGCCAAGTCACAGGGCTTTAACTCCAACTGGGAAGCCACGGCAAGCCATAAAAGGACCTTCAGCAGAGAATCTTAATAAGGTTTATGTTTTAGGAAAATCACTTCAAAAGTTCGGTGGATGGTCTCGATTAAAAGACGGAGCAATGGAAGGCAAGCAGGAGGAAGCTGCTGTGGTAAATTCAGGGATCCAGTGAGAGCCAGCATGACCTGGGGCAAGGTGTTTGAGTTGTGACGGGTAAGGGGGAAAGACGCCAAATACACTCGCTGACGGAATCGCTGGACCCGCTGTCCTGGGTTCCAGGCATCGAAGCCGGACGGTGGCTCCCAGGTTTGAGCTTGGGAGCTGAGTGGATGGTGCTGATAAACAGAGCATCCTTTCGCGGGAGGAGATAGGAGACTGTGAACGTTTGAACGAGTGGCCTAGGCTACCCTGTCCACTGGGGGAGGAGCTAGAACCGAGTATTTCCCAATAGCATGCATTTGCTACCACACTTCTCTACCTCTTGGTTCACGTTTTTTTTTTTAATGCGGTGTTTATGTTTTTGTTGTGTTTTGTTATGTTTTTGTTTATGCGGTGACTTTGACGTCCTCCTAGGCTGTGGGGGCGGGGGGTGCTATAGCCTTCCTTCTTCATGGAGCCTGAGGACCTGGGAGGAAGTGAGAAGCTGTTTCAGCACCTGTGTCCACAACACTCTACTCCTCGACTTCCTTTAAGGGAGGCATCTTGCCCCTTCAGGGAACACCATTTATTATACTTCATTTGTGGCTTTTTTTACTCCCACTCCTACTCTGTGCGTGCTGGCTTGTTCTAATCTTTGTTCCAAGTTTCACATCAGTGAGGCGGCATGCAGACTCAGGCTTTGTTAGCTGTTGGGTATACACTAAAGTGACTAATATTGGTTTTTAAATGAGTTTCTATTGCTCCGAATTAATCCCGTCTCCATTTGACACAGTGGGTAATAATGCTTCCAAACACAAGCTTTGTGAACCATGTTGACACAGTGGGAGTGTTTCAAGGCTGTCTGAGGAGCACATTCTACTTAACATTGCTGCTAATTGGAAATAAATCCCGAGTTTCAGTGTGAGTCAGCTAGCTTCATAGGAGCTCAGGGCCATTTCTGTACCACTGCTGTGCAAACAGGGGCCAAGCAGGCTTTTTGCCTTTGGCTAGGGTTAACCAGTTTAAAATCCAGAAACAGGTGAGGGTCTTGGAAACGGCTGTGTGTACAGAGTGACCAGCACGGATATATCCCCTCCCCTGATCAAAAGGAGACCAGTGCTTGCTACCTAAACAGACTTTTTCTAGTAGCTCTTAGGCATCTATGCCTTGGCTTATTTCAAGTTTCAACAGGGGCAAGGCTAGCTGAAGATAGGGGAATGTCTGAAGACTATGAGGCTGATCTTTGGGGCTTGATTACACAACGCCCTTCTCTACAAACACCCCTCCTTTCAGGCTATGCAGTGCCCACTCTCAGTGGAGACTCCGTCTCTGCCACTCCCAGGCTACTGTGGGACGCTTTTCCAAGTCAGCCTAATTCAAACCATGCTAATATTTGAGCCTTTTGACTACACTCCTTGGGACCCCTAATTTGGCAACTTGAGCCTGGAATGTGAGCCAGGGGCCTCTCAAAGAAGGGTCTGGCAAACAACTCTTGCCCAAAGGAAATTACTCATAGTGTCCCCATCTCGAATTTATACTTCCATCCTATCTGCCCCTTAGTTCCTTATTTGACTTTGGCTCTCAAACTGACCTCCTTTGCGGATGTATTCAGTCTTCGGGGTCTCTGCTTTATCAATACCTGTTCCTTGGCCGGTTTTGCTTTCTGCCCACCAGCTCTGCTTCCTTCCATCCTCATACCCCCAGGCACCTGCTGCTGACCTTGGGCATTACTTTTATTAGCTCAGTCCAGGCTTCCAGCATACATCTATCGTCCCTTTGGATCTTTGTCTTTCACCTACCAGCAGGTTGATAGGAGAAATGATAAATGAATTCATGTGGTTGTAACCATAGTTGATTAATTCAAAGGGTTGGTAATTTTCGATGGGCTGGTGTCTTTCTGTGTCCTTCAAATCACACAACATAGGCAAGTGCCTTCTCTTTAAGGTTAGTTCTGTGCCCGTGGGAGCGCCTTTTAAACTGATTATTGGTGTACATAACCCTCTCCCTCCAGATCCGCTAATTTTTCACCCCCTGAGGCCAATTTATTTTCCTCTAAGAATGACTACTGTATACTTCTTGTAAAAATGGTTCATAGTTGATATAAAAATCTAAGCAATGCAGAAAAATATAAAGAAAGAAAAAAATCATCCTAAACCTCATCACCAAGATGATGAGGTTTAAGTATTAAGTATTATTAAGTATATGCTAAGTATTAAGTATTATTAAGTATATGCTAAGTATTATTAGCATTATGGAACAAATTTCCAGCGATTAAGTATTATTAAGTATATGCTAAGTATTATTAGCATTATGGAACAAATTTCCAGCGATCTTTCCAGGAACATATACAAAGAAAAACATAGACTCACAACATTGTCTTATAAACACGACATCATGCTGTCCATTCTATTTTTTAAAAAAGAATTAAAAATCATCTTTCTTAAATTAAGCAGAAACATGTAAAATAAAGGGATTTCAGGAATTCAGATTATTTTTTTCCTCCATGAAAGAGTCTTTCCTGAAGAGAATCTTCTATGATTGATGAAAAAGATCCAGAAAAATTTAAATGGCAGGAGGCGTTGGTTATTTTAAAGTCCATTTCACTTTTAGATGGGATAGAGTCACTCTTGTGAAAGTGGGATATTTGTGTGCTTTTATTCTTCTTCCTGCCTCCTCTCTTAGGTCCTATGTGAGTTTAAGTTTTGTAACATTGATATTTCATTTTGTAACCGTAGTTCTCTTTGTAAATGATTCTTTGCTCACTTTTACTGTGGTTATTCTATTCCTTGTTTTTTTTTACTTTGATTTATCACTTAATTGGCTGGATTTCATTCTTAAATGCTTGAAAGGAAAACTTGGCCAGATATCATATTCCTGGATCACTTTCCTTTAGCATCTTATAAACATTGCTTCACTATTTTCTGGCATTAAATATTAGTCCTCGGTTTGTCCATTTATCCCTTGGTTACATCAATACATAGTTTTTCAAGAAGGACTCTAGGGTGCTGTATTTCTTGAGTTCTTTCATGTTTGGGACTTTCTGTACTTGAATGACATCTTGGTTGGGTGTAACATTCCTGGATCATGCTTTCTTTCCCTTATAACATTGCTCCAATGTATTTTGGCTATGAATGTTGTTGTGGACAAGTCTGAGGCCTCAGATATTCTCTAGAAGCTTCTCTATTTGGATGACTGAAGAATTCTTGATTTTTACTTGGAAGGTTAATACAACCAGGATAAGTCTCAGCAGTCATAATTTTTGTATCGATTTTCTGGAAAACGTGTCCCCGTGGTTAGGAAGTTCCCTTGTCCCTACATTAGAAAAATTCATTTCTTGATGTATCTTTGAATATTTTTAGTTTTCATTTGCTGGCTTTTTTCCTTTAAGGGTACTAACTTTTACCTATTACATTCTTTTTATTGTGATTTGTCTTTCTCCTCTCCATTTACTTTGATTATTTGAATCTGTTATTTTATGTTAGTAATTGACTTCTGACTTTAACTATTTTGTTTCTTGCTATTTCTAATCTATTTATTGGTTCTGGAATGGTATTATTTCCATGCTTAATTTATTTCTTCAGTTCTGCAATTCTATAAACCTCAATCTGCGGTTTTTCCACATCCTATTTCGCCTCTTGTTTTCTGGAGTTCTTTTTAATGTTAAAGCAGTGACTTTATGTACAGAAAGGATTATTTATGAGTTATTTGGCTTAAAATGAATATTTGACTGACTAAAATTGCAAATGTTAAAATATAATTTCAACTTCGTTTAATCCACAAATCTAACTGTTCTATTTATAAATATAAAATTTGCACAAGAATTAATAATGTAAGTTTGAATTACTTTATCTCTGTACTTATTTCTCAAAGCCCCATGATTGATATATTTCCATATTCAACAAAAAGGAATAGTTTTGCCTCCTCAGGTAGAGTGGCATTTTCAGAACCAAAACACTCTGGGCATCAGTGCTGTTGTTTATCAACCAGGGATCCGAGTGAGGATGCAGGAGCTGAGTCTACACAAGCAGGAGGAGTTTATCCACGTAAAGAAGTCAAGCATAGTTGTGCAGGTTGTGCCCCACACCAGAGTATCTTCAAGGGCGCCTTAGCAGAGTTGAAATCCAGCCGGCACTCTGTGAAGCCCAGCCGGCAAGGGTGCGTGTCAGCCTGGAGGAAGGGCGGTTGCTAATTGTTCTGCCCAGGGGGCTGGCCTCTTCCTTGTTGTTGTTTTTGTTTGTTTGTTTTAATTTTAAGTAATTTCTACCCCCAACGTGGGGCTTGAACTCACAAGTCCCAAGATCAAGATTCTACCCACTGAGCCAGCTAGGTGCCCCTTGCCTTTTTCTCCCTGGTCCAGCCAGAAGGGCACTTTTTTATTCATCAACTTGTTCTCCTATTGCTGGTGACTTCTTCTAACTTGTACAAAAGCATCTTACATTGTCAGGTGTGAGTGGTGTCCCCAGACCACAGATGAATATGCTCCACCTCTCTGATGGCTTTAGGTCAGCAGAGGACCCCAAACCCCTCACTTTTAGGTGGCATTTAGTTTTACAACCAGCCCTTCCTGTGCTCACCATTCATGCGTCCATTTCTGCTCTTCCATTCAGTGCTCATCTCTGACTTGGATAAATGTAATTGCGCACTGTGCTCATGTCCCTGCCAATTGATTTTGTGACATGATAGGTTCAGTGAACCTCTCTACTGCCTTATTGGATTCGGCATTATTTATTTATTTATTTAGGCTAGATCATTGCCATTCTACAGTCATTTGTTAACATGTGTTTTCAAAATTCCCGTAGTATAAATCACTTGAGGAATTTCTTTTCCTTTAAGTTGTATTTAAATTTTTTCCATTTCTTAAGTTATGTGTTTTTCCTAATTGGATCCTTTGTCATATAATGTTTCTTTCCTTCCCTCCCTCCCTGTCTCCCTTCCTTCCTGTCTCTCTTTCTTTCTCCCCCCTTTCTCTCCTCTCTTATTTTGTTGCAGCAGACTTATATACCAAGAGGAGGCTTTTTTTCCCTTAATTAAAATACTTTTTAAAAAATCAGTTTTAAGTTTACAGAAAAAATTAAGGGGAAGTAAAGAGTTCCCACATACCCCCTCACTCTGTGCCCCAGTTTCCCGTTTTTAACATCTTGCACTGGTGTGGGGTACATTTGTTACAATTGATGAGCCAATATAGATACCTTATTAGTAACTAAAGTCCCTGGTTTACATTAGGGTTCTCTCTTTGTGTTGCACGTTCCATGGGTTTTGACAGATGTATCCACCAGTACAGTATCATACAGAATAGTTTCACTGCCCTAAAATTCCCCTGTGCTCCCCTTATTCACCAGAGGAGGCTTTTATCACCTGAGCTGGTTTGGGTGGCCCCATTGATTATATCTGATGTTTGCTGAGGTTCTATCTCTACCACAAATTGGAAAGAAGATGAATGGTAAACTCCAAAATATCAACCATTCTGCTCTGTGCTGCAGGTAAGAGGGAAGCCAATGGTATAGATGGGGGCATTGCCTTGGGACAGAAATTGTGGGTTCCATTACCATGGTCCCTACTTAAATGTGAATGCCCCACTTAAGTCCTGGTAAAACCAAGCTGACAAAAATGAAGTTGGTTTACAACACATTTCCTGAATAAAATTCAGTAAAGTATGTTTTAAAATACATAACTGAAAAGAACTGGTTTCCTCATGAGTGCAATTTACCTGCCCTTATTTATTGGCACAATGGGAAGTTCATTAAAATCTATTAGAAATGCCTTAAATGTCTGACAGGGAGGGACATCCATCTTTGGAGCTTGTTTTGCCTCATGATTCTAGTAACACTATTCATAAATAGAATAATCGAAGATAAGATTTTGACCTCATTACTGGTAACATTACTGACAATATCCTACAAAAACATATGATGAGAATTGCCAAAAGTATAGAGATGTGAAAACGGCCCCAACTTTCAAAAAAAGGGAGAAAAGTTGATGGCAAAACTCAACAGCAAGTTATTCAAGAGTCATGTATAAGCATTTCTTTTTTTTTTTCTTTTTTTTTTAAAGATTTATTTATTTATTTTGAGAGAGTGAGAATGAGAGAGAAAGAGAGTACATGAGAGGGGGGAGGGTTAGAGGGAGAAGCAGGCTCCTCGCTGAGCAGGGAGCCCGATGCGGGACTCGATCCCGGGACTCCAGGATCATGACCTGAGCCGAAGGCAGTCGCTTAACCGACTGAGCCACCCAGGCGCCCCTGTATAAGCATTTCTTAAACAAAGGAAGTTAAGAGTTCCATGGGGTACCATCTATGTAGAATGGCAGAGGATTCTGAGTAGCCCATTCTGGCAAGTTTCTTGGCATTTTGAATCATCTTTGGGAAAGAAATATATCCTTGCTCTCCAAGCCTTTAAAGGCTCCTCTTGATCTCAAGAGGAAGTTGGCACTTTGTTATATGACATAGGAAGCCACAGAGAAAGGACTAGTTTATTTTACCTGTTTAGCTCTGATATCAGCCAGATCTGTTTTTGAATCCTGACGGTGCCAGTTATCAGTTGTGTAACCAAAGGCAAATTAACTAGCATGTCTAATCCCCAATTTCCTTATCTACAAAATAGGGACATTGGTAGTTCCTATCTAATAAGTCTGTTATGAAGACTAACTAAGAATATGCAAGTGAGACACTTAGCATGATGTGTGATAACTTGTGTGCTCTCAACAAGTGGAAGCTACTCGTTTGGGTTTTAAGATTTTTTATTTATTCATTTTAGAGAGACAGAGGGAGAGCATGAGCAAGGGGGAGGAGCAGAGGGAGGAGGAGAAGCAGACTCCCCACTCCCTATGCGGGGCTTGATCCCAGGATTCCGGGATCATGACCTTTAGCAGAAGACAGACACTTAACCTACTGAGCCACCCAGGTGCCCTGGAAGCTATTAGTTTTGTAAAGACTCTTTATGGTCATGCCCTGGATACCTCTTCAGCTGGAAAGTTTGCTCATCCTTGCAAAGATTTTGTACATCCTGCTAGGGATACTTTAGAGAATATTCCTGGACTGATTGAATGTTGGAGTAGATGATCTTAACATCCCTTCCAGCTCTAAGATTCCATGATTCTTGAGCTTGTACAAAACCACAGTTCCCAGGCAGAACTGAAATGGTATTGCGCCCCAGAATGACTCCCTTTTTTTCACTAATTTGGGATACTTGTGTTGCTGTGCCTTCCTCTTGCCTAGTTATCACCGTGACTCTTCCACACGGTGGGTGACTTTCTTTAGGGGAAAACAATCCTCTGGCACCCCGACTTCAGAGAACATTTTGCTGCCTCTTATGAAACCCAAAGGAGAGAACTGGGCAACATGTGTCCCAGTAGCCTCACATGGAGGAGGAAGGACAGGGTCAGAAGGGTAAGGTCCTTCCCCCAGGAATCTCTGAAAGTCAAGGCTGCTGCAGTTGGCTCTTCCTTATGCATGGGGTTCCCTCTCCCACTCCACCTCTATTCTGAGTGTACCTACTGGGTCATGAAACAGTAGTTCATAGAGTCTGTCCCCCAGAAGCCAGGGAGTTGCCTATTGCAGGCTTAATGCATGTATTAATTCATCCAACAAAAGGCATGTGCTCACCTCCTTGGTCACTGCAGAGGAAAACCCTCAGGGGCCAGGCACAGTGGGTATTTGTGGCCTCAAGGAGCAGGGCTCAGTGGTGGGTGTGGGTGTGGGGCTGGCAAACACTGGGGATGCTTTTGCTGCCATTTCCCAATCTGGCAAAGGCAATAGTCTGCATCACCATTTTCCTAAATTGGGAAGAAATTGTGCCTAGTAGGAGCTATTCAACCCTTTAATTCTGAGCAGTGAAGTATTTCCCAGGATTTGAGACAAGAGGAGACAAAGGGAAACAGGATCATCAGAAATACAGTCAGGCTGTAAGGAGGAATGTGACAGTAGCTCTAGTCGTGTTTTTGTTACCACACATGTTTATAAATGTAGATTTTTAGGCAGAACAGCCATTTCAGCAATTTAAGCTAGTGCTGGTTAGGCCACTGCTTATAAAGAGTACTTTGCCCTCAAACCTCATTTTCTAACCCAAATTTCAAAAACAAAAGAGATCAGAAATTTCAACTGCAATTGTTTGATTAAGTGCCTCGGCTTGGCGTTGCTGCATGTTCGAGAACATCATAGCTCAGTGTCAAGAGTTCTGGTAGAGGTCACAACTAAGGAAGGAAAAAATCAAAAGCAGCAGCAGGGAGTGATCTGAACATGGAAATCCTGCCAAGATATATCCTTCCAGTGACATAAAACTGAAACCAATCAGTAAATTTGCTTCATAATGAAATGCATACTGCTTTTAAACTGTGCTGTCTTTTCTGGAACATTTATGAATTCTGAACTTGTATGTTCATATGTTCATGGGTTTACCATTTGAGAGCGTGTTCCTTCCTAGCCCAAGTGCCTGTCCTTGTGGTTTTCTGCGTGTTTGCTAATCTGTAGTAGAGTCGGCCACCCGGTGGAGGTCAGAGAGAAACCTCCCATGTCCCACTGCCCACATCCGGCCCCCATGTCCTCTGCCCCACTGTGTCGTCTCTGAGTAGCTCTGTGCTGAGAACCTTCCTTTTATCTGAAACTGAACTTCGGTTTGGAGTCTGCCTAAAATCTGACTTTCACATTCACCTTCTGGAAGTATTTTTATTATTTCACTGTTTAGGGTAATTCCCTTATTACACACTGCTTTCGAGAAAGTAAAAAATGCAACATTAGGGGCATTACCAGTGTTACCAACTCTCTTTTTTCCGGAACATATTTATTGAGGACTGCCTATAGGTCGACCACCACGCAGGCACTGTGTAGGCCACCAAGGAGAAAGATTAAATATAAGATCAAGGCCAAGATCAGGTGACCATCCTCTTCACTAGGGCTGGCTTTGGGGTTTGAAGGACTCTGGGCCAACATTTTGTGTGAGGTCCCTAACTGTACAACTTGATTTAAATATTACAAAGTATACTAATACTAAGTATTAGTATAATACAAATAATACAAAGTATACTAATACTAATACTAATACTAGTACTAAGTACTACATTACATACTAGTACAAAGTATACTAATACTAATACTAATACTAGTACTAAGTACTACATTACATACTAGTACAAAGTATACTAATACTAATACTAATACTAAGTATTACAAAGTTCATGGGTCCATAAGAGGTATAGTGATTTATCAAAAAAAAAAAAAAAAAAGACTGAGAATAATGGAGAGAGAGAGGTATTTATTTGCTGGCTTATTGTCCATCAGTGAATGTGCTTCTTGGGCTCCAGGCACCATCTCTGCCTGTTCTTTACTGTCAAGTCACTGTTCCTGGCTAACGTCATAGCTCCTATTTTGAGAAAAAGTAGCCATATGGGGTTGGGGTGGAGTGGTGGGCACAGGGCAAGGTCTAGGGGACTGAGCACATTTTGTTCAGGCCAGGCCAACCTAGAAAAGTGCCCTTCGAGGTACAGGAGGTGATGCAGCTGACACCAAGCAAAGGCCCCTGGGGCTGTGTGGAGTGTTATGTTGGCCAAACTTGGGTCACCTCTTGGGGACATGCTGTTAGTGGAACTGTGTACCCTAGCAACTTTCTAAGCACTCAGCAGTAGTGAACCAAAGTACATTTCTTTAACCAAGACCCCCAGGAGAAGCTCTATTTGCCATCATAACCTGGTTATGCTTAACTGAAATGATGCTTCACAGAACAAGCCATACTCTTACTCCGTAAAATATTCTTCCACGCTGTCTTATCCTATCCTAGCCTAGCCTAGCCTTCAAAAAGCTGGCCTTGAAATAGATCAAGGAATTCTTCCAAGTTCAACCACATGCCACACTTCTGCTCAATTGCCCCAAACCTGATTCCCCTTGTGCCTGGATCCTCACTGGGAAGGACTGCCTCACTCTTGATTTTGGTTTCTACATGAGGTGTGTTCTCTTGCCTGGTTCCCTTGTCTCTAAGCGTCAGAGCCCAGGGGCAAGTTCTACCTGAACTGCCACACCCAGTCTTGGCATGCAGACCCCACCCACCCCAACTCAGGTGCAGCGCCCCAGGTTCTGTCGTGTGGGAGGAAGGCTCAGATAGTGAGCGACAACTTATGGGCTTAACAAACGGGGAGTCTACCCCACGCTTCCTGAGTCAGGGCAAGCAGGCTCTGTGACCCTGAGCATGATGGCTCATTGTCTGGGACCCTGGAAGAGCCCAGTAGCCAAAAATAAAGGCACAAAGACACCACTGAATGACCACGTGAACTGACCACCCCTGTCTGGGTCAAATTCATTCCATTCATCGGTTTGGGATTTTCATGCTGCCTGTCTGTCCTGGTTGACTTTTCCTTTGGGAATGTTTCAACTGCTAGCTGCTTGTACTTTTTACTTTACTCTTTATATACTGTGTGCAAAGTTGTCACAGATGTAGGTGCAGCTCCCACAAGCTCGGTGTATACTTACTGATAAATCTGGGGTAACCTCTGTCCCTCTGAGGGCCTGGGTACTCTTTCTCAAACTACCCGCCAAGAGTGTACATGTAAACCTTGGTATTTCTTATGCTTTTCCTTAAACCCAGAAAAAAATATCATACACTATTGGTTCAGATTCCTTCTCGGAATGTCTAAAACCTTTCCTTTTGAGTTCTAGGGCTTACCTCATATTAAGAAAGAATGAATATATTAATTCCAGCGTGTATCTAGCCATTTAACTTTGAGCTTGGAATTCTTTGGAATTATCACCTCATGAAATGCCTTTCCTCTATGTATGAGATCTTAGATCAGCAGGTCATTTCTCTTTGAGAAACATGTTAGAAAACAAATTGTTTTACAATGTTATTAGCCCTCTGGGGCACAATAATCTATACATATATACATACGTTGCTAGGCTGAGGGTCTGCGTTTTGGGAGTGTCATTAACTCGGAGGGGGGCGGTGGCCTATTGGGTAAGCAGATAGACTGATCACACTGGAGTGGAAAAGGCATCCTAAATGTGATGTGGTGTCAGCAACTTGACCTTGTCTATGAACTGCTAATTGCTGAACATTTTGAATTTCAAAGGTTACAAAAGACAGTGCTTTAACCAATGGAATTTCTTCCCTGGTGATCAGAGGTTCACACTGGTGACTTGAGACAATTGTTCAGATAGGAACCATAAATCAGATGCTGGGTTCTATCCCAGTTCTGTACTAGCTATTGGGCCCTGAGCAATTCACAACCTTCTGGGCTGTCTTTTCCTGTGCAAAAAAAAAAATAAATAAATAAATAAGGGTTAGGATCAGAATCAGTGTTTTCAAACTTTAGGTTATAAACTTAGTGGGTTGTGAAATCAATTTAGTGAGTAGAGCCATGCTTTTAAAGAATGGGATGGGATGGGATAGAATCAAATCGAACTGAACCGAATCGGATCGAATCGAATCGAATCAAATTGAATAGACTAAAAATATAAGAGACCATTTTATGTACTTAGGGTACGGATTCTTCCATGAATTCCTCATTTCAGCTACGTATGTGTATGAGTACCAGGTTCTGACATAAAATGTGATTCATACTGTGGGTCTTGGTTAAGGAAAAAAGGAATTAAAAGCCTCTAGGCTAAATAGACAATCCCAAGTTTCCTTCGAGTTCTGGTTATATGTTCAATGATAAGTTAAGACCTAAAAATTACTTTTTCTTTAGTTATCAATATATATGCGACCAAGATACCTTTTGGATCCCCAAAGATGAGTGGCGTAGGGACTGGAATATATTTTTGTCATAGAAGCATGTTTTGTTTTTAAATGTCAGAGGAATTAGGTCTCCACTAGGAGACCCAAAGGAATAGAACAGTGGTGTTAAGCAAACATTGAAGGCAAAAACATTGTTCTTATGATTGTGTTCTTGGAACATATTTTTCCTTTGCTGGGTTCAAATGGTCATTTATATTATGCAACTAAATTTTGTTCCCATGTGTGACCAGAAGAGCATCACATTCCTGCAAGTTTGTGAATAAATAAGTGTGCCTATGTTGAGAGTCTTATGGGCACAGAAATTGGGGGGGGGATTCTCACAGTGTTCTATAGATTCATTCATTCTTAAAAAGGAGTGATGGAGTATATCAATATCCCCCAGGACTGTCCTAGACGATAAGGACACAGTTGGCCTGTCCTCATGGAGCTTACATCCCGGTGGGAGAGATAGACAGTAAGAAAGAAAACAGCAAGCAGCAGTAAATGCAAGGCAAGGAATGAAAACAGGCTTTTAGGGCCTGGGTAGCTGGTCCAGTGCTAGTGCGGATGATCCAGAAGGGCCTCTCTGATGGCTTAACTTATCAGCTGAGATGTGAAAAGCAAGAAGGGGGACCTGGGTAGCACAGTATTTTAAGTGTCTGACTCTTGGTCTCAGCTCAGGTCGTGATCTCAAGCGTTGTGATCTCAGGGTCCGGCTCCATGCTCAGAACAGAGTCTGCTTGAGGATTCCCTCTCCTTCTCCCTCTGCCCTTCCCCCTACTTGCTCACTCTCTTGCTCTCTCTCTCTCTCTCTCAAATAAATAAATAAATAAATCTTTAAAAAAAAAAAGGAAAGGAAAGCAAGAAGAACAATTACTCAAAGATCAGGGAAGATGAGTAAGTATTTGTGAATTGTGGCCCCACATCCCTTGCTCTGTTAGTGTTGATTAAATACATTTAAAATAAATAAAATCAGAGAAGAACACTGGACAGGCTAAGGGAGGAGTGAATGAAAGCTCCAAGGTGAGAATACGCTTGGCAAGTTCAAGAACAAAGAAAGCAGGCCTGTGTGCCGGGGCAGAGCGGGTCCAAGAGGAGGAGCCCCGAGGCAGGGGCCAGGCAGGTGTGGCAAAGTCACAGCCTGCAGGACTCTGCATCAGGTCAGAGAGTCTGAATTGTGTTCTGAAAGGGGCATGAAGCCTTTGCAGGCTCAAGCAAAAAGGGGCATGAGAAAATAAGTGTCAAGAAAATGAGTCTGGCCACTGGATGGAAAAGGGATTGTGGAGAAGCCACACTGGGGAGGGAGACCAGCCCAAGCAACAGAGAAAGAAATTGGGGTGGCCTCTGGGAGGATACCTGCTCCCCACTCCATGCTTTTGGTAGCCAAAGCCTTCTTGCTTGGCCAAGTAGTGGAAGTTATGCCTGCCTTCTGTGGACACCATTGGGATTCTTTTCCGCAGCCTCCATAGTGTTTTATTTTGGAAGGGAAAGCCAAAGCCCATTGCCTAAGGATAATTCAAACTACCTGGTACTACAGGAATTTTCTTAGGGAAAATGTGAGAATGTCCAGTGCACCAGCTGCTTAGCAAAGGGACAGGTGATATTCCCACACCAGCAGACAGCTGGGTTGGAGCACAGGCTGCTGTGGCCATGCGGGAGCCTGGGGCAGGCTGGCGGCGATTACTTGTTGGTGCCCAACTACCAGACTGTCAGTGGAGCGCCCTGCCGTTGGGGCCCACACAGGGCTCCCAAGATCAAAACAGCCATTTGTACTTCAAATAATAGCTTTGGTGCCATTTCCGAGATGCTTCTGAATGCTGTTACCTTCAAAGAACCTACTTCCCCCATGAAAAATGGGTATTTTAATGTGTGCCAAGCCACCATTTTGTGAGGTGTGATAGTGTCCAGAATGTTCTGGAGGCTTCCAGATGAAAGATCTCTAAGGGGCAGAACTTACTGAAGTCATGTAGGCCACCTCTAAAAGAGGCAAGGCTCAAAGGTAAATACTAGCATCAAGAGAAGTCCTTTGTCATGATATGTCCCGTATCACTCAGCTTTGCTCCAGCTGGGCTCGTTGTGGGCGATGAAGGAGGAACCAAGCAATTCTTGATTTGGGGAAGGAGAGCAGAGCACTGTGAATGTATGGATGTGATTGTCTCCAGAATGGTGGTGATAAGAGGGTTGATAGGAGGGTCTGAACTCAGGGATACATGCTTGCATGACGTGTGTCCAGACAGCCTTGCCTTCTAGGTTTTGCAGATAGCTTAAGTGGGGATCCTGTCACCGGTAAAATCTACCAGGGCACCCTGAGATAGAGATGAAGGAGAGATTTCTCAGCCTGATTCTTTTTTTTTTTTTTTAATAAATCAGAAAGAGAGATGCAATGTGGGGTTTCCTGGGGTTGGGACTTGACGGAGAGGTTCCCTATCTCCTACTTGTGTTTACTCCATTCCAGCCACCACTGTTTAAGGGAGCCCCGGGGCCAAGGAGCGCCCACACGGCCGCGAGATGCTGGATTTCACAGCAAGCTCATTAGGCAAGGGTGCCCTTCCCACACAGTGGTGGTGCCTTGCAGGCACAAGGACGGGAAATTATGTGAGGAATGTGATAGCACCAAGTCTGAACAGAGAGGATGGGACGTTGGCGCAGGCCTGCTCCGTCTTGATTTCAGCCTCTGGAGGAGCTGGAGAAGGTTGGCCTCCTTTCTCTGCCTAACGGATGGGACAGCCAGACTGCCAGTGGCTCTTCTGCACTCTGCCCACATAGCAGTGCCTTTGGGGGAGGACGAGGAACACACCCTCGTGACTTGGAATCCACCATGTCAATTGGGAGGATGAAGAAGAGTTGGCCAGGCCCCTTGTTGGGGTGCAGGTGGCAGGGGACAGTGAGGGGAGCAGTAGCGAGTACCCCTGGGGCAAGCACCTGGCTTGCTCTTCTTCTACTTCTCCGCACCCTGAGGTGAGATCTGCAGCATGCTTCTAGAATGACAGACAAAAACATGTCCGGGAGAGAGAGGTGGAAAACCTGCCCCGGATGAAGACCTGGGAGTAGATAAGACAGAACAATGACTGTTTGCAAATGTGGAGGACTGTTAAGGAGAACAGAGATGAGACTCGTTTTTTTTTAAATCAATGAATAGCACCTGGGGTAAGTGGAAATACCAGAGAAAAGGTGCCTCTCAATATGTGTGTTTGCTGATGATAAGAACAGCAAAGAGTGGGGGCTCCAGGTGAGGGTGCCCAGAGTTCAAATCCCAGGCTTGTGACTAACCAGCTCTGCCACCCTGAGTAAGTTAGACAACTGCTGAGTTTGTTTTCCCATCTGTAAAATGGGCATTTGTTCAACAGTTTCTTACTCAGCACCAATTACAGGCCATGTTCTAGGTATGAGAACCCCAAGAGTGGGGAAGAAAAGAGACAAAATCCCACCGTCTGTATTCTAATGGGGAGAAAGAGTAAGGAACAAAGTACAGTACCCACCATACTGTACGGTGGAAAGGATAATGAGAGCAAAAGATGGAGACGCACCATAAAGGGTGGGGATATGGATGTGTGTGTTCGTAGTAAAAATCTCTACCTCCTGAGGTTTTTAAGATTGAATGAAAATATGTGCATCAAAAGCCCTCCACATGGTAAACGATAAAAACTAGACTCTTTCTTGTCCTTTCCAACAATGGAAAGGCTGTTGAGCCTTCGATGGCCCAGGGCTCTCTGCCTCTGACTGTGTGACAATGGGCAAGTTACTTCTCTCTTCATGAAAATGTTGTATTAGGAGTAAATGAGCCGGTGTGTGGCCTGCTTAGAGCAGTGTCCAGCACATAGTAGTAGGTGCTATGAAAGTAATAACCAGTGCTGTGAGCGCTTCCCCCCGAGTAGCAGGACCCCCTCCCCCCCGCCCCAGCCCCATCCATCCGCTGTCCTGTCGTGGAACACTGAAGATGCAGAGCAAGGACTCGGTCAGAGTAAGAACACACAACCAGCCAAGAGGAGGCTTGCTCCAAAATATGACCCCATCACCCTAAAGAAAGTCCTGAGCAGTAGCACGGCCTTCCTCTGGCAAAGGGCTGATTCTGTTGACGGCATGCGTGTGGACCCTCAGGCCATCCATCCCAGAGCTGAGATGATGATGGGCGTGCAGCCTGGTTAGCGATGCTGTCAAGGTTATCCCGTTGCCAATGTCACAGGCAGGCTTTGTTGTTCAGAGGGGTGACAACTGAGGTGTGAATGAGTCGGGGAGGCTTCCATTAGCTAGGTGGGGTGCACTGAATTCGGGTTTCTCTTTTGCACGGGTGCAAACCGTCACCCACATCCTTCTTAGCCTCTATCAGCTGCTTGTTTCATGCAAGCTGCAGTACCAGACAGAGAGCTGAGACAAAGCCAGTACCATCCATTTCCCACTTACTGTGGAGGGGATGGAGGCGTGAGGAGGATAAGCAGTTTATCCAGCCCATGTAGCCAGGGGTGGGGAGCTGGCAACAGAAACTTCGGGATCTGATTTCTGATCTCAAAACTGGATTTTATCAAACTTTACAAGTTATGTGTTTCTTAAAATAAGTTATAGTGATGTCATGGTTACCCCTAGATCCAGTATCCTCCCGCACTTGGCGGGGGGGGGGGGGGGGGCGGATGGTGGGTGGGAGCCAGCGCCACCAGCCTGGGGATGTGGGTGCATGGCACGTGGGAAAGTACTGGGTGGGTGTCATGGACCGGGGCAGGGCATGCTTACGGAGGAGCAGGATTGAGACTTGCAGCCCTAGCTATCTCCCTTACCCAGAATCATAGCATTCTCCTCTTCACCCTATGGACCCTCTGGAGAGGAGAGGAGGAATTCCTCTGGGAGCTGGGATTTTATTGTTGCTGCTGGCCAGAATGGTGGAGTTGAATTGGCCCCGAAAGGAAAGGCAGTCCCTACACTTCCGATGAGTATGGGCCCCCTGCCCTGTGTCCAACAGCTGCCATATCAGCTGTACTCAGTTGGCCTTCAGCACTGGATACACCCTACAACGCGATGGCCCTGTCCCAGGGACTGCTGCCCCAGCTCTCAGTGGGGCTGGCCAGTCACTCTCTTCATTCCTCAAACTGTGGGGAACATGTGCAAAGCTGCCCGGAGGCTGCAGTCGTTGGCTGAACTTAGCCTGGTCCTATTTGAGTGTAATTGCAAGCCTGTCGGAGAAAGGGGAGTTAGAATCGAACTTTGCAAACCTCTTGCCAGTTCACAAGGCTGGAGATACGTTACGTCCGCATTTGACTTGACATTCATGCCTCTGAGAGGGTATTATTGAGGCTTCTATTTGCTGCTCAAGAGAAGGGAGCTCAGGGCTATTAAGTTACCAGCTTAAAAAGATCATAACCATCAAGAAGCATCCATGAAGCCAAGTTTTATGATTCAGAATCCATGTTCTTCAGGCATTCCTCAGTAGGTGGTAATGAGATATAGAATAGCATATGCATGTAAAATAACAATAAGTAAAGAAGCAAAATTTACATATTGTATGTAGCCAGAGTGCAGGAAGCAGGAATACATAGCTGGGCATTGATAAAAGTAAGAGGGAAATGGAATTGATGGAAACAGAATCTAGTGATTATTTGCTCTTACTTCCTGTTAAACTTTACGCACATCCACCTTAAATAAATGTTTGTATATAAACGTTCATCTTACAGACATGGGTTACAAAATGGTCCTGCTTTCCTGAGTAGCGTCCCTGGATTTTCTTGTGTTTGTTTTCCCTTTTCCCCGTATTCTATGGGAAAAAGAAATAGGAATTGATGTGTCATTTGCAAAACCCCCTATTATTGGGGAACTCAGATCATCCAAAGTCTCTGTACCTTCATGCTGGTAAATTGTATTTCCAAGGAAGAAAATAGTTAAGTGTGCAGCTCATCACGGAGTGTATTCAGTCTCTAAAGCTGCCAGGTTTTACCCTGGATGGAAAAGAAACATTAATACCCCTTGAGGGAACTCAAAGGTCGTATCTGTTGATGAAGTGGAGACTTCTTTTCTTCTCTGTATGAACTATCTACTGCTGTGTCACAAATTACCACAAACTTAGTGGCTGAAAGCAAAACCCATTTATTGCCTTGCATTTCTGTACACAGTAGTCAGGGCATACCTTGATTGGATCCTTTGCTCAGGATCTCACAAGACTGCTATCAGGGCGTCAGCCAACCCCACAGTTCTTAGCTGGAGCCCAGGGTCATCTTCCAAGTTCATTCAGCTTCATGGCAGAACCCAATTCCTCATGTTGTAAGACTGAGGTCCCTGTTTTGTGGCTAGCTGTGGGCTAGGGACCACCCCCAGCTTACTAGAGGCTGCCCCTAGTTCCTAGCCAGCATGAGGACACCTGGAAAAGTCCAGCTGGTAACTTAATAGGGCTTATTTATTGCGTGAACATTTTGTAACAACCTCATAATAGAAGCTTGGGAATTTTTTAGGAGCTTCACAAATATTTGCTCATTTAATCCACACAAGATATTAGGAGGTAGGCAAGATTCTTATTGCTATTTTACAGATGGGAAAAACTGAGGCACAAAGAAGATAGGTCATGGCCCACACTCACACAGCCAGCACATGCAGCCCCAATTCAAGTCTGTGCCCTTAACCCCTGTCCTCGCTGCCTTGTCTATCTTCCCCGGCAGGTGAGTCCTTCCCACTGCGGGCACTGTGGGTTGGGCATTCTTTCCAACAGCTTGAGGGGCCTGGCTGGGGAAAGCAGAGCTCCTTTTGCAAATAGACCCTTCCCCCTCAGCTCATCATTTCACCCGGACGCTCCATTGTACAGCCATGTCCTCATGCTTGAACCTGCACATCGTGACTTTGAAAGCTCCATGACATTACCTCCATTGAAACAGTGTGAAGGGTGCAAACTATTATGTACAAAAGTGGTCTGGAATGCATTTAAGTTGATTTTAATTTTCCTCTACTTTTTCACAAGAGTCATTTAATTTTTTCTTAGATTATTTCTGGATGTTGCGGGGGGGCTGATATTTAGAATGATGAAGGCCAAGTTTGAACAGTCAGCTTTACTCTTCAGACATATAGCGCCAGAAATACTGGGGCCATTCACATTGCCACAGAAAATTGAAGGGTTTACTTACTATCCTACACAGGCTAGGTTTGATGGTTCTTAGATTTTTTGTTAGGTTTATGATGATTATAATGATGTCTTAGAATGGCTTCAGTTAGCATTTCCTTTATTGTCAGTGATATGGTTAGTGTGCACTTGTAGAATGGAAGTTTTTACTTTTTGAAATCATTTCGTGTGTACTTCCTTAAGTAACATTACAGAACTTTAAACTAGAAATATCAATCTATGGTATGGTAGCATGCGCCTTATCTCCATATAGTTTATGTTATGCTGAAACCGGAGTTTTGGACTTTGGGCTTACAGGAAAGCTAAAACACAAGAGGTAACCCTGGGCATTATGTGATTTTTTGAGCCCTTATACGTCCCTGGTAATTGACTGACTTAATGCAAGTGGCTTCTAGTGTAAGTTCAGCACGTAACAATTCCTTCTCATACAAGCTGAGAACAACACATCACATCATGGGGGATTGAGGAAGCAGGAAAGGGTATGCAGGGCAGATGGGAGTATTGAAATGGGAGCTTTAGAGAACTGCTTGGAGTCCAGAGGTGCTTCTAACACTCCTTTCCTCTGATGTTTAAACTTGGATTCTGAGTTTACTTTATAAACAATGGATCTCAAGCATCCTGGCTGAAAGTGCTGATGAATCAGAAGAAAGCACCCAGCTGGGGTACTTCCAGTAAAGTCCTTGATGTCAGGACTGAGTGGGAAGGTTCTCCCTCACCATGGGGAGAAGCTGAAACTTCCTTGGCGGGGGCTGTGGGGCTGGCTTCCTCCTGGGGAGGGGGCTTCGTGGACTGCGCTAAAATCAGGCTCAGGTTGAGGGGGAGCTTCTGCTTAAACAAGGTCGAGGTGATTATGGGGTCACTCTCGCTGTGACAGACATTTACACAGGTGCCAGGCCGCCAACACCTCTCAGCTCCTTTGTGGAGCTCCCAGCCAGCATTTCCTGGCCACATCGACAGATGGTTCCCTGAAGCTGGCTGGAAAGAAAGACCTCTTGATAATGAGCCCAGCGCTCTCTCCCTCCCACCCCCAGGCTCTCCCTTTCTCTTTCTCTCACAATTTCTCTCTCTGACAATTTACATTCCTGGGCATGAAAGGTGTAAGCACTTTAGTTTTACCTTTCTGACCAGCTCAAGAGGGGAACATGATGGCCCACCCCCCACCCCTGGTGCCCACATGTGATCATGAGCACACCTGTTAACACAGGGAGAGGGTCTGAAATCTCAGGGCTAGCACCTTCTGATGGATGGGTCTTCTGTTTCTGCTGGGCTGGTGTTGGAGCAGAGGCAGTACTCCTAGACAGAAACCAGTTTCCCTGCCCAGTGTAGGACTGCACATCCTGAGCACCAATTTCTAAGGTTTTTCAGAAACCCGGTGTGGATTCGCACAGCAACAGCTATCTTGTGAAGGTCGGTATCCATCCCGGTTTGACAGGGTCACGGCCCTTAGATCAGTGGTTTGTAAGTGGAGTTGGATGCCATGGGCAGTGTCTGTGGGAAAGATTTTCCTTGAGAGCCCTTACAGCTTTGGGGGTCCCATTCTGAGAGAAGTTGGTCTTGTTTAAGTTTTCCCTTTGTAGATAATAATATGCCAAAAACCTGGCTTTGTGGCCATGACACAAACCTTCTGAGTGCTGTTTAAGATACACATCAACTTAGACCTTGGCTTTGCTTCTTCTCACATAAAGTGGAGCTAAATTTCTTATCTTCCGGTATAAAAAAGTATACCAAAAGCCACTGCATTTAAGGGAACATGCCGCCCCTGTCTCCTTGTCATATCACCAGGAGAACTTCAGCTTTCATTTCATATCCCTTTCTTCATCCTTAATTATTTCCTCTTCATTTTGATTTCAAACATTCTTCACCATCAGTTGATAATTGATAATGAATTGGCTAGAACATAATGGATCCACATAAAGGATGAGGCTATTTAATGTTTTCCAGATGCAGGCAGTTGTCAGGAGAATCAAACAAGGCTGGAGGTCCCGGGACCCCATGACTCACATAACCAGGACTCTGAGGCCATGCTCTGTTTTCCAGAATCCACATTCAAAGCATGGGATGAGGTGGGAATGAAGGGAATGATTAGCAGTGTGTGTGAAGTTTTACCACGGTGCTGTCAAATCTTATCTCCTAGTTAAAAAAAACAATAATACTGGGCACCATTTCTATCACACTGCTGGAGGGTTCATTTTTGGTGAAATTACAGTCCCAGAGCTGACGGATGCTGGACTGCTCACAGATGTGAAGAATGGAATGAAATGGCACCCGTAATGATAACTACACGGCCGTCGGTCATCTTTAGCTTCCAAATTCCTATCTCTTTAATAAATGATAAGCCAGGTAGTATTTGAAATCCATTTCCGAGCTAGAGGACGGTGTGGGGGTGACCACAGATGGCAGGTACAAGGCGTCTGGGACTCGTTCTAGTTGCAACTCTGATGCAATAGTATGTAGTGCGACTTTGCTTCGTGCCGTAAATGTGCCAGTTTGAAAACTGATGGCGTCTGCAAATAAATATTATATTTTAAGTTACTCTGGAAGCCTGGGTCGTTTTTAAGCCATTTTTCCTAGTTATCACATCCAGGAGCAAAAGGAGGGGTTAGGGACCCTGGTCCCCATGCACGACGTTAGAACGACTTACAACACAGCACCTCTGTCTTCCTCATTTGCCGCTAGAATTGGAGATGAGATGATACAACAAAAGCTTACAGCCTTCACCATGGGTGAGCCCCCCTCTCTCCAGCGCCTGCCGTTTGTTTTCGGCGTCTCTCCTCAGTGGACAATTTAATCCTCTTAGGCTCCCATTCTCTCGGGTTGCCCTGAACCTCTGGGAACAGAAGAAGGAATTGGCTGTGATCACATCCATTGGCAGGAAGACCAGGCGGGGCTGGTTATCCTGCCTGGGACTCTGTGCACCGCAAAAGGCATGGTGGGCTTTGGGGCACCATGCTGGGGGCAGACAGTCGGGCTGCGGCAGGCGGGTCCCTTGGCTGGATGAGCCGGACCCGCCCAGGGCAGGGGGCTGAGTACAGGGCCAAAGCATTAGTGCGGAAGCTGCTTTAAGGGCTGGAATAAGATGTTACTCTTAAAAGGCCTTGTCTGAAACTTTAGCTTGACACAGTGCATTTTAGGGATAAGGGTTTCTCGGAGTCTCCCTTTTATTTTATTCCTAGTAAGTCAAAGTGCTTTTGAGTTCTTCGCGTGAAGGGCACTCAGGGCATTCAAGGCTATGTAGCGTTATTATGATTTTGATGGGTGGAGTGCAACCCACTGCTTCAAAGCCCCAGGAAAGGAAACCCATGCAGTAAATTAGCCACAGACTCAAAGCGCCAGCTTGGGCCCAGCTAGTCACACTACGCCCTGTGTCACGTGTTTCGGCTGCTCTTTTCTCTGCCCTCCATGTAATCCTTGGAAAAAAAAAAAATAGAAGCCTTTTTGTGTGCCGGGAATGGGTGGGGGTGGGGCCGGCCGTGCAAACTCCCCCACCCCCCACCCCCCCCACCCCCCCCCACCCCCCGCTGGATGCAAAGCTGCCCGGGGTTGCCAGGGAGATTTTTCAGCCTCTGCGGAAATTAAAGAGCTCATGGAAGCAGCTTATTCTCCATTTGTGGCGAGTTCAAGTGGGACAATGCATCTGTGTGGCAAAGGATTACCCAGCCAGTCACAAAAGCATCAGGACCTTTTAATCTGAAAATCAGAATTGTGTACCCAGTGACCCCACCACCAGAGGAGGGCGTCATGCTGGAATGAAGGGACATTTTCTTTCTCTTGCTGGCAGAACTTTCTCGTGTGGAAATATCACTGTGAAGCTTCTGACATTTCAGAACTCAGGGTATATGCTAACATTCCCTCAGGATCCCAGCAGGGTTGGATCTCTCTGCGAGGAGCCGTGGGCTGCCACCTTCCGACGTGCCTATGGCCTGGGATGCCCCAGGGAAGGGGGAGTTTGTGTTCGTTTTAGAGGAACAAAGGATGTCTGGGGCGCCAGGTGGGACTGTCCATTCTCCCCCGACACATGGGTTCCTCTGAAGAATGTGCAAGGGCTTCATTTTATTTACCAGCTCACTTCTTGCCAATTCTTTTAACTCAAAGGCTTTATCCACTGGGAAGGCCAACATATCAAAGTACAAGTCAAAAGAATAGTAAAATATATGTCATGTGTCTATGAGATGTATTCCAAAGCCAAGTGTAAACTTTTTGCTAACTCGTTGGCTAGGATTAATCATTACTTTTTTTGTGTGTGTATAGATAAGAATGCAGTTTTGAATGTCAAGAAGATGTTAAATCTTACCAATGGCATTCATTCCAGTGAGGCATTCAGAGAGCCTCAAACTTCTCTGGAGATAGCCCTTGCTTTAATGTCTATGTCTCTTAGTGATTGGGATACAAGGGTGCACCTCTTTACGTGCTTTGTCAGCTGTGAAGTCCCTAAGAGCATTTCCGTGAAGGAACACATCAAGGTGGCCAGAAACTCGCGTGCCTGATCATGGGTGTTTCGAAGTTTGGTTTTAATGGCTCCTCTTTATGAACCTGTGTCTGTTGAAAAGACCAAGGCTGACCAAAGTACTCCTGAAACCCAGAGAATATGGCAAATGAGTCTGTGTGCAAAGTTTACAGTAATGCCTTTGGGGCATAGTGTTCTTCTAAGATGATGGGCTCTGAGTTCCTGGCCTTAGGAATTACTATAGATGTGTTTCTGGAAATCATCAGCCCATTTTCCGCTGTCCTATGGAAGGCCGACCGGAAGACAGACTGAAAGCTGACCGTCGACTGGAAGATCGTGAAGCTAGGAACAGGACCCCTTGTGGGGACCTGTGGATGTGCAGCTCTGGGTGCCCCAGTGAAGGGTCCCCGAGGAGGGTGAGGAGAGGAGGAGAGGGTCCGGGGCCAGAGCACCGAAGGTACTGCTGCTTTGGGGGGTGATGCCAGGATTATGGCATTCTCCACTGGCTGCTCTACAGTGAAATCTGACAACATCCTGGGAGGAAGAGCAAGACCAATATGGCTTGACTCCGTTTGTCATAACAGAACTGAAGACTCAGATGGTTGAAGTGACTTCCAACACAACAGAGGCTCGCCAGAGTTGTGCTGGAATTCGAATCCAACATTCTTCCTTCCTTTTATTGGTCATGTTATTACCATTGTGAAGTAAACAGATTGGTGGGTATTTGTTTCTCAAATGACCAAACACTATGATTAAGTAATACCGTTGGGTCATTACTTAAGAAATGGGTCATTTTTGTTGAAACAAAAGGAAAAACAGATGGTAATGAACTTACCTAATTTATTATTCCAAGAATAATTTCAGCCTAAAAGAAGCCTTTATCAGGAAAGCAAATGCTATGTTTCCTCTTCTCCCCTCCCATCCCCTTCCCTCTCCTCTCCTACCCCCCTTCACCTCCCCTCCTTTCCCCTCTCTCTCCTCCCCTGCCCTCTCCTCCCTTCCTATTTCTGGTGTTTCAACCTAGCCTCCAAAATGGCAAATTCGCTTTAATAATTGAAAATTTATTTCTTTAATTTTCGATTAGGTAATACATTAATGTTTTACCCATCCGAAAATATAAAAAATTATGGCCAAGACCTTCTTCCCAGCACATTCCACATCTACCCAGTTTTCTCCTTTATCAAATTAGAACAAAGCAACAAGTAACCATAATAAATGGCCTCTTGTATATCCTCTTAGAGATTTTTTTCATCCTTCCATAAGCAAATACAGATATACATTCTCCCCTTTGGAAATGTGCCCTATATGTCTGTACCCTAACGTAACAATGCATCTCACAGACTTTTCCCCATCAGCACATACAGAGCTCCCTTATTCTTTTGGCAGTTGTATCATACTACATTGAAGCGTGTGCCGGAATATGTTAAATATAACTGATGAATGTACCAGCCTCCTACTAATGGACACTCAGATTCTTTACACTCTTTTGCAGTTACAACAATATATTTCATAACTTCATATATATGTGTATATATGATATACATACAACATATATGTAGGATACATTCCTGGAAGTCAAATTTCAGGGTCAAGAATGGATGTGTGTATAATTTACTAGATATTTCCAAAGAGCCATTCCCAGTCATCGTACATATTTATACACCTGCCATTCTATATGAAAATGCTCTTTATGCCACAGCCTTAACATAGGTGTTTTATCAAACTTTATTTTTATCAAACTGTTAAGTTATAAATTGCAGCTTAACGGGGTTTTATTTAGCATTTCTCTTACTAGGAGTGAGATTGTTTCTTCTCATGTTTAAGATGCATTTTTTTCCTAATCATTTCTGAGATTGACATTAGGAGTATGTGCATCCCTCATGTTGTTACCAGGACCAGAGCACTTAGCAGTGAGGGTCATTAGTGAGCATGAGTCCCATTGACAGAGGGAGGGAATGGCATTCTCAGCTGAAGGAATGGCCAAGCAAAGACACAGAATTTTGTAGGTCCATGGCTTGTTTGGAAATGGATCAAGTCCATATGACAGGGCCACAGGTGCCATGAGGTGGCACATGGGATTAGACAGCTAGGATGGAGCCAGATTATGGAGGGCACTGACTGCCAGGGCAAAGAGTTTAGACTGTTCTGCCTGGTGTGGACAACAATAGCAAGTTACTGGATAGAAATCAGTATCTCGATTGCCTCCAACTGTTAGTGCAATGTGCACTGCTGTGTCCTGGACATAATATATAAGTTTATACTGACAAGCAGAACATGTTAAAAAGTCAGCTACTAAAAATAACATTAGTTGCAGAAAATCCTGGAGAGTCACAGATTGTTGGCGATTTGTGTTGTGGTCCAATTTCTGGTATCTTAGCAGCCCTCCCAGGCATCGGCTTTGCTGATGTCAGAGATCCTACCTCCACTCCCAACTCAGTCTCAAAGATAATGCTTCCGGGAGGTGCTTGGTTGGGTCAGATCGTTAAGCAACTGCCTTTGGCTCAGGTCATGATCTCAGGGTCCTGAGATCGAGTCCCGCATTGGGCTCCCTGCTCAGCAGGAAGTCTGCTTTTCCCTCTGCTCCTCCACTCTGCTCGTGCTCTCTCTCAAATAAATAAATAAAATCTTAAAAAAAAAAGATAATGCTTTTGGGAATTGAAACTGGAGAGGGGAGATGGAAACCATCCCCCTTCCCTAACTTGGGAGCAGTCAGAGGGCAGTACCCCTAGGGCACTTTCTTCCTAAAGGGGATTCCCTAGGTTAGTAGATAAAGGAGAGGAAAAAGAGAAACTAGGTCAACTGAAGTCCAGAAAAGTTAAGGGTTTCCAGATCTCAAGATTTTCATTTCTGATCATTCTTACATGGATGAAGTCCAACATCCATTGATATATCCTGTTTTCATAGATATGAAGAGCTTATCACCAAGAAATGGAATGGGTGTTCATACCTAAATATAAATTGTTTTTTGCGTTGGCTTCCGATCTGGGTGATTTTTGTGTTATGTGTTTCTTATTGGCATGAGCAGCCCAAGTTGAGAAATGTACACTGATTTCTTACTGTGCTCAGGGCTTGGGGGAAGGGAGGAGGTCCTGTCACCTTTACTGAAGTCCACATACTCATTCATCGTGCCTTCAACAGAGGGGAAGAGACCTCCGGTCCCTGTTTTATGATCTATTTTATGAGCCTGGCTTTTTCATGTAAACTACAAGCTTTATAATCTTTCAACCTGTTCATGAACATTTATTAAGAAATGATCGTAGAAGTTGATATTATTTAACCAAATTATGAGAACAAACGTGCAAGCAGAGACACACAAGACAATTTGGATAATTCTGCTTTACACTTGGACGTTTGGAAGTGCGTGAACAGGTGTGAGTGTGTGTGAGTGTGTGAATGTGTGTCTGAAGAGACACCTAACAGGAGCAGGCCCTTCAGTTGCTCTCTTACCCCCTGGTACATCTTCACTCAGCATTGTTCGTTACCTCTCCTGCCCTAAGAGACAGATGGTGTCCATACTCATGCTTTGCCAGAGATAATTACATGGACTCTCAGCAATTCTCAGATCTCCTGGTCATTCCAGTCTCACAGCTGATGGGGAGGACTCCCAGGGTGGATGAGTCTGTGAGAAATTGGCTTTCAATATCAAAATAATGAATAGGCTTTAATGTGAGTCTAAAAAATCATTCAACCAGGAAAAGTTGGCTCCGATGAGAGAAGCTGTTTTCCCTGAGTTCTCATTTACATATGGTTTTCTAACTGCATTTTCTTAAGAACACAGAAGTACCAGTGGCTTGCCCAATAATTGAATTAAAAATGATTTCCTTATTAACTGTAGGTACTCCCTACCAACCAAACAAATACCAGTTTTTCTATGCTTTATAACTTTCTTCAAGGCCATAATTTCAAATTATCAAATGAAAACAAAATCAATGAGGGATGCCTGGGTGGCTCAGTTGGTTAAGTGTCTGCCTTCCACTCAGGTCTTGATCGTGGGGTCCTGGGATCCAACCCCGTGTTGGGCTCCCTGCTCAGCAGGGAGCCTGCTTCTCCCTCTCCTTCTGCCCCTCCCCCCGCTTATGCTCACTCTCTGTCTCTCAAATAAATAAATAAAATCTTTAAGAAAAAGAAGAAAAGAATATCAGTGAAATTAGGGACTTGGCTATTCTATCACCATGTTCTTGACTCCTAGTAATCACAGTCAGAGTGCTCACCTACATAAGTTATTTTATATAATGGAAAAAAAAAACTCTGCAAATATGTCACTTGGTCCTCATATAACCCTACAAACTATTGATGTTACTGTTTTTCAGATAACAAAACTATCTTGGGATGGTTATTGAGTTTCCCAAGGTTCCACAGTGGTGAGTGCCTTTTGTCTGAATCACACGATCTTTACTGTCATTGTGTGTTATACCTTGATGTGAAATTTTAAACTTGGCAAGACAGTGACTCTACATTTTTCTTGCATACATTTTATTCCTAGGGAGCACAGTTCTCTTTTGTACACAGTACATGGTTGTATTAATGTCTGGAGCAATAAAAGGGCAAACTTATGCCCGTTTTTAGGTGAGATTCTAGAAGGCCATCCTCCCAATTGTCAACATTACTGAGATCATCACCTCAGTGGAGTAGACACTCTTTACCTTGGCAGTACCTGAGTGCCTGCCTGCTTGGGGTCTTTTTCCTCCCTTTTTGTTTTTTTTAAAGCAGAATATACAAATACCCAACTACTCACTTTAAAAGACAAAAAAGTTAACATTTAGTCATTTTTTTTTTGTTCTGGATTTTATTAAAATGGAATATGTAGAAGATGATAAAGTTGCATCTGGCTTTAACACCCAAGTACAAACCTGTTCACCTCCTCTGCATAGAACCACTGCCACAAATTTGGTAAGTGTCCCTCTAGTTTCTATCTTCTACATTTTCATTACTTATATCCTCTTAAACAATATGTACTACTGCTCTTTTAAAATTACATTATAGGTTATATCTATCATCTTAGAAAACAATTCATTTTTTAGGGGCTCCTGGGTGGCTCAATCGGTTAAGTGTCTGCCTTCAGCTCAGGTCATGATCTCAGGGTCCTGGGATTGAGCCCCATGTTGGGCTCCCTGCTCAGCAGGGAGTCTGTTTCTCCCTCTCCCTCTGCCCCTCTCCCTGATCGTGCTCTCTCTCTCTCTCTCTCTCAAATTAATAAATTAAAAAAATCTTTTTAAAAAATTTCATTTTTTAAATTCAGCATTACATTTCAAAATCTATTTATTTTCATTTATATAATCAGCATGTAGCTGACTTTTAAAATTCAATCTCTGTATTTTAACATGTGAGTTAAATTAATTTATAGTTCATGTGATTATTGGGCATGTTTGTACTTATTTCTACAATTGTATGTATGTTTTCCATTCACCATGTAAAAGACATGTTCTAACTTTCATTCATTCATTTATTTAAAGCCATAAGTTCATTAAAATGCACCCTTATGAAAAAATCTCAACATCACTAATCATCAGAGAAATGCAAATCAAAACCATAATGAGGTACTACCTCATACCTGTCAGAATGCCTAAAATCAAAAACACAAGAAACAAAAAGTGTTGGTGGAGATGTGGAGAGAAAGGAACCATTGTGCACTACTGGTGGGAATGTAAATTAGTGCAGCCAATGTGGAAAAATGGAATACTACTCAGCCATAAACAAGAATGAAATCTTGCAAGATCTAGCTGAATCTAAAGGGTATAATGTTAAGTGAAATAAGTCAGTCCGAGAAAGACAAATACCATATGATTTCACTCATATGTGGACTTTAAGAAACAAAAACAAATGAACAAAGGAAAAAAAGAGACAAACGAAAAAACAGACTCTTAATTATAGAGAACAAACTGATGGTTACCAGAGCAGAGATGGGGGAGGATGGGTGAATGCTTACCATGATGAGCACTGAGTGGTGTACAGAATGGTTGAATCACTGTGTTGTACACCTGAATCTAATACAAATGCAGTATGTTAACTATGCTGTAATTAAATTTTTTTAAAAAAGTGAACCCTTATGCATATTTTCATTTTATCCTTGCAGCAACCCTTCTAGGCATATTTTTATAATCATCTTAAGAACTTAACTCATGTATGATCCTGGGCAAGTTTCTCCCTCCCTCCATTATTTTTCCTCTTCCAGTTGGCTAGTTACATGTCAGGGGTTTTCCCCACATGCTGGTCATCTTTGATAACAGTACCAACCACAGCAGTAATGACAGCTGTCTTTTATTGAGGGACTGCTATATTTTAGAGAGCATTTCTAAAAAAGAATAAGTTCTTGGTAAACACAAGGTTCTGAACCAATTGCAAAATAGAGCAAAAGTCAGAGATGGTTGCCTTCTCAGCTGGACTAAGAATGTGTCATGACCACCATCTCAAATGAGACTTCTCATTCCTTCCTTCTCAGTTTAGATGGGAAATAAAAATGAATATATAATCACACTGGGAATCTCTGGCCTATGAGACTGTGAATGCCCTTGAAACTGTCATCCCTCAGATAGAGAATAGAGACGTTATGATAAAAGACGTCTCACTTTCAATTCATGCTCATCTTATTACTGTGATAAATTCTTCTTGAATCAAACACTTCCACATTCTTATCATTGGCAAGGTGCAGTGGTGGAGACGATACTCTGAGCTGATAACTCATTAAATGTCTAAACAAATCACCAAGTAGAAACCAATTCATAATCAATCTTTCCATCTCTGTTTACTTATGATCCAGATCATTCTGGTAAAACCAACTTATTGCTCGTTCAGCTTTGATAAATCTAAAGAGAAAAAACTTTATAAATTCAAACAAAGAAATGATTGAGCAGGATCATTTGATAGAATAATATCTCTTAAATATGTGGGGCTTGAAAGAATGAGAATTACACAAGCTTGAAATACCAACTTGTTCTCATTTTTGGAAGATTTTCCAAGAACTACTTATTGGTGAATTGTTACTTTCTAATGTAAACTTCAGTGCTATTATTTTCTCTCAGCACTGCTTTAGCTGTGTCCCACACATTTTGGAATGCTTTATTTTTATTTTTATTCAGTTCAATGTGTTCTTTTTTTAAAGATTTTATTTATTTTACAGAGAGTGAGAGAGTACAAGCAGGGGGAGCAGTAGAAGGAGAGGGAGAAGCAGGCTCCTTGCTCGATCCCAGGACCCTGGGATCATGACCTGAGCTGAAGGCAGATGCTTAACCATCTGAACCACCCAGGTGTCCCAGTTCAATGTATTCATTTTTTTTTTTTAAGATTTTATTTATTTATTTGACAGAGAGAGAGCACAAGTAGGCAGAGTGGCATCCAGAGGGAGATGGAGAAGCAGGCTCCTCACTGAGCAAGGAGCTTGTTGCGGGGCTTGATCCCAGGACCCTGAGATCATGACCTGAGCCAAAGGCAGACGCTTAAGCGACTGAGCCACCCAAGCATCCCACAGTTCAATGTATTCTTAAAAATATTTTCCTTGAGACTTTTCCCTTGACCTACAGATTATTTAGAAGTATACTGTCTAGTTTCCAAGTGTTTCAAGATTTTCCTGTTATTTTTCTATTGTTTGCATTGTGGTCAGAGAACACACTCCGTATGGTTTCAGTTCTTTAGTATTTGTTGAGGTTTGTTTTACAGCCCAAGATATGATTTGTCTTGGTAAGAGCTTTGTGAACACTTGAAAAGAATATGTCTTCTGTTGTCACTGGGTGAAGTATTCTATAAATGTTGACTATATCCTGTTGATTAATGGCATTACTGAGTGTTCTATATCCTTTCTGATTTTCTGTGTAGTTGTTCAACAGTTGTTGAGAGAGGTGTTCCATACTTTTATTTTTAACTTATCTATACTGTATTTGAAGAGAATTCCTTTCAGATGTGTGTGTGTGTGTGTGTGTGTGTGTGTGTGTGTGTGTGTGTATAGTTGGGACATATTTACACATTTCTTTTTTTTAAAAATCTACTTTGCCAATATCTGCATTTAATTGATATATTTAAACCATTTACACTTAGTGTAATTATTGATATGTTAAAGTTTAAGTCTGCCATTTTATTTTTTGTTTTCTTATTGTTTCCTGTTTTTCTCTTTCTCGTCTATGGTGTTTTTGAGTGTTTCTTTTCATATAGATTTTTAGTGGTTCTAAGTATTATATTATACATGTATAATGTATCACAGTCTATTGATGTTGACATTTTATCAATTTGAGTGATGTGCAGAAACCTTACTCCCTTTCAGTCCTTTTACCGTCCCCCATTTATAATAGAATTGACTTTAATATTTCCTCTACATATGTTGGAAACACATCAGAAAATGTTATAATTTCTGCTTCAAAATCAAACATAATTTAGAAAACTCAAGGAAAAGGAGTCTATATAAAAACATATTTTTGCTTTTTTCATTATTTTTCATCTTTCCTAATATTCCCCAAATTCCTTTTTTTATCATTTCCTTTCAGTTTCAAGAACTTCAATTAGCCATTACTAAGGGTAGGTCCACTGGTGACAAATTCTCTTAGTTTTCCTCTATCTGAATATGTATTGGTTTCCCTTACATTTCTGAAGGACATTTTTGCCGAATATAGGATTCTGGGTTGACAGTACTTTTATTTTAACACTTGAGAAATCTTGTCACACTTCCTTCTGGCCTTCAAGGCTTCTGATGAGAAATCTATTGTCATTTAATCTTTTCTCCTTACAACTAAGGTGTTATTTCTCTTTTGCTGCTTTCAAGATATTTTCTTTGTTTTTAGTTTGCAGAAGTTTGATTATATTGTTTCTTGGCATGAATTTCTTTGGGTTTGGAGTTCATGCTTCTTCTTAAATGTTTAGGTTTATGTCTTTTGCCAACTTTGAAAAATTTTAGTAATTACAATTCTTTGAGTGCCTTTCAGCCCTACTTTCTTTATTCTCCTGAGGCTATCATAACACAACTATTAGGTTTTTGTCATAGTACCACAAATCCCTGAGGCCCTGTTTATTTTGTTTTTTCAAAACAAAAGACTTTTCTTTATTGTTAAAATTAGATAATTTGTATTGTTCTCTCCTCAAGGTAGTTGACTGCTTTTTTTTTTGTCTTCTCTATTCTTCTGCTGAACTTATCCATAGAAATTTTAATTTCAGTTATTATATACTTAAGTTCTAAAATTTCCATTTGTTTCCTCCATATTTCTTGGTATTTTTTTCTATTTCTTTGCTGAAACTCTGTATTTTTAATTTGTTTCAAACATGTTCATAATTGCCCAATGAAGCATTTTTATGATGGCTGCTGTAAAATCCTTAGATAATTTCAACATCTGTGTCACCTCAGTGTTGACCTCTTTTAATTACCTTTTCTCATTCAAATTGAAATTTTCTGTGTTCATGATATGATGAGTGATTTTCAACTATATCCTGGACATTTTGGGCATTATATTTTAAGACTTTGGATCTTATTTAAGTCTTCTGTTATAGCAAGTGTGTGTGTGTGTGTGTGTGTGTGTGTGTGTGTGTGATGTTATTATTGTCATTCAGTTTATTTCTAAATATAAGTCCCACATTATTAATATTTTTGCTTTATATATTTAATTATTTTTTAAAAATATTAAAAGAAAAATGTCTGCTGTATTTAATACCATTTTTATTATATCCATCACCCTTTTCTTGTGAACATCCAAATTTCCATCTGCTATCCTACTCTGTCTTCCTGAAAAATTTTCTTCAGTATTTATTGGCAGTAAATTCTTTCAGCTTTTGTTTGTCTAAAAAGTCTTTGTTCTGACTTAATTTCTTTAAGATATTTTCTCTGGACATAGAATGCTGGGTTGATTGATTTTTCTTTCAATACTTTAAAATGTCTCTCAATTTTCTTTAGGCTTGATTAATTACTGATGAGAAGTTGGCTTTAATTTTCTTTTCTGTCTGTGCAAGTTTTCTTTATTCTCTGGCTGCCTTCCAGAATTTTTTAAAATCTATTTTTTATAGTTTGATTTTGATGCACTTAGGTTGTTTTTTTTTTTTAAATCTTGCTTCAATTTTTCTGAGATTCTTGTTTGTTAACTCTTATTAATTAAAAAAGTTCTCCAGCCATTGTCTGTTCAAATATTTCTTCTGCCCACTCTCTGTCTACTACAATTATATGTATTTGATAATGTCCTACAACTTTTATGTTTTGTTCTATTATTTTTTCTTTGTTTTATGTATTTCATTTTAATTTGTATTTACCTACGTGTTTTCACTGATTTTTTTTTATTCCTTTATGTCCAGTTTGCTGATAAGCCCATTGAAGGATTTCTTCATCTCTGGCATCATGTTTCTTTCTTTTTTTTTAAATTTTTTATAGTTATGTTAATCACCATACATTACATTATTAATTTTTGATGTAGTGTTCCATGATTCATTGTTTGTGCATAAAACCCACTGCTCCACGCAGAACGTGCCCTCTTTAATACCCATCACCAGGCTAACCCACCCCCACCCCAGAACCCTCAGTTTGTTTTTCAGAGTCCATCACCTCTCATGGTTTGTCTCCCACTCCGATTTACTCCCCTTCATTCTTCCCCTCCTGCTATCTTTTACTTCTTTTTTTTTCTTAACATATATTGCATTATTTGTTTCAGAGGTACAGATCTGTGATTCAACAGTCTTGCACAATTCACAGCACTCACCATAGCAAATACCCTCCCCAATGTCTATAACCCAGCCACCCCATCCCTCCCACACCCCACCACTCCAGCAACCCTCAGTTTGTTTCCTGAGATTAAGAATTCCTCATATCAGTGAGGTCATATGATACAAGTCTTTCTCTGATTGACTTATTTCACTCATAATAACACCCTCCAGTTCCATCCACGTCGTTGCAAATGGCAAGATCTTATTCCTTTTGATGGCTGCATAATATTCCATTGTGTATATATACCACATCTTCTTTATCCATTCATCTGTCGATGGACATCTTGGTCTTTCCACAGTTTGGCTATTGTGGACATTGCTGCTATAAACATTGGGGTGCACGTACCCCTTTGGATCCCTACATTTGTATATTTGGGGTAAATACCCAGTAGTGCAATTGCTGGATCGTATGGTAGCTCTATTTTCAACTTTTTGAGGAACCTCCATACTGTTTTCCAGAGTGGTTGCACAAGCTTGCATTCCCACCAACAGTGTAGGAGGGTTCCCCTTTCTCCACATCCCCGCCAGCATCTGTCGTTTCCTGATTTGTTAATTTTAGCCATTCTGACTGGTGTGAGGTGGAATCTCATGGAGGTTTTGATTTGGATTTCCCTGATGCCGAGCGATGTTGAACACTTTTTCACGTGTCTGTTGGCAATTAGGATGTCTTCTTTGGAAAAATGTCTGTTCATGTCGTCAGCCCATTTCTTGATTGGATTATTTGTTCTTTGGGTGTTGAGTTTGATAAGTTCTTTATAGATTTTGGATACTAGCCCTTAATCTGATATGTCATTTGCAAATATTTTCTCCCATTCTGTCGGTTGTCTTTTGGTTTTGTGGACTGTTTCTTTTGCTGTGCAAAAGCTTTTTATCTTGATGAAATCCCAATAGTTCATTTTTGCCCTTGCTTCCCTTGCCTTTGGCAATGTTTCTAGGAAGAAGTTGCTGCGGCTGAAGTCGAAGAGGTTGCTACCTGTGTTCTCCTTTAGGATTTTGATGGACTTCTGTCTCACGTTTAGGTCTTTCAAACATTTGGAGTCTGTTTTTTTGTGTGTGGTGTAAGAAAATGGTCCAGTTTCATTCTTCTGCATGTGGCTGTCCAATTTTCCCAACACCATTTGTTGAAGAGACTGTCTTTTTTCCATTGGACATTCTTTCCTGCTTTGTCAAAGATGAGTTGACCATAGAGTTGAGGGTCCATTTCTGGGCTCTTGATTCTGTTCCATTGATCTATGTGTCTGTTTTTGTGCCAGTACCATACTGTTTTGATGATGACAGCTTTGTAATAGAGCTGGAAGTCCGGAATTGTGATGCCGCCAGCTCTACTCTTCTTTTCCAACATTCCTCTGGCTATTCTGGGTCTCTTCTGGTTCCATACAAATTTTAGGATTATTTGTTCCATTTCTTTGAGAAAAGTGGATGGTATTTTGATGGGGATTGCATTGAATGTGTAGACTGCTCTAGGTAGCATTAATATCTTCACAATGTTTGTTCTTCCAATCCATGAGCATGGAACGTGTTTCCATTTCTTTCTGTCTTCCTCAATATCTTTCATGAGTTATCTAATTTGCTGGCATAGATTTGCTCATAATATGTTCTTATAATTGTTTGTATTTCTTTGGTGTTGGTTGTGATCTCTCCTCTTTCATTCATGATTTTGTTGATTTGGGTCATTTCTCTTTTCTTTTTGATAAGTCTGGCAAGGGGTTTATCAATCTTGTTAATTCTTTCAAAGACCAGCTCCTAGTTTCGTTGATCTGTTCTACTGTTATTTTGGTTTCTATTTCATTGATATCTGCTCTGATCTTTATTATTTCTCTTCACCTGCTGGGTTTAGGCTTTATTTGCTGTTTTTTTCTCTAGCTCCTTTAGGTGTAGGGTTAGGTTGTGTATTTGAGACCTTTCTTGTTTCTTAAGAAAGGCTTGTATTGCTATATACTTTCCTCTTAGGACTGCCTTTGCTGTATCCCAAAGATTCTGAACAGTTGTGTTTTCATTTTCATTGGTTTCCATGAATTTTTTAAATTCTTCTTTAATTTCCTGGTTGACCCATTCATTCTTTAGTAGGATGCTCTTTAGCCTCCATGTATTTGAGTTCTTTCCGACTTTCCTCTTGTGACTGAGTTCTAGTTTCAGAGCATTATTTCTGAAAATATGCAGGGAATGATCCCAATCTTTTGGGATTGGTTGAGTCCTGATTTGTGACCTAGGATGTGATCTATTCTGGAGAATGTTCCATGGGCACTAGAGAAGAATGTGTATTCCGTTGCTTTCGGATGGAATGTTCTGAATATGTCTGTGAGGTCCATTTGGTGCAGTGTGTCATTTAAAGTCTTTATTTCCTTGTTGATCTTTTGCTTAGATGATCTGTCCATTCAGTCAGGGGGGTGTTAAAGTCCCCCACTGTTATTGTATTGCTGTCAATGTGTTTCTTTGCTTTTTTTATTAATTGCCTTATATAATTGGCTGCTCCCATGTTAGGGGCATAGATATTTACAGTTGTTAGATCTTCTTGGTGGATAGACACTTTAAGTAGGATATAGTGTCCTTCCTCATCTCTTATTACAGCCTTTGGCTTAAAATCTAATTTGTCTGACACAAGGATTGCCAACCCAGCTTTCTTTTGGTGTCCATTAGCATGGTAAATGGTTTTCCACCCCTTCACTTTCAATGTGGGGGTACCTTTGGGTCTAAAATGAGTCTCTTTCAGACAGCATATTGATGGGTCTTGTTTTTTTATCCAATCTGATGGCCTGTGTCTTTTGATTGGAGCATTTAGCCCATTTACATTCAGGGTAACTATTGAAAGATATGAATTTAGTGCCATTGTATTGCCTGTAAGGTGAGTGTTCCTGTATATTGTCTGTGTTCCTTTCTGGTCTATGCTGCTCTTAGGCTCTCTCTTTGCTTAGAGGACCCCTTTCAATATTTCTTGGAGGGCTACTTTCGTGTTTGCAAATTCCTTTAGGTTTTGTTTCTCCTGGAAGCTTTTTATCTCTCCTTGTATTTTCAATGAGAGCCTAGCTGGATATAGTATTCTTGGCTGCATGTTTTTCTCGTTTAGTGCTCTGAAGATATCATGCCAGTCCTTTCTGGCCTGCCAGGTCTCTGTGGATAGGTCTGTTGCCAATCTAATATTTCTACCTTTATAGGTTACATACCTCTTCTCCCGAGCTGCTTTGAAGATTTTCTCTTTGTCTCTGAGTCTCATAAGTTTTACTATTAGATGTCGGGGTGTTGACCTCTTTTTATTGATTTTGAGAGGGGTTCTCTGTGCCTCCTGGATTTTGATGCCTGTTTCCTTCCCCACATTAGGGAAGTTCTCTGCTATAATTTGCTCCAATATACCTTCTGCCCCTCTCTCTGTTTCTTCTTCTTCTGGGATCCCAATTTTTCGAATATTGTTTTGTCTTATTCTATTGCTTATCTCTCGAATTCTGCCCTCATGATCCAGTAGTTGTTTCTCTCTCTTTTTCTCAGCTTCTTTATTTTCCATCATTTGGTCTTCTATATCGCTGATTCTCTCTTCTGCCTCACTTATCCTAGCAGTTAGTGCCCCCATTTTTTTATTGCACCTCATTAATAGCCTTTTTTATTTCGATTTGGTTAGATTTTAGTTCTTTTATTTCTCCAGGAAGGGTGTCTCTAATAACCTCCATGCTTTTTTCAAGCCCAGCTAGTATCTTTAAAATCGTGATTCTGAACTCTAGGTCCGACATCGTACTAATGTCCGTATTGAGTAGGTCCCTGGCAGACGGTACTACCTCTTGTTCTTTTTGCTGAGGTGATATTTATTGTCTTGTCATTTTCTCCAGGGGAGAATAGATGAATGAGAGAACAAAATGCTAACAGGTTAACAACGTCCCCAGAAAATATACTCTAAACAAATCAGAGAAGACCTGAAACCAGGGGGGGAAAAAGGGAAAGAAAGAAAAAAGAGAGAAAAGAAAAAAGAAAAAGAAAAAGATAAAAACAAACAAAAACAGAACAAAGCAAACAAACAGAATATGATCAAATATGATCAGGCTAGTGCATAGATCAGTGCCACACACTAGATTTTGGGTGTATTTTGGTCTGTTAGAAGATAGTGCCTCCTAAAATTGTAAAGAAAGACATACACGTATGTACAAAATAAGGGTTGATACAATGAAGGGATGGAAGATGACTGTAACGATGAAAGTTATAAAAGATTTTATAAAAGGAATTGATAAGTTGTTTGAAAAAAGAAAGAAGAAAATTTAAAAAAAAAGGGGGGGAGAATGTGATCAGGCAGGAGACTAGAACAAAGCCATACACTAGAGATTCAGGGTATATATTGATGTGTTAGAAGAAACTGTATCTCAAAATTTTAAAGAGGGAACAACTTATATATATATATATGCCAAAAATAAGGGTAACTACTATGAAGGAATAGAATATGACTCTAAAAATGAAAAATAAAAAAAAATTTTTTAAAGGGATTGATAAGATGTTGGTTGAAAAGGGAAAAAGAAAAATTCAAAAAAAAAGTTAAAAAAATTAACTTTGAAAAACTAATGAATGATGGTAAAAAAGCCATGAATTCTATGTGCAGTATTCCCCTAGCGCTGGAATTCTCCCATTCTCCTTGATCAGTAAACTTGGTCTTGGCTGGCTGTTAGTGCTGATCTTCTGGGGGAGGGGCCTGTTGCCGTGGTTCCCAAATGTCTTTGCCGGAGGCGGAATTGCCCCGCCCTGTGAGTCCCGGCTAAGCAATCTGCTCGGGTTTGCTCTAGGGAGCTTTTGTTCCCTGCAAGCTCTCGGTACAGCTTTGGAGGATGAGAGTGAAAATGGTGGCCTCCCAATCTCCACCCAGAGGAGCCGAGAACTCGGGGCCCTGATCCTCAGTGCGCCCCCAGAGAAAAGCAGTCAATCACTCCCGTCTACCCGGTCTCTGGCCGCACACCGTGCTCACCCGGCCTGTGACCGAGCGTTTGTATCTCTGGCACCCTACCCAGTGTGGAGTCTCCAAACCCAGCAGATCCCTGCGGTGCGCTCCCGCGCCGCTCCTCCCCGGGGGAAGAAGGGGAGTCTCCCTGGCTCTGCCGCTTGTTGGGTCCCTGCTGGAGGAGCAGTGGCCCAACTGTCACTGATCACCGTTTATGGCAACCCCGAGCTGAGAGCCCGCTCCTCGGCTCTGTCTCTGCAGCCAGCTTCCCCGCTCCGATACCTGGGAGCTCTGCCGCATTCAGGCACCCCCGGTGTTTCTGTGACCCCGAGGGTCCTGAGACCACACTGTCCCGCAAGGGTTCCACCCCCCCGCTTAGCCACTGGAGCGAGGTCCCTCAGCGGAGCCGGCTTCTAAAAGTTCCGATTTTGTGCTCCGTGACTCTATCACTTGCCAGAAGCGGTGGAGACCCCCTCCCCCGCCGTCTATCCTCCCGAATATCGCCTCGGATTCACTTCTCTGCACGTCCTACCTTCCAGTAAGTGGTCGCTTCTCTGTTCAGAGAGTTGTTGCTACTCTCTTCTTCGATCTCCTGTTGAGTTCATAGGTGTTCAGAATGGTTTGATCCCCATTCAGCTGAATTCCTGAGACCAGAGGAAATCCAGGTCTCCTCCTCCTCTGCCATCTTGCCAGAAAATCGGGCATCATGTTTCTTATTACTAGCACTCACATTTGACTCTTTTTATGGTTTATATCTTTCTGTCCAAATTCCCCATCTAGTCATACATGTTGTTCACCCACTGTACTAGATTTCGCAACACATTTAACATCTTTATTTAAATATTTATTTAATTAAGTATTTAACATATCCCCTATGTTTCCAATATATGGGTGATTTTTGGGTCAAAGTATGTTGTCTGCTTCCTATCCTTGCTACATCTTAACCTGGTACTCTAGATGCTGGCTATCATTATCAAGAAAGAAAGGGGGGGAAAGCAGCATGATGATTGAAAAGGAAGAAATAAACCTATGATTATTTCAGACACTATGATCATAGAAAATTCAGTGAAACCCACTAAAAATAGAAAATTCAATGAAACCCACTAAAAACAGTAAGAGTTTAGTAAAGCCAAATTTCAAAAATCAATACCATTTTTCAAGCTGATCAACTATCAATCAGAAAATATTAGGAAAAAAATCAAAATTATAACAAAATATTAGGAATTAACAAATCGTGAACAAAAGCTGTTCAGAAAATGTTAAAATTTAATTAAATTTTGTAAAATATAATCTGAATAAATGGAGAATTAATCATGTTCTTGGAATGACTAATTTTTGAGGATATTACTTCTCCCAACAGTGTTCTGTAATGTCAGAACTACCTCAATCAAATGTCATATATATAGTTTTAAGGCACTTGGTAAACTTATTCTAAAATGTATGTGGCATAATATTCTAATATTTAATGGTCTATGAAGAGTAAATGAACTTTGAAAAAGAGGAACACAGAGTGGGATCTTGCTCTACAAGCTATTAACATATGCTTCAAAGACACAGTACTAAAAAAGAAATGAGGTAAGAAATGAGTTTCCTTGAAGCTAAATGTTTGATCTCACTTGGAATTATGATGAGATGGTCTATATCATTTAAAGTGAAAATGAGGGGCGCCTGAATAGCTCAGTCAGTTAGTTGTCTGACTCTTGAGTTCTGCTCAGATCATGATCTCAGGGTCATGGGATGGAGCCCCATATCGGGTTCCATGCTGGGTATGGAGACTGCTTGGGATTCTCTCTCTCTCCCTCTCCCTCTGCCCCTCCCCACTCATGCTCCTCTCTTTCTCTCTATAAATAAATAAATAAATAAATAAATAAATAAATAAATAAATAAAATGATAAGAAATTGACAGTAGGAAATAGGTGAATAAAGAATAAATGAGGGCCTAAGGGGGTATTAGCAATATGGAAACAATACTGAAATTAAGGATGGCTGAGAACAGATAACCTGAAGGACAATATGAACACCATACAACAGGAATCTAAGAGAAAGCTACCAAGCAATGGAACACACTAGGGAAAGGGCAGTAGTTAACTCAAGAACATCCATAGTGCTCAAAGCAAATGTTTCATATCAGGGTTTAAAATGACTCCTGCCAAGAGCCACAAATGGAAGGGGAGACAAGATGCCCAGTTCCAGAGGATGAGTCACTGTGAGCATCGTGCAGGGAACAGAGGAGGTCCCAGTGCTAAAAAATGTAACTTGTGATTTTAAGAGAATAAATCAGATTTTTGGAACCCAAATCACCTTGGAAAACCTTAATGCTTATTCTAATTATGCTTCCATTGCTCAAATCTTCTTTTGTGGAGAAATCTTTAGACCCTAATGTAGGTTCTGTGGGGAATGCCTAACCTGCTGGCAAATCTTTCTTAGAGTGTCTAGATTTGTGATATAAAATAAAATCATGTTGAGCAGTCTAGTGATAAAGGTAGGGGAATAATCTGGGTGATAACATTTTTGGCAAAAAAACATGAGAAATAAGTATCAAGTAATAAGACAGATTTTATGTGTGGTTAATATCCCAGCATCAACGATATTTCCCAAAAAAGAACAGAGGTAAACTGTTAAAATATCTTCACCAACTCCTAAAGTAGCTAACCTCAACCAGAAGAATTCTTGGTGTGTTTCCTGAAAGCGGGAAAGAACATTTAATGAGCTCTAAAGCTCTTCTATTACTCAATGTCTATTACCTACTCACAATGTTGTCAGAACACATGGAATGCACTTAGCACAGTACGGGGAATATAGTAAGGGCTTCATAAATGCTAGTTAATATATTGTTGGTGTTCAGAGCCTTCCATATTCAAGTCACCCTGCTGGGAGCACCTAAAAATTACCTTATCTAATGCACATAAGAGTTAGAGATTATAATCTTCATATTTCAAGTTGAAATCCTAAATCTCATTAATGGAAGTAGCAGCAGTGAGTAAGTGGTGAGTGGGAGGATTCCAGCCTGAGTTATTGTGGCTCCATGCTCAGCGCTCCTTCTGTTTTGTGTTACATGCAGTATTGCTTCAGGTAACTGCAGATTTAGGTAGGTTAGATGTTACTCTCCCACTTAATAGGTGAGGCGTTTGATGAGGTTCCCCTCACCTAGTAAATTTGGGAACCTAAACTTGAACCCACATTGATGGCCTTCCAGTCCAGAGTTCTTTCTAAAACTGGTATATACACTTTCTCTCACACCAAGTCAACAGACATGGTTCATTTGTAGATTTCCACTCTGAAAATCATAATTTGCAACCCTCACTGATTTCCTGAAACATGGCCCCAAAACATCATGCAATAACATAAGATGCATGGAGATATTATTCACTAGGACATCTTTGTGATGAGCAGGGAAGGATTTGGCTAAAATCACTTACCATGGGTATCTGTTGTAAAACGTTTGTGGAAAATGGTCGAACTTCTTTAGAGAAAAGATCTGCCAATATCACCTGCTTGCTTTTGCTACAACTTCCCATTTCAAATTTTTATGTTTCTGTGTGAATCTGGAGTCTTGTCAGCTCAGTAGGAAATGATCGTTGCTGGGTGAAATGCATGAAATTCTCAACACATGAAGCAGTCTTTGATGGAGCCACTTTTGGTTTGTTGTGAGGCACCTCACTGGTCTGTATGACAGCACTTAGATTTATCTGGGTGTCAATGACTAGTCATTTACAACCTATAGATTATGCCATCACCATGGGTTCCAAACCATGGCACGTTGTTCTTCCATTATTATGGTGGTGCAAATTTTTAAACAGCTGTTCATTTTTTAAATTCTCATAGAATGGTTCTAGTGTGTAGATGCTTCTGCTGTTTACACTATTGGGCAAATGGTCTTTTACTCTATTTTCTTTTGGAGACTAGGGTGTCATTTGGTAAAAATAGCCCTTATGACACCTCGGGCTCCCTGGTGACTGCTGTGCTAGAGGATTAACAATGACCTAGACCTTTGAGCATTTTTGTGCTTTATAGAGCCAACCATGTTTATGCTATGGGATTGTGCCACGTGGGAGTTCTCCATTAAATGCTGGGCTTCCTTTGTACTGTATGCTCATGAGACACCATTACTCTTCTGACTGTATCTACCCTCCTGCTTACCTGGAAGGTGCTATGGCTTTGGATTGGTTAACAGTAATTTTTGTAGTTACGAATTAAGACAAATCTAGACTCTGTTTATTTAGTTGGTTAATGTTTAAAACAACTAGGCATTTGGGTTGAAGAAAGAGGTCTTTTTGGTTAGTCAGTGCTTGGGGCAAGTGCATTCATTAGTGAGCACATACTTACATTAGTTTCAGTAAAAACACATTTGTTTGTACAAACATGGAACAGAATAGGAAAATGTTTACAGCATCCCCATTTGCCAACTCTTACCCTGCAGACAAATAGATGAATCAACCTCCTCCTACCCTCCGCCTGTATATTAGCATGGAAAGTAGCTGCAGCTCTTTGGGGTGATTTGTAAACGTTGAATTTGCCTTTTAAACAAGGAGCTCTGGCTGTCCCAAATTGGAGGTGTGTCCTCCAGCATCCTTGACAGGTGCTTCTCTAGCTCTTCCTGAACAAGTTCAAAGATCCCTTCCTCCTTAGAGAAAGAGTATTGCTTTTCTAAACAATTCTGCTAGAATATTCTTTTTACATTGATGCAAAGTCTGGATCCTTATAACCTCTTACTATCTGTTCTCATTCCATCATCTGGAGCCAAGCAAAACAAAGCTTTTTCCTCCTCCAGACAATAGTGCTTAAAACATTTGAAGGAAACTCTGTCATCCACCCTTTGTTTTTTGTCTCCAGTAAACATTTAGTTCGTTAAGCAATTCTTCTAAGCCATGGCTTCTAGTTCTTGCACAATCCGGGTGCCCTGCCCTGCCCTTGGGTTTGGTCTGGTCCAGAGACAAGGACACCCCTTCACCTTGAACTTCTTCTGATAGATTGTAAATACCTAGCCACCAAAGAAAGTCAGAAAGTAATTGTTTTTGAACATAATATTATCACTAGAAGGTCATGGAAATGTATCTGATCTTCGGATTAATCAGTAGTTGGGTAGAGATGTGTGTTCCAAAATCTTACATGGTTCAGTTGCTATCACTTCTCCTTCTGAAAAAGTAGTGTGGATGGGCTCAGCTGGCATTGCCCCGGGGCGGAGGTGAAGTGAAGTGAGGTGATGGAGCAGCTGGAAAGCCCATTCCTTCAGGGGGATGGAGGCAAGGAGACAGTCACAGAAGGCTTCCAGGTGACCTTGATATGCACATGTCTCTTTCAAGGATTGAGAACTCCTGATGCAAAGATTGTTCTGCCGTTGGAGGAAAGACAACTGATTTGTCCTTCGTGGGTTCCATGGAGAAATCCTTCTCACCGCCAGAGTGAACCTACTTATACCCACCGAACTGCTTTCTCAGAATCCTCAGGAAAGAACCAAAAAAGTTGTCTGTGAATTTGGAAGCTGATTCTGGACTCTGATGTCCACACACAAATGGTTAGGAATGTTGTATCCCATGGGAACACCAAGCGCCCAACTGCTTATGTTCCCACTCAGCACGACCCGTGTGTGTTCCCTCCCAGGACCCCCTGCCAATCTCTCCCTTGATGTTTTAAGGGGGCCTAAATGCTATCCAGACTCATGAGCAGAAGGGATTACAGTTGGAGATCATTTTGAAGTTTAATGTCTTGGAACATTTTTCTTTCAAATTTGTTATTTTAAGCACACATTGTGATTTAATGACTCTTTTTGGGAGTTCAGTTTGTGGTTAAGGTCCAAGCACTGAGGAATGCATGTTTAATTTTTTCATCCTATAACTAGCATTTCATCTTAGACTAAATAGATGCACATTTTAGAAATCCCACAGAATCGCTGAAACGCTATGTTTATATAAATGCTTGCATGTTTGAGTGAATTTCACTAAAGGAAACAATCAGAGCTGGTTCCAAAGGCTTTGTGGAACTTTGTTAAGTTCTTAATTCTCCATCTGTACCAATCCCTACCTCATTTATGTCCCCACAGAGGACTTTATGCACATATGTAGCACCAAACCTACTGAAGGACCCTGGGTCTCCCCCACGGATTCTGGCCTTTGTGACAATAAAGAGCATGTCTTGTGCATCTGAACCCAGCACCTCGCACAAGAGTGTTCACGTGTTGGACTGAGGCTGCGCTCTGGCTGAGTTTGGACCAGGGTTGGAGTTTTTAATCCTCTTAAAGAAGCGTTGAAGGGAACTGGATGGATACCTGGATGGAAACTGAGACAGAGAGACATTCACAGGAGGACCTGTGACAATCAAAAAAGCCTCCATCTTCCCCAGGAGGAGAGGAAAGGAAATGGACGCCCTTTTCAGTTTCCTTATGATCTTAACTGAGGTGAAAGGCTATGTTTTCATTTGGGTAAGCATTTTTAACACCAGAAAGGTGGAGAGCTATTGGCCACATCTGAAAAGATTGTCTAGAAACATCTCTTTTGTTGGCTGGGCTCAGTGGGCTGTGTTTCTAGGAAACAAATCCACCCCTTTTTCTGTCTCTGAATCAACAGCGCAGAACAGGCCAACCATGCTAGTTGCACAAGAAAAGTGTGCTTAATTTTAATGAACCAAAAAAGTGAATCACTGAATGCTCAGAGTGGGATAGAAACACACAAGAATAGTTCCAGGGGACCTCTCAGCCACACGAGTAAGAAAAATTATTTAACAATATGCACATGATTTCCCGGTCATACGCACGGAACTCCTAGACCCAATTACAGCCATTCCCACTACTGGACACGAATACGCAAAAAAGAGGCAGTATTACCCAAATAGATGCAGGACGTATACAGAGAAAAACACATTGCCGATAAACAAATTTTAGCTTGAACACTGGTTCAGCCACACAAAGAGATCGTGGGTGAATTGAATGAGACTGGAGAGTTTTCTAAGTTCAGTGAATTCTGTGGCAATTGGAGAACAAATGTATTTTTTGGCAGAATTCTGAAGTGGGAAGAGGTGGGAAAAGAGGGTCACTCCCAGGCCCACCAGCTGGCAAAGAAGCTCAAGCCATTTTAATGGTAGTGAGCAGAGCGCTGTCAGGGTTTCCGAGGGATTTTAATAGTCCTGTGGTCAGAGTTCCCTGAGTAAATAGCTCCCATTTCCACTCCGGCTGCCAGCTGGCCAAGTGAGGGACCACCTAGGTTGCATACCCCCCAAGGAAATGCGGAGGCAGGTTCTCTTCTTCTACAGTTTGCCTGCCCACCACTGTCCCTAGCTGCCTGACATTACACCATTAGAGTGACATGCTCTAACCCACACTTGGCTCCCAGTTAAAATTCAAATCCTACTCTCAAAGACAGTATTTTAAACTTTTGTTACTCCTTTCAAACTGATTTCTGCTTATGAATGGGCTTTAGCACCTGTTCTGAAAAGAGGGATTGGAGGTGGGGGCGGGGTGTGGAGAAGGGGAGAAGAGCAGAGCAGAAATGCCCTGGTTAAGGAGCACTCAGGGGTGGTGGTCGAGTATCAGCCTTCCCTCGGCGCAGCTACTTCCCATGTGACTCTGCAGCTTGTGCGATGGAGAGGTAGAGTATATTTGCAACCCCTGGACTCTGAGCTTGGCCTTCTGTCTTGTCTTGGCCACTGGGACAGACGAAAGGCTAGGAAGGCACATGGGAGATTGGGCTTGCTTGCTTTTCCACCTTTGCGTTGTCCCGAGAACATGCCCAAGTTAGCCTGTGGGAAGCTCAGAGACATACAGATCAAAGCTGCAGGGCACTAGCAAGCCCAGCCGGCATCACCCTCGGGCAGCCAAAAGCCAGCCCAGTCCCAGAAATGTGAGGGAACCGCCCAGATCACTTGAATGCCTGAGGCTCGGGGACTAAATAAATGTATATTGTTGTGTGCCACTCATGGTCTGGGGTTTTTTGTTGTGTGGTGTTATTGTGATCATGGAGAGCTGACACATTGGAGAAGAAAGGGCCCAGGATAGAGTAGGTTGAGAAGTACCAAGGCCAAGTTTGCCTGCCTCACAGTTATAAACATGTGGGCCTGCCTCCACCTTTGGGCGGCCAGAAGACAGCAGAACATAAACATGATCATAACACCACAGTCAGCCTGCCCTTTACCGCGGGAGGGAGACTGGCTCGTCCTCCCCAATATGGGGATGTCCCATCATGTCTTCATTGGAGGGGGTGGAGGGAGGGACCCAGATTCATCTCGTGGCTACTGTGTGTTAGTGACTGTGTTACAGTTTCATCCAATCCTTCCACAGTCCTGTGAGTTGGGAATCGTCTTCCCCACTTTACAGATGGGAAGACTGAGACCCGGAGAGATCAAGTAACTTAACCATGTTAAGCATCGGGTGATGGCAGACCTGTGGGCAGCTGGTAACCAGGTTAGGCTTTGCAGGCCTAGGGCAGCTTCTGTTACAACCCAGCTCTGCTGGTGCAGCGTGAAATCAACTGGAAGACAACACCCCAAAGAATGAGCGTGCACCAACACACACGTAGTTATGAACGTGAAACTGAATTTCATGTAATTTTCACATGTCACAAACGATATTCTTTTTTTTTTTTTTTTCCAACCATGGTAAAAAATACTCTTAGCTCATAAGCTGTACAAACAGGGCAGTGGGCCAGAGCTTGCCAACTGCTGGTATGAACGTCAGGGCTTAGATTCAAACCTACAAAATTCTGCAAATGGTCGGGAACCCAAAAAGTCTTTGTGGAGGAGTGTGAATGTTTCTTAGGTCCTGTTGCCTTTATTACTGCCGCTGAATACTTCCCTATATAAAAACAGATAAACATCAAGCAAATGTCCAACTCACTTTGGAATGTGTTAGACAAGCATGCCCAGCTCCTGACCCTTGATTTGCAGTTCACTTGGGATCAAGTAGATTGACTCCCAAGTGTGCACTGCATGGGTATGCATGTTCTTGTGCACATGTGTGTGCGGTGCATGTGAGTGTGTGCATTCCTGTGTGCATGTACGTGTGTGTGAGTGGGTGCTGAAGACAGACTTTAGTGAAGTAATGGCAGACAATGAAAGATAACATATACATATAAGGTAGGTACACAGTGCTATTATTACCTCCATGTGGCAGAGGGGGATACTGAGGTTCAGAGAGGCTAAGCAACTTTTTCAAATTTATTCCATAAGGGGAGACAAAATTCAAATGCCATGATGCCTAGCTGCAGAACCAGCACCTTTGCTACCAACGTGCACCCCTCACTGTCCTGGGGAGAGACAGTCCCCCCTGGTCCTGGCTGTCCCGTGAAGCCCTAGCCCGCCACCGGCTCCCTCTGACTCACACCCTGCCGGAGGCAGTCCGTCCAGAACAAACAGGAAAATTAGTAGTCAGGACAAGATTAGAAGGACCAGGATGGACTATGTCCAATCACGAGTGGAAAGTCCTCGTAAAAGACAGTCCCTTCTGCGGGCCTCTGTGCCTTGTTTATGAAGGTCTGATGTGTGCCGGGGTCTCACATCATCCCCTGATAAAGTGACTGTGTCAGAGAAGCAGATCCAAAGCAACTGTGGCACGTGCTGTCACGCCCCATTGCCGGACTTTCACCCACAAGACTAGCTAGGTGCCCTTCCTGACCCTGGACGACATGCCCCCCGCAGCTTCCCATCAGAACACAAGCACAGGCGTCTCCCGCCCGGCTTGTCCAAAGGGTTCTCCACCTGGCGAGAGTGCTTGTCTCTTCCAGGCCACTCCCGCCCTGCCCATCCCTGCGCCAGCAAGGGCCTGGGCCAGCAGACTGGAGGATTGTCCTCCCCTCGGCTCGTGACTTCCCATTAACAAGGCATAAAGCCTACACAGAATTGTTCATTTTCTAGATTTTTCTATCCCATGTGACAGAGTGCAATTGGACACCAGCATGTGTTATAAGTCAGATTCTGAAACCCTGGTCTCCATTTCCCCGTTTGTCGGCCTTGTGAATTTAGACAAGGCATTTCAATTTCTGAGATGTGGTTCCCTTCTCTGTAGCACGAGTGCTTGTAATCATATTTGTGCAAGCATTTTAAAAACTCTAAAGGCCCACATGTAGATAAGCAAAAATTACATTATATCCACCAAGGGTTAGCAACTTGTTTACAACAGCCCTTACCAGTAGCGGAGGCATTTATGAGACAGCATCTGATTGCGGTACAATCACAAAGCTCACTGGGCTGGGCCTCCAGTTTCAGCATAGGGCAGTCCACCAGGCCAGCAGCATCCATGCTAGGGGTCCAGTGTCCCCTGCAGGCACTCTGCCGCTCCCATCACTTCATTATCCAAATGCTTTCAGTGCTGATACGTGCAACTTTTAAAAATCTGCACCACCACCTTTTACAAGCAGATTCTACAACATTACTGACTCTTCCTAACCTACTGAAAGCAAAAAGCAGAGACAGTTTTAAAGTATAATATGCAATTAGCATATGCGATGGAAGAGGTCTTGCGTTTTTCCTCTTTCTTTATGATTAGTCATAAACAAGTATGATTTTATCTCAACAAATAAAGTAATAATGAAATGCATTTTTATCTTTTCTATTGGATCTCTTTTCAGGTTGTGGCAGCCACACTGTTTACCTAGGCAGTTCACTGCTGCCCACCATCTGTAGCGTAGTGCTAGCCATATGAGAAGGAAGCATGACAGTGCCATGAAACAGCTCTCAACATGCTGGTCAAGGTGTCAGGATTGGGCAGGTGGGATGGGGCCAGATAAGGAAAGATCTTACCCTCAGAAACGATCTTAAAATTCATGGAGAGTTATTGGAAGGTTTAATGCACTGGGTTAACGTGGATTTACTTGAATCTTAGAAAGATTAGTTGGGCAGTGGAGTGGTGATGGTTTGAGAGGAACGATCAAGTCAGGGAGATCAGTTAGAAATCGACTTGAATCACCCAGCAGAGGAAAGATGACCATTTAAACCAAGACAGTGAAGCTGGAGCAGGGGAAGTCGATTTTATGGCCACTTAGGGAAAAAGAGTTGACGGCACTTGTGGATCAGTTGGATGATGAGGGCAAAGGAGAGAGAAAACTCCCAGGTTGGGCTGAGGTCAATGGGTGAACTCAGTGATGGTATCTGTAAGAGGGGAAAAGGAATGGGAAGTCATTTGTGGGGGAAGAAGGTGTGTTCAGTTTCTGCCATGTTTGGTTTGAAGTGTTTTGGAGACATCCAGGAACCGGTGTCCAGTAAGCACTGGGTAAAGCATGTCAAGGCCAGAGAGAGTAACAAGGTTTCAGGTGGTGGCAGAAGCCTTGGAGTTGAATGAAATCACTGGGGAGATCAGAGGGTGTGAGGAAAGAAGGCTGCGGATGAGACCATAATGAATTCTAACATTCGTGATGTGGACACAGGAAGGGAGCCCGTGAAGGGGGCTGGGGAGCTGCGAGCAGGGAGGAACAGGACTCAAGACCAGAGCTGGGAGGGAGTCAAGGGAAGTCAGAATGTCAAATTAAGGATGTCCAAGAGTGTCAAATGCTGTAGATGGTGTTAAAAAAAGTAAGGACCCAAAAGTGTCTGTTGGAATTTGCCATCCAGAGGCAACTCAAACTTTGTGACAGCAGTTTCACATGAGAAGAAATTACCTTTATGTTCTCGTTCACTCTGAGATTGTCTGAGTCTGTGGTGGCTAGTGACTGATTCATAAGGCCTGTGTTTGAAAGAAGCTTAAGAGTGGAGCTCTAGATATTTCCGTCTCTAAAAATTCCCAATAACCATCTTCCTTTTCTAGCCAAGTTATGTTTCAGTTTAACATTATTGAGAATTCAGTTCTTTTTTACTTTCTGCCAATTTGAAAGGTGGTTAAAATCAGGGTAGCATTATGTGAATGAACCTAGGGTCGATCGTACCTAGGAACCAGACTCAGCTCCAAATGACTGCTCATGTTGGCTGAAATCTCGATGCCAATTCCGATTTTCCACTCAGAGAAACAGCAGTGAACTGGATTTCCTCTTTAACTACGTGGTCCAGTGCCCATCCCTTCAAGCAGTGCAATAGTTTTCCCACTGCTGAATTAAATGGCCCGATGTCCCAGTATTTGTGGGTGGGAAGGCAGGAAATAATAAGCAGTGATTTCATTTGTTTCTGCAAGTTACAGAAAATGTGCTGGGTCCTTCCTTGGAGTCTTGTATCAGGAGGTTGGGACCCAGCTGTGGCACGTGAAGGAGCTCCTGTCTAACTGCCATTGGCGATCCGTGCAAAGTACAGCCCGAGCAAAATCCTCAAAATGTTTATTTACGTGCCAGGATGGCAAACCACATGAGGTCAGCATTGAATCAATACATGCTCCTTCATTAAAGGACTCAAAATGGTCTCTGCAGAATGAATGTAGATTAGCGAAGGTGTTGAACTTACCACGCACGTCCGGCAGGTAAAGAACTATCTTAGCACGGTGGAGACAAGTTCCATAAGCTGGAATAAGTTACGTGTTATGGTGACATTTTTTTTAAAAAGGTTATTTATTTATTTATTTGACAGAGAGAGAGAGCACAAGCAGGGGAAGCTGCAGAGGGAGAGGGAGAAGCAGACTCCACCACTAAGCAGGAAACCTGATGCAGCACTCGATCCCAGGACCCTGGGATCATGACCTGAGCTGAAGGCAGACGCTTAACGACTGAGCCAGCCAGGTGTCCATGATTATGTTGCATTGCAAATTCTTCACTGGCTGCTAGAGTCTTTACTGTTGTCTAAATTATTTTTCAGATAACGTCACTTCATATTGCTCCAAAAATAAAGAAAAGCCATGTATTCAGAGATCATGTAAAGTGCATTATTCATTTGCAAAGTGAACTGAGGCGATGTGCCTGTAATTGTTTGTGTCTCATGGATAGTCACAGACACACTCCCGTAGGCTGCAACTGTTCTAAATCTGTGAATGGGATCTTCAGTCACAAATGTTTGAGGACAAATTTGTAACTAGAATTAAAAATTTCACCACTTTCCTTAACTTTTTTTTTTTTTTAAGTTCTGAAGAGTTGGTTTCAAAATCAGTCGTGTCATGGAACTTTCATTCTTAGAATTTGAGAGCCCCATATATATTTTCAAGTTGCCCGGAGCTCAGTACCTCGAGCCTAGATCCTTCCTAGCACCAGGTGGGACACACACCACAGGCTCAGCTGCCTTCCCTCCCCCACGCCTGAACCAGAGAACTCTAGAGTTTAACTGATTGTCTGGCTTATTTTATCCACAGTTGATTTTAATTTGTTAGGAGAGGAATAATTCCTTTTTATCTCTGTCTTTTTTTGGCTAACTCAATTAAATCAGCCCTCAAATATACTGTGGGATTAGTGTAGGCATATAATTTTATTCTTGAAGACACAGACCTAATTTTTAATTTCTAATAGAATATATTTTTTTAATTTAAAACTTGCCTTTGACTTCCTGATGATTTAAAGAAAAATTCAAATATCATAAATAATAGTAGGCCAAATGGAGCTTAAAGGACTACAAGACACATTCCAAAGGAAAAGTGTTTTCTGTAAATGATTTGATCCTTGATATTGATCAAAGCCTCATGGGAATCACGCTCAGAAAAGTCAGACCAACCTGCAGGATTTTAACAGTTTAAGAAAAATATGTCAGTGGGCTTTATCTTTTGCCTCCATGCAAACATTTTGCTAAGCTTGTGGTTTTTCAACTGGAGTTGTAAACATTTTGTGGCTGTCTGGGGCAGGGCGTGGTACAGCTCCTGATGAGGCGCCCCAGGGCTGCTAGAGGACAAGTCCCCCTCCCCACGATGACAGGCCTCCGTTCCAGCAAGGGGACATGAACACTGGGATCACTTTTTCTTGCTAACGGGCCAATAGAAATGAGGAACAGAGGTCTGTAGAAAGAGCAGGTTTTATCCCAGAAGCTCGTCCAGACACAGAAGGGCACTGACCTGGAAGCAGGGCTGCTCCCACATCTTGCTCTGGGAGGCCCAGGAGACGAACCCTGAATCCCGAGGCTGCAGGTGCTCGCTTCAGGAAACGCTAGAGCACAATGCACCAAGACGCAGGGTCACGGGCTTGAGATGTGAAGGCAAGAAGTGACAAAAATAAACCTGCGAGCAGGCGGGGAGCCCACATCACAGAGGATCCTGTGAGGTTTCTGGAATAGCTGATGCCTCACTTCCCATCAAATTTGGATTAGCCATGGCAAGAGAGGAAAGAGAACAAATAAAGGAAATCCACAGATAATCCCCAAACCCCCATTTGAGCTAATAGTTTAAATTCCTTCGATGCCAAGTCAAGCCGTTTTTTGTTTACCAGAGTTGATAATGAGGGACAAAATAAACCAATCTCACCTTAACCTCCTTCCTGTGCATGTGGATGGAAACAGGGTTTGGCCTGAGGTAATCCTTACTATGGGTGAATCTGCATGAGCCCCACCCTGGAGTGGGGTGGGGGTGTAGAAAGAGGACTGCCTGCCCCCACCCCCAGTGGGATGGCCAGTGTCCCCTGAGGAGGAGCTGTTGGAAGCCAGCCCCGCTGGGGGGTAGGTCTGGAGTGCAGCCAGCAGGGAGTGAGGGACAGTGTGGGGGGTACTCTGGTCATCCTAGCGGGGGGTGGATAGTGTGAGATGGGACCTACTGATGCAGCCCAACCCAGTCCAGAGCCACTAAGCGTGGCATAAGGGAGAGGCAAAGAAGGGCAAAGAAGCTGAGAACAGGAAAGGTCAGTGAGCGGCACGGGGTTGAGGCAGAGATCTGTTTCCTGCTCTTCCTGTCTTGGACACCCACTACATTCAAACCACAGTACTGGCCATGACAAAAACAGCCCCCAACTAGAAGTCTCCTCAGCCTGTCACTGCATTTTCAATGAGTCTGGAACCATAGCCCCAACACCAATGCTCAGTAGTGAATGGCTTTCTTCACATCTCTAGACATGGAGCCTCTCAGGGCCGGGTCCCAAGACGTCCTTTCCCTGGTGAACCCCCTTCTGAGATGACTTCACCTGCGTTTTCTGACCTTCTCAGGTCATTTTGCCTGGGGGCACTTCCCCAAAGAGTAGAAGCAGCTCCAGGTCTGTAGGTCTGGGCGGCAGCCAAGCTGTGTCACTAAGGAGCTCAGTAAGTCGTTTTTCTGCTGTTTCTTTTGCCTCATCTGTAAAACGGGAATAAAATTAGCTATCTCTCTTCATCTTGCAGCTGACGCAGACTAGAGCAACTTAACCTTTCTATTTAATAAACAAACTCTGAGAAAACATCTCAAGGAATTTCTTTCCTTCTCTCTCACTCCCTTCTTCCTTCCTTCCTTCTCTCCCTCCTTCCTTCCCTCCCTGTTTCCTATCCATTTTTGCTTTTCTTTTTCTGTTCTTCTTTTTGGAAGTAGCTCTGGAAGAAACTTCCAGCATTCCCCTATTGATATTCTGGTGCTTTTCAACTCTTTTCCATTTGGTAATAATTTTATAAATGTGTTCTGGAAAAAATTTTAAAAGATGTAAGTACAATGAAACAGTGGATAGGAAAGCCTTTTAGACACTAATACTCAACCAATATAAGCTGGTGAGTTGTTACCACAGAACAGGAATCTTCTGGGGGCACAGGAAGAAAAAAGGTCCGACTGGGCCCCAAATTCCATGTAGTTTCAACAGGACTCATTTTCATACAAATTCCTCCTAGAAAGTAGATCTCCTGAACAGCCCTGGAAGGACATTTGTAACCACCTCAAGTTCTTTTCCCTTTGGTATCTGAAATGATTTAGCCTAAAAAGGAGCCTCAGTGGGCCTCTTGTCAGCTGTCAATAATTTTAGGCTCTTAAGTCAGGATTGCCCCTGTCTTTCTTCTGAAAAGAGAAAAATCCAGCCTCAAGTTAACTGCTAAGCCCTTAAAGAGTTCCTAGTTCAAGAAGTCAACTCACTCTGCTCTGTCAGCCTCCCTCTGAGGACAGAAAAGGAGCCCAGCCCTTCCCCAGTCCCCTTCGAGGACCCTCCCCATCTTCTGCTGCCCCTCATGTCAGTCCAAGAGCCCATGGAGGAGGCAGAAGGAGGAAGAAGACAGCACTGCGTATTCCCCGAAGATGCTGAGGGGGACAATGCGTTCCTCACTGGAGAAAGGCCGTGTCCTAGGCAGCACCCCTCCTCTATCTAACGAGTATTCCACTAGGGTTGAGGCACCTCCTCCAGTTGGTCTCTAACCTTCCCAGTAACCCCCTCTCAGAGCCCCGTGCTCTAGGGCCACAGGTGCAAATGGCCTGTGGCCTGGAATCACCATGCCCTCGTGCTTCCTCCTAAGGGAGAAGGCAGACGACCCTGCCCAGCATCTGGGCTTCCTGAGTGAGCACTGCTGTCCCTGAGAATCCAAGGCATGCAGCGCTTCAAACAACATCTGCACATAAAAGTTGTTGGAAATAACACGTCCACCAAGAGAGTTCAGGCAGCTATTCAGGGAAAACAAAACAGGGTCTGCCTGTCCCATTTTGCTTTGTTTTGTATTGTTCTCTGCTTCCTCTTCTTCCGCCCCTGCCTTCTCTCCCGCATCTTGCCACCTCTTTCTCGTGTTAGGACATTAGGTGCAGCACATAAATGTAGCTGTTATGATGACTGTTACTCTGTTGTTTTGGAGAAACAACAGCGATGAGTTCCAGCCTGAGGGCCTCGCCGGCATCACTCTTCTTACCTGGCAGTGGGAGACTAATGCAAGCCATCCCACCAACAGCAATGAGCAAGGGCCGAGAGCCCCCACTCCCAGAGAGGGGGTCTCCCGGTTTGCAAACAGATCTTTGTTGTGATCTTCAAGGTATTTGCCTGGCCTTGGCAGTTTGGTGTCCCTTGAACTTTTTATAAAACATGAGACTCCTTCCACATCAGGCATTTGAAATCCAACCACTTTTGCAGACCATCTGTTATTTAGTAATGTGCAAATTACCAAAAAATAATTCCAGATTCTTTTTTGCAAACCCAGCTATAAACAAATGCTCCACATGCTGAAATGGAAGTCATTTTCTCTTTGAAAACTCATTAAATGGTGCACAATGGGAAGAAGTTGAGGGAGAAGCTCCCTAGCAGATTCCAGGGAGCGGTACTACTGCACACAGATAATAACATGGAGCCAAACATTGACAAGTCTTCAGGAATCTTCTGCCTGCTTCATATGGACTCCTTTCCTGCTGCACAGTTGCTCCAGTGTGTTACCATCTGGTGCATATGTATGCCTGTAAAACCCCTGAGGGCCGATCTGTGTGCGGTTTGCCCAGTTAAAACATGGGCAAATGGTGATTTCTCACCTGCAAAACAATAAGATATCACAAATAAAAATTACATTTGACTTATTTATTCCTAACAGGTCATCAGGAAACCAAGTTTCCTCAGTGCTTCACAAACCGAGCCACTACCATTTCTAGAATACTCTGATTGACGTCCCTGCTAAATGGTTCTCAGGGGAGGGTTTATGGGAAGTAGGAGAAAAGTGGTGAGGAGGGAAGTCTAAACTGAGTGGATTGCAACTCTCACCAATGTTAATTGTTTATTCTCTTGGAGCAAAATCAAATTTCCAGGGGCAGCATTCAGGCCAAATTGGGATGTGGGGCCAGTTCTCTGGGACTGACTCTGTTCCTTTCTGAGGGGTGTCTCTTGGAGTGCTAATTCTCTTATACAAGTGAGGTCAATGAGTCTAAAATCAAATAGTTAATTTTACCTTATTTTCGGTAAGGACTTTTTTTTTTCTTTGAAGAGACTCATTCTAGAGCCCAGGCAAATATGAACTCATTGACAGAGAGTTTTGTCTTCTAGTAACGAATAGAAGTTTGGCTAGATGAACACGCCTCCAGATTGTATTTATAAAAATCCGCACAAAATGCCCCCCGACACAAAAGTGTCACAACTAGAATCCACTGGAAAGTTACCAAAAGCAAGCAGAAACTGAAGGAGAGTGGACCTTGAAAGATGAGAACTGAACTGGGTAACTGTATGAGTTTTCTATTGCTGCACAATAAAATCATCACAAAGTTAGCAGCTTAAAGCAATACAAATGTATTTTCTCATAGTTTCTGTAGGTGAGACATCTCTGGATCTTCTGCTCAGGGTCTTACCAGACTGTAGTCAAGGTGACAGACAGGGCTGCAATTTTGTCTAAGGCCTGGGGTCTTCCTGCAGCTCACAGATTGTTGGCAGAAGTCAGTTGCTTATTGCTGTGGGCCTGAAGTTCTCAGGTCCTAGAGGCCACCCACTGTGCCCTGCCACATAGTCCTCCCCACTACATAGAGGTTGCTTTTTCAAGGCCAGCATCTGCTGCTCTTGTCTCTCTGATTTCTTGTAAGGGCTCACCCGATTAGGTCAGACCCACCTAGGATGATCTTCCCTTTGGTGAATTCCATGTCAACTGATTCGAAACCTTAATTATGTCTGAAAAATCCCTTCATCTTTCCCACATAATTAACTTAATCACACGAGTGAAATCCCAATCCTATTCACAACTGTCCCCCATGCCCAGGGGTGGAGATTTTCTAAGACATGTGCACTAGTAGTGGGAATCTTGGGAACCATTTCAGAACTCTGCATACCACAGAGAAATTTAAATGCCTGATGGCACTCTCCAATTTTAACTGCAAGGATAGACAGTCTTATTCAAGTTTAAGGAGTCAGAAGTCATCTGACAAGATAATTAGAAGATTAGGAGAATACCAGAAGGAAAGAAACTGCAGATAGAGTAAGCCCATAACTCTGCATATAAACTCTTCCTGAATAATAAACTCTTCTAACTATGGAGCCAGGAATGTGCATGGGAGGCTTCAAGAGGCCTGGCAGGGATGCCTGGGTGGCTCAGTTGGTTAAGTGTCTGCCTTTGGCTCAGGTCATGATCTCGGGGTCCTGGGATAGACTCCCGCATCTGGCTCATTGCTCAGTGGGGAGCCGGCTTCTCCCTCTGCCTGCTGCTCCCCCTGCTTGTGCTCTCTCTCTCCCTTTCTCTCTCGGTCAAATAAATAAATAAAATCTTTAAAAAAAAAAAAAAAGAGGCCTGGCAAAAAAAGCAGCTGGGAGCTAAAAGAACTGAGATACTTTTGCCTGCTGGACACCACAGGAGAGGCCATTTGGAGACCAGCTAGAACAAAACCTGACACTTCTCAGAGGAACATAACTAAATCCAGGGTCTCTACATGTATTATTCACAATATTCACTACACAATAAAAATTTCCTAGACATACAAAGAACAACACATGTGACCCTAGCCAAGAAAAAAGTCAATAAATAATGACTCCAGGATAAACCAACATGAAATTAGCAAACAAGGACTTTAAAACAGCTCTTATAAAGTTGTTCAAGAGCCTATAAAGAATAGTGCCACCACTGCTCTCCTTTTCTTTGCATTTGCATACCTCCTTGCTTATCCCTTTATTTTAAATCCCTCTTGTTACTTTAAATGGTTTTCTAATATTCAGCATTTAGCTGGTCTTTGTTTTTTTAGTATAATCTGGAAATGTCTGGTTTACAATAGGAAAACTTAGCCTTCTTTATGGTTATCATAACAATTTTTTCCTTATTAACTTATGAATATTATTTCTCCTATCTGATTACTTTCTCTTTTTCTCATTTTTGTTTGTATGATCAGGTTTCATTTACTGCCCCCTTTTCCTTCTGTTAATGGTTATTTTGTCCTCCCTGGTGTTCGTGAGCTTTACAATACTTTCAGGGCCCCACTCTTCTCTCTCAGCTCCTCACTCATCCCCGGATGAGATATTTGGTCTTTTTTCACTTCTTGTCTTCCTTCTTTATCCTCCCCAACATCTAGGTTTTGCTGAGATATATATTCCATTCAATGTATCAAAACTCACTTGCAGTTGTCCTCTGTTTTAAGTATTCTTATGTTGAATTTATATGGCATATCCTTAGGAATGTTATCTTTGACTGTTAGATTATCTATCTATCTAGTCACTTATTTCAAGTTTTATTGCTTGTTACTTTTCTTTGTCTCCTTTTCACCTTTCCTTTCACTTTTTGATTCACTTGTTCTTTGTTTAGAGCTCTTTAAAAATTGTTTTCCTAATAGGTATACACAGGTGGTATAGTCTCTGAATCTTTGAATATTTGCAAATATTTTTCTTTCAACCTGACAAATGAATGAGATATTTGGAATACAGAATTCTTCAATTGAAATGCTTAATTCTTTCTAGTCTATAGATATTATTCCACCATTTTCTAGCATCCTGATGCTATAAAAGAAAATCTCTGTTGCAATTCCAATTTCTTTTTGCTTTGTAAATAAATAATTCTTTCTGTCTGGAAGTCATCATATTTTCTATTTTTCCTCAGAGTAGGATACACCTAGGTGTATGCCTTTTCTCATTCCAATCTGCCTGGAACTCAGCGATTATGTGCAATTTGAAATGTTACATTATATCATTTCACTTGTGATTATTGCATCTGGGTTCATAAATGAAGTTAATTTTCTTTTATTTTGTGGTCCTTGTTGGATTGTGATATCAAGATACTGACTTTGTAAAATTAATTTCCTATCTTCAGGAGCCACATCTTTTAGGTTTCCATGGGGGTTGTCAACTCCTTGAATGTTTGATAGACTTTATTTGTAATGCCGACATAAGGCAATTGTTGAATTTTATCTATCTAGTTAAGTTTAAACAGGCTTTTGTTTACCATTTTAGTTAATTTAATGGCTATTAGCTTATTTGGGATTTCTATTTCCTCTTTCATTTTTCTAGAAATTCATTTTATCTAGGTTTTCAGATATATTGGAGTATGTTTGTTTATAATATTTTTCTATAATTTAAAAAATGTTTGTTATATCTAAGGCTAGTTTCCCATAGCGATTTTTAATTTGGCTTATTTGTGTGCTTTTTCTTTTCCTCATGATCATTTTTTTCCAGAGATCTAAATTACTAGCTTTTCAAGGAATCGGCTTTTGTTACTTTACCCTATTTTTTTGTTGTTGTTGTTGTTTTTGGTTTTATAAATTTCTGGTTTTATATTTTCTTCATTAAGGTTTCTTTGGGTGCCCTGTTATTTTTTTTATAGTATCTTGAGTTGAATCTTTAGCTCATTTATTTTGAATTTTTCTTTGTTTTAGATATATGTATTCATAATTATTAATTTCTAAGTTAATCCCACAGATTTTGAATATTTTATAACTCTTATAGTTTCCCTTTTAACCTGGATTATCTAGTAACTTTTCAGATTTAGTTTTTAGTCATACAGGATTATGTTAGCCACCTTGTCATTGCTGATTTGTTTTCATTATTACATTATTTTCAGAAAATATTGGATATTTTCTGAATATCCACTGGATAATGTAAAATATTGTGGCATATGTTATGAATTATTTTGGTAAGTGTTTCATGTGTGCTCAAAAATAATGTGCATTTTACTGATTGGGATCAAGTTTGATATATTAGGTTGAAATATATCAAAAACTCCAAATGCAAGTGTTGAGCTATATATTTCTCACGTTGGTCCTGTTGGTTGGTACTCTATTTCAAGACTGTACAGTAGTATTTTCATGACCAGTACAACCCTTGGCCCTTGCAAGAGATTCTCTCTCCTAGATCCCCATACCCTTGAGACCCTTGTGTGTCACAAATGCACAAAAGTGAAATTAGTAACCTAACCTTTCACTCATGACTAACTCTGTTCAGGCCTCAGGAAAATACTTGCCTACATCTCTTGTGCTACACTCTTGACATAAAAGGCAACTATTTCAAAATGACATGAAGGCTTGTGGGTTGTGCTACTGCTGACCTTGGAGAAGGACATTGCTTTTGGAGTGCTGGGAAGGATTTCAGCAGTGGAAGAACGTAGGTAAGAGAAAATAAAAATGAATTAGCTTGTCAAATTCTTCCTTTCAGGGAGCACAGGGCAATAGATACTCACATAACAAGGCAGGATTACCCAGTAGCGTGGAGCGTCATTTATTTTAGTTTGACTCTCTTGGTTTCTAATTTCCAGTTCTAGAGGTTGGACATAAAAACCAAGGAACATTCTGTAATAAAAAAATATTGATATTACTCTTAAATTTATAAATATGTTGATCTAAACATAAGACTAGCATGTAGATAATGTTAAATGCTAGATTCATAAAACTGTTTCAGAACATTTATTTAAATTTCATAAAGTAAAAACAATATATTTTTATTGAAAATGTTAATATTTATTAAGTATAATGAATTCAATGTGTATTTTGCTTTTGGATTTTAATGGATAATTTTGAATACTTTAGAAAAAATAAATTTTTGGAAAACATGCAATAATTTTAAATGTTTTGTTTTTCATTTACCTTAATTTATATATACACATAGATTGAGGAAAATACACCCATACTTAAAACAATTATATTTTAGCACTTTATGTTAGGTAAAAGAAAAGGAGTACAAATAGAGGTCAAAATGGAAAAAAATGCAAAAGTAGAGCCTCAAGAAGAAAAAGTAAGAAAGGAATAAAGGACGTTTTCCAAAATGTGGTCTTCTTAAATGTTTAAAAACTGGAAAAAATTAAAATCAGCAGATTTCTGTTAAAGGCAACATAAATTGTAAACAAAACATTAGACACTTTATTTATAAATATTTAATTCTTTATTAAAATAAAAATATGAACAGTAAATTATCTTCATCAAATTCACAAGTTGATAAAGTCATATGAAATCCCTAAAATTTTGTAATTTTTGCTAAATGAAGGTTGAATTACTGATTTTGAAAATGACAGAACAAGTCAACCTGAATGCACTAATTACAACTCTGACCTGTCTATTAGGGATAAAATTGGCAAATTCAAATAGAAAAATGAAACCTGAGTGATGTCTATTGCATAATGATTCTGGAAAATGGCCATCATATCCATGTGATGGTGTGAGGATGTTTCCAGCAAACTACAATGCATTAAAATTTACAGTCTTCCATTGGTTGAAGTGGCAGAAATTTTGAGATTTCATTTTATACCAAAATCTTTTAAATGGAGGAAAAAAATGTACCTTTTATATGCTACGTTCAAAGAAAGCATTTTGTTACTACAGTCAAAATGTTTTACAACCAGTCTTCAGGTTAATGATCACATTTGTAACTGGGGAAACTTGGTTTCTTGATGAAAATAGCATAAAATGTCATTTGTGTAACACAAGAAGTGACGCATGCTTCATGTACAATTTTTAAATAAAGCTGATTAAAGGGCAAACAATAGATAGTATTCAACAGTGACAAGTAAACATTCATAGAGAACATTGGTGTGTTATTCTTATGAAGTAATGTGTCCAGTATTTCACTAAGCATGACATTGCTCTTTAAGGCGTCAACAGCACAAAAAGAATATAATGGGACATTTATAGATTTACTAGAAATAACTTCATAATTTGATTCTAGAAGGATAAGCACAAAAGTCAGTTAAAAAAATAAAGCAAATGCTAATCTCTAGGATGGAGAACTCAAAATGAGATTAGCATTTTAAGGAGTGATAAAGTGAAAGAAAAACCATGCATAACATTTAACAATTTAAGTATTATTTATTTCAACTAGGTTATAGCAGAGAAAAAAGTCAAGTTGAACAACTAATATTTATTATGTATGTTGCTACAAGCAGAACAAAAACAAGGAAACTGGGATTTGTGAGCAGCTCCTGGTTTTATACCTGTTATAAGCACAGGTGTGACTTAAATCAAGAACTGAAGAAATAAGAAATAAATTTTAGCATGAAGAACTGATTTGAAAGTCTTTCTAGAGGAGCCTATGAAAGCATAGTCACAAGTTAGCAAAGGAAAAGGTGCTGCCAGAATTTTGGCCAGAAATCCAGAAGTATTCTTGTGTCATTGGCAATGTCGATGTTTTTTAGTTTGAATTTGTTACCAAAGAGACATGTGGGTGTCGATGACATTTTTCAGAACCTCTCAGTGATTATCTGTGATATTTCTTTGCATTTGCCCAAAAAGAACATCTCTAAGAAACACAGAACATATGGCCTTGTGGTCACTTTTGAATACATGACAAGATAGCCAATGAAATGCTTTAAAAATTGGGTTAATTTAGAAAAGATATGACATGCACTAGAAGAGTTAAGAAAAGCAATAGAATATCATCAAATAAAAAGCACATTGTGGTCTTTGGGTAAAATAAATTTAACTTTTAAATTGTGCTATTCACAGTTACAATGAACTCCAACTGTTGGTTACTATTAATGTAATGTTATTTCAACAGATTTAGCTTTAGCTATTTCACTTTCAAAAGTATTAAAACTATTGATTTGTAGAGATTAAAGTCAAAGGAAATTTCATGGTATAAAGTATTGAGCAGAAGTGTTTTGATATCTGTAATTTACTTTATAATGCATCAAAAACAAGATGAATTAGTGGATGTGTACCTTGATGAATAAATGGAGACATATAGATAGATGATAAAGCAACTGTAGTAAAATGCTAAAGGTAGATATACATGTCCAATGAAAAATCTTTCAACTTTGTTGTCTCTGAAAATATGATAAAATGTTGGGGAAAAGAAGAAATTGCATGTGAAATTTGCAATGAGTAACATTCCAATAAAGTAGAAGAGAATTTTTAAATGAAAATGTTCAGATGACTGGAAAGGAAGAGATTCATATATAAAGAAATTCATATATAAAGGAAGAGATTCAGATATATAGAGATTAGTTTTTGGCCATCAAATTACCCAGCAAAATATAATCTTAATAAAAAGGAGACATCCAGGTGGGCCAACAAACACATGAAAAGATGTTCAACATCACTCATCATCAGGTAAATGCAAATCAAAACTATAAGGTGATATCATCTCACACCTGTCAGAGTGGCTAAAATCAACAACACAGGAAACAACAGTTTTGTTTCTCTACAGGGATGTAGAGAAATAGGAACCCTCATGCACTGTTGCTGGTAATGCAAACTGGTGCAGCCTCTCGGAGGTTCCTCAAATAGGTAAAAATGGAACTACCCTATGATCTGATAATTGCCCTACTGGGCATTTACCCCCACAATACCAAAACACTAATTCAAAGGGAAACATGCACCCCTGTGTTTATAACGGCATTATTTACAATAGCCAAGATATGGAAGCAGCCCAAGTGTCCATCGACTGATGAATGGATAAAGAAGAGGTGGTACAATGGAATATTATGCAGCCATAAAAAAGAAGAAAGTCTTGCCATTTGCAACAATATGGTTAGAACTAGAGAGTATAATGCTAAAAAACAAGCCAGTCAGAGAAAGACAAATACCATATGATTTCACCCATAGGTGGAATTTAAGAAATAAAACAAAAGAGCAAAAGAAAAAACAAAGGAGAGAGAGACAGACACTTAACTATAGAGAATAAACTGATGGTTACCAGCGGGGAGGTGGGATGAAGGAAGAAGGTACTTGCTGTAATGAGCACTGGGTGATGTATGGAAGTACAGAATCATTATATTGTACATCTGAAACTACTGTATGTTAAGTGTACTGGAATTATTAAAAAAACAATAAAAATAATAAAAAAGAAAAAAGATTTCAAAACTGACGAATGAAGAACACATTAGAAGAAAGTGACAGAATAAAATAAAAGTAAATAGACAAAAGCCAAAAAAAGAGAGAGATTTAAATAAATTGAGCAATATAACTGCTACCTTCAACTTTCCTTATAATAACTCCAAATTTAAAAATTTAGAAGAAGAAAAACTGAAATACTGTGTGGATATAGATGGTGAAAATCATAATATAAATGATATGATAAATTTTAATTATGATTAAAAATATAATTAAATTTATAGGATAGAATAAAAATATTTCCTAAGATTTTCTGTGATGAAGATAATTTACCACAAATAACCCATTATGAGGTATGCATCATGATATGTCACATTTATGAATATTTTTGATCTAAGAATTCTTTTTTAAAAGATTTTATTTATTTATTTGACAGAGAGAGACACAGAGAAAGAGGGAACACAAGCAGGGGGCGTGGGAGAGGGAGAAGCAGGCTTCCCGCTGAGCAGGGAGCCTGATGTGGGGCTCGATCCCAGGACCCTGGGATCACGACCTGAGCCGAAGGCAGACGCCTAAGGACTGAGCCACCCAGGCACCTGAATCTAAGAATTCTTTTAACAGTTTTTTCTTTTAACATTTTTATTGACATCCTAGTTGCTATTCTTTTGGCAGAATATTTTCTCCAAATTCAAATTAATTAAATTCAATGTAATAACTACAACGACTCAAAAAAGTTTGCTTCATTCGACATTACTTCACTGACATTGGTGACAACAGAATAAATTATGTAAATATTATGTAAATAAGTTATGTAAAAATTTGAATTATGAAAGCACAACTTGTGACTCCATTGAAAGGAAGACAAGAAAACAAATTTCACAAATAAATACATAATAATTTATTAATTACACGGATCTTTATTGTTTTACTCTCCCGAACATCACCAGCCATCATTTCACTCGGGCATATGCAATAATAATTAAATTCAGTTAACTTTGATATTCTGCCAACCTTCACTCTACACATATTTTTTGATTTAGATAAAATTACTTGAAAAACACAACTTGCTAAAAGCAGATTCTAGAAGAAGTAGAAAAACCAGAATAGTACTATTCTTAGTAAAGAACTTGAATTTGTAATTAAGCACATTCCCCAAATCTCCAGGCCCAGAAGACTTTGCTGGCAGATTCTTCTTACCAATCATCCATAAGCTTTTCCAGAAAATGAAGAAGGGCCTACTTCCCAGCTCATGTTCTAAGTCCAGAACAACTAACAATGAAACCTGCCAAGGACACACCAGTTCAGACCACTCACCATCGTAAGCAGAGATGCGAAGCCCTACATAGAGTGTTAGTGAATACTTTACATCATACATGCTTTCTGGAAAATCGTACACTTTGAAGTATACAGTGAATACCAGCAATATATAAAAATGATCATCTATCAGAAACAAGTTGGGTTTATTCTATGAAGCAGGGTTGGCTTAACATTGGACAATAAAGGGCGCCTGGGTGGCTCAGTCGGTGAAGTGTCTGCCTTCGGCTCAGGTCATGACCCCAGAGTCCTGGGATTGAGTCCCACATCAGGATCCCTGCTCAGCGGAGAGGCTGCTTCTCCCTCTGCCTGCCATTCCCCATGCTTGTGCTCTCTCTCTCCCTCTCTGACAAATAAATAAATAAAATCTTAATAAAAAAACTACATTGGACAATGAATCCATGTAATTTACTACATCAACAGAAAAAAGGAGAAAAAGCCATGATTGCATGGGCAGATGTGTGAAACACGTTTAAGAAAGTTCATTGCCAGTTCATGAGAAAAAACATAATAACTCTTTGCCAAGTGAGGAATGGGAAGGTGATGTAGTCATTGTCGCTACCTCACACATGTCCCAACCGTGACTCGCGCTCTGGCTTTTTTGTAGCCCCTGGTGGAAGGATAAAACTCCCGAGATTCCTCACCCTTCTGCCCAGGGTACCTCTGAGGTATGCTCTACACTGCCCCCCAAATATTCCCAGGGCACTGAGCTCCAGTTGTCCCCGGGGCTCACTGGTTGATCCTGCCCCCCACCCCCCGGAATTGATCTCTGTGCATCTCTCTGCTATACAAGATTCTGATCCATTATATCCAGCCAGCCTGTCCTCCACAGACTCTCACTCTGCCTGCCCCCCTCTGGGTCAGACCCAGGGGTCTCCACTCGGGTGCCCTCCCTGTGCTGTGGTTTGGGCAGTGAGCTGGGGTGGTCATGGGGCTTACCTCATTGTTCCCTTTTGTGGAAATAAGTGAAGACCACCCAAATGAGAACAAGCAAACACCCTGCTTGGAGGCTGCTGGCTTGGGAAGCTGTAGGGGGGCTAACCAGAATTGGGGCACCCTGTCTGATGGGTTAGGGATACATATTTGCCTTTTTCCAGTTGTTCCTAAATTGGAGATAGAGGCAAAATTTAGGTAGGTAAGCTATCAGTTGCTAATCAAGTCCTGGCTATTTGGGGACGACTGTCACAGGAGCATGTTTAACTTCCTGAAAGGTTGCTTGAGATAGAGTCTCACTTCCTGGGCTGGTTGCTGCAAAGAGTGGGTCACCCTCCTGGGCTGGGTGCCACAGGCTTTGGTCAGACTGCTATTTTTATATGTAGTCTGTTTGTATATTTCACCTCTCACCTCTCAGTCTGAAAACTGTCATTTCAGATGTTTTCCTCAGTGTTTTAGCTTTTTTTGGTGGGAGTGTAAATCCTGCCCTGCTACCCTATCTTGGCTAGAAGAAGTCTCAACATCCCAGAGTGAGTTTTTGGGTTAATCACCATTCCTGAAGTGCCTGTTTGCTTTGCGTCCATCCCTTTCTCTCACTTCCTCAGCCTCTTGACTTAGACCTTTGTATCCCCCTTCACTCCCTTCTGTCCCTAGTCCTGGGCAGTCAGACCCTGAAGTCTCTGGTTGGCATCCTGTCATACACATAAAGGGCTCCTGCAAACAACACTGTAGCGCCCATTTCCTGAGCCACTCACTGGGGACTTCTCACCACACTGTTCTGGCCTTTGCCTGAACCCTGGGGCTCTGATCCTTCCCTGGACTGTAGCAGGATTCCCAACGCCTTGCTTTGGCTCACCTGGTCATCAGTTCATGCCAGCTCTGCACCAGACAAGATGCACCCCGACCCTTTGTCTTGGTAAGTAGAACTCTGTCCAGCATTGGGCACCCCCTCCCTATTTCCTATTCCTAATGGTCCAGAATTGCTTGTTTCCAGATGGGCTCCTTTTCAGGCCATTCAATTGACTAGGGTTTCTGAAACACCTGAAAACATCACATAGGAAATCTCAGCCTTTACATTTTTCCACACGATGCTCTTCATCTTGTGCCTTTTCTCTCAGCAGGCCCTGACCCAGATGGCAGGTTGTTTTAGGGGAATGATTTTCAGAGTATGGAAAAGTGGCTATTTCCCTTGTACACAATCATATGTTGGATGTGGTCATTAGATTTTTAAAGAGGTTTTTTTTTAGCTTTTTAATGAAGATATATATATATTTATACACATATGCATACACACAGCGAGAGAGAGAAGTGTACAATTCATTGACTTTTCACTAATTGAACACACTTGTTTAGCCAACGCCCAGATCAAGAAAGAGAACACTGAAACTGCATTTCATTTATACTTTACTTGTTTCTCTCTGCTCTTAGGCTAATGGTGAGCTCAATGAGGACAGGATTGCATTTCTGTTGTTCATTTTTGTGTCTCCAGGTTACAGCAGAATGCTTGACCCATGTGAGGGACATAATGTATTATATATGTTTTTTAACTGGTATTGAGGAGATGGAGCCATTCTCTTATTGGAAAGAATGTGAATCACATCTGTAAAAAATGAAATTCCTTTCTCTTTGGCTGTTACTAATATATTTCTCCCATGTATGTTAATACACAACAGAACTCAGTAAAATTACTGTAATTGAAAGTAAATTCAAAAACAAAACAAACTCGCTCTCTCTATTGTACCTATGAACAAAGCTGTCGCGGCCCCTCCCACTCTGGTGACTGTTGGCAACTGAAAGGGCTTATAGTCAGGACCGTGTGAATAGCGAGCTGTGTGTATTTGTGAGGGCAGATGTGTTTGGGGAAGAAAATGCACTGAGGTTGGCAAAATCCATTATTGTCTGGCAAGCCAAGTGATGATAAGAATCTTATTCCACTCCTTTTAGATGAGAAGGTGAATCTTGCCGCTGCTCAAGGGAAGAGTGGGGAGGAGTTTGAGCTCAGACAAACTCAGGATGAAGTTTTATCAATGGTGAATGTGGTGCATCCTCACCAAGCTAGGTGCTCATTATTTTGTATTTATCTTTGAGAGACAGAAAGGTGGAGAAACCTGTGGCCTTGGTTTGTTCATCTGCAAACTTGGAAAAATGGGTGGCTGTGTTATCCCAAAGTTCTGGACACTTACCAAGATAATCAGGGCTGGAAGCAGGTGAATTTTCTGTTTACTTCAGAGAAGAACGATGGGAAATGGCCTGATGAGGGGATCCTGAGCGCCCTTGCAGAGGTAAATGGACACAGGGAAGTAACGCAGCATGCCTGCCACCATCTTGTCATTAGTCCCACCGCTGCTGGGTTTTTCCCTTTCATGAAGGCTGTCTTTGTTCACACTCTTGGGAGGAAGAACGAAGTTAGAACCTTGTTTATCTTGTTAAGAAAATGCGGAAAGCCTGGTGTAGGTGAGAAAAAGCAACAACCCTTGATTAACTAGAGACATGTGGTGGAGGGCCTCCAATGGGCCACCCCACTAGATGTGGGGGTGAGTCGAGGTGGGGAGTGGGCGGGAGAAAATGCATTGTGGTGTGAGCAGGAGTTGTGCTCTGTGTGAATTTTTCCATATCTTTCAAGGCTCCTGCCAGGACACTGAAATCCTTTGGCTTGTTGTGGAATTTGGATCTGGGACAATTTGCTCTAATGGGGGTTTGGCATCCATAAGTCATTATTATTAATAAACACTTGGTGAATGCCAACCATATGCCTAATGCTGAAATAAAGCTCTTTTTTTCCCTCTTAGGTTAAGTTACCAAGTAAAGGAGAATGCTGCTCAACTCTTTGTTATCACAGAAGAGGCAATTTCTTGGTACTCCTGAACTTACACTTATGTCTTTGAGCCCCTGGGTGCATTTTCCAAGGGTCTTTTCTCTTTTAAGAAAACATTCCAGAACATCATAAGTGGTGACTTTAAACTCTTCACCCCTTTCATTATCAAAAGAATGGATTTCAAAGAAGGAATGTAAGTGTCTTCTGACATAGCCTTCAGTCCAACCTGCTCTTATAAGATGACTCACTTCATAGCGGCTGGGTTTTAATGCTATGTGGCATTGAGTGGGGCTGCTTCTAAATGACTGATCTTGAATTACATGGATGAATCTTTAAAAATATATACTAGACTGAGATATGTTTATTTTTAGTGGGTTTCTCCCCATAATGTCTATCTGCATGTCTCCCTGCTGTACCCTTGATCACATCTGGAAAGCAAGGAAGAGTGGGCTTCTCTAAGGAGGACGTGCAAAAGATGTTTGAAAAATTCCCTTCCTTCATTTCCAGCAGTGACTTCTGTTTAGGAGAACTGGCACCCAAACAAGCTAGTTTGACTCTTTATTTTTTAAGCAGTAAATGGCTCTTTTAAATGACAGTGATCCCCACTAAACAAGGTTGGGTAAGGAACCAGAAGGAGAATGAAAGGAGAACATCAAACAAAGAGATAGAGAAGCAACAGCTTACAGGGTCTCCATGATGATTTTCATCTCAGAATTTCTAAATGCCTTATCAAGACTTAAAATTTACAGAATAGGGAGACTACAGGAAAGCAGACATTTTTTTTTTTTTTTTAAAAAAGAAGGGTTCCCATACATCTGTATAGTGTTTGGGGACTCTGGCCACAAGATATCCCTGCTTCCCTGACTGCCTCTGACATGCCAGTCCTGTAGCTATAGGCTATGTGAATTGTTCCTTATTGGTATAATTTGAGAAATCAAGCTCAGAGCCACCACCACCACCATCACCACCACCATCACCATCACCACCACCACCACCACCACCACCATCACCATCACCACCACCACCACCATCACCATCACCACCACCACCACCACCACCACCACCATCACTACCACCATCACCACCATCACCACCACCACCAGTATTCCTTCCTGGCTAGCCCTTCAAGGTGCTTGAAAGTTTACCACTGAAGAATCACTCATTTATTCATTCATCTGTTCAACAGGTTCTTACTCTGTGCCTAAAATGTGCTGGAGCAGAATGATGCAGCCTCTTGAGATCCTGGCCAACATCCCTAAGAGCTCATTCTGTTGTTTCTTAAAGAACCAAGATGCAGGCAGCCATCCCAGATACTGTCCATTTTTTCCTGTCGCTTCCCTACTTAGAATTCTTCGTGGCTTCCCTCATTGTAAGTAAAGACCAAAGTCTATACACCATAGCCCTGTGTGATGTGTCCTCTAGTCTCCTGCCCTGGGACCAGCCTCATCCTTGCCCTCTGTACTCCAGCTGCCCCAAAGTCCTGTATTCCCTATGGCTTTAGGATCTTCAAACTTGCTGGCCCTCTGACTAGAACAGTCATTGCCTGTCCCGACACACCCTCTTTATCTAGTTAACTGCCATTTATTCTTGAGATCTCAGCTCAGACGTCACTTCCTCAGGAACCTTCCCCAGATCAGACAAGCAGATTGAGAGATTAAGAGGTCACACAGCTAACTAAATAAATGACAAGGTAGGAGTCAAATTCATGTCTGCCCAGTGACAATGCCTATGCTCTTGAATACCCCCTATATTGTTTAACATCTGCAAGCGTCCGTTTTCTCATTTTGCAATGAGGCAATCATTTTCTAAGTGTCTCTACCATGAGAGCTCACCTCTCACGGTCTTCTCTCCCTGCTCTGTCACCCATTTGCCATTATCAGATTAACCGCTGCGCTCAGATGAACACTAGAGGTAAATGCTTCCTAGGGTTTGGTAGAGTGGGATTGGAAATTGGCCAAATTCACCATTTCCACATTAGGTGCATTTAGCCTTTATTATACCCCCAAAGCACCCCAAAACTGGTGAACTTAAAACAAGAGCTATTCAGGATTTCTCACAGTGGTGTGGGTGGTCTGGGTGGCTTCTTAGCTTCGTGGGGCTCATTCAGCTGGAGGGTTGGATAAGCTGGAAGGCCCAAGGTGACCCCACTCATGTGCCTGGCTGTCAGGATTGGCTACAGGGCGGGGTGCCTCCGCTGTCACCCTCAGGGGGCTCAGCCTCCTCGTGCCACTCTCTCAGGACCCACCAGGGGGTGGGGAGGGGACAGAAACTGCAGGGCTTCTTGAGGACCAGCTCAGGGGGTCCCCCAACATCATGTCTACCACATTCTGTTGACAGGCAGCCTAAATTCAAGGGAAACAAAGAAACAGGTACCCCCTCTTGAAAAGGGGAGGCCAAAGTCTCACTGCAAAAGAGCATGGGAGAAATTGTTGTGAACACCTTTGGAAAAAAATACACAACCTGTGATGGTATATGATGCAGGGACTGAAAATAATATTAACAAAACATTTGCCACCGATATAAAAAAAAGCCTCATGAAAAAGAAGAGAACGATGATCATAACAGAGTTTAGAAGCAAAGAAACCACACGTAGACTGAAGCGCAAAATGAAAGGATAAGACCACATAGGAGAGGAAAAGTTGGAGCGGGGCCTTGCAGGCATTCCCGGGTCTCACAGCACCAGGCAACTGGTCCAGAGAGGACGCAGCTTTGACACTTCCCCTTGGAGACTGCCTCGTGGGATGGCACCTTGCACGTGTGGGTCACCTTCACCCTCTTCCCAGCGGACCTGCTGGGGTTCCAGAGGGCTGGGCCGGTTCTCTGCACCTTTCCTTGTGTTCCCACTTCCTGCCAGGTCCTCTCTCACCTTTCCGGTTCTCTCCATCACCCTCCCTACAACAACCATCAGCTTTGAAGCCTGGTGGGTTGTTGTGGTTGCAATTTTGCTCTCCTCTCTGATAGAACTCCACCCCCCTGCCCCACACCCATGCACACTTCAGCAACCTGTGGCCGACTGCCCACACTGTGCAGCTCCAGCCAAGAGCCACAAGCCTGAGGGAATGTGCAGGGGCAGGTGCCCATGGCATCCCCCAGGCCTCTCCAGGGTGCTCTAGCCTCCTGGCGGCTCTGCTTGTGAGGAAGCACAGCTGGGAGCAGAGGACCCTGGAGTCCAAGTACCGGGACTGGAGAGGAGCAGGGAGGTGGTGTTCACCCTTAGCCAGGAGGGGCTTCTTCTTCCTTGGATGGAAACCCAGACCTCAGTTTAATAAAAGGGCTACTAATGCCGGTTAGGCTCTCTGGGGTGGGTTGTTCTTTCGTGAAGTGAAAACTTTCTTTAGTGCCTCTGGATAAGGCTTATGCTTTCTTTGTGGAATCTTCAGGCTTTAGAGCTGAAAAGAATGCTAGCCATCACTGTGCTCTCACAGTGATCTCGACCCAAGGGCCCTGGGTGCCAGAAGGCTCTGCACTTAACCAGAAGTTTTTGCTGACTCTAGGACATTTCTCTTTTTTCTTTTTGAGAACTCATATGTTAGTTTTAATTCTTTCGTAAATTTGATATTCTGCTCTGTTATAAATCTGATTGCTTTAATGAAATAGTAAATGTTTTCCAGTTTCCATCAAATAATGATTTTCCAGGAAGAATATTTGACATATTCCTCTGCATCTTCGTGTGTCCCAATTCCTCTGGGACTGAGGAATACAGATAAAGCAGCATCTCTTGTTTTCCGGGTAAGGGACCAAGGCCCCAAGGTTGGGTGACCATCCTCAGTCATGGATTGAGCCGGCAACACCAGGCCAGCCAGCTCACTGTGCTGACCCCTGCCTGGGCATCCTCTCCTCGTGAACATTTGCTCGGGGGTTCCCGCTCAGCCCTGGATGGGGGCTTGGTTGGAGAGAAAGGAGATGAGTGGTAATATCTTCCAGATGTGAAAAAGATGATGTTACTTCTGCAATTTAATTGCTTATAATAATGAAAGGGTTGAGAGAAGCAGGGAGTAATTAAAGATTTTGAGCCAAGCAGAAGTTCAGGTTTAGCAAGTTAACGACATTGGCAGGCGCAGAGGACAGGGAACTCCAAAGCCACAACCACCTACTCTTTTTGAGAAGAATGTGGCTATGGTGACTGTATTTTATAAACCAAAAATATGGCCTGACAAAGGAATCAAAAACATGCTTTAAAAAACACCACTTTTGACTTAGGAATTTATTTTTTATAAGACTTACAAAGGAATAAAAATAAATCTATAGACTTATACATTTTAAATGGCCTTTGAAAAAGAATAAAGCACCTATAATTGGTACACTCCCAGAAGATCTGCCTTATAAATATGCCTCAAGAGAGAAGAATGATTTTTTTTTTTTTTTGCTATGCTATAGACATGAGTTTGTGGGGTTTAGATGTTTTCATTTTGCTACATACCTACTCCCTCTATCAAATCCCTGAATTGACCCATGGGTCAATTCTCAGGTCCGTAAAATAGCTATGGACCCTTAAAGTTTTGAAATTCCATGAGTCTATTCCTGCCTCTGGCATTTCCTTTCAAATGCACCTTTCATATTTTATTTAACAAATCACTCTTGTGGTTGGTAGAAGTGGAGATCAAGGAACAGGTTTGTGTGCCCCATGTGTGCTATGAAGGCTGTGGGGGGTGAGAAAATGATGTGGTGAGGGCAGGGCCATAGTCTCTTCTGCTCACTGCTGGATTCTCAGCAGCTAGACAAGGGATGGTGAATGGCAGGCATGCAATGGCTACTGAGTGAATGAATGGATGGATGAACAGATGCACAGATGGACAGATGGATGGATGGATAGATGGATGAAAGGAAGTGTCCATATTTATTGTTACTAGGTATATTAATTCAGGGAATGGGTTCTTTTTTCTGGAAGGACACATATCATTTCACTAAACGCTATGTGAAGTTTCAATCTGAAGCAAAGTGATCACCCTTACAAAATCACAATTTATGTAAGAGACGAATATAAGCTGATATTCATTTTAATGTAAGGTGATGGAAGAAAACTGCAAACAAAAAGTGGATTTTATGCTGTGAAATCTTGGTGTATAACTATCTGCAATATTTTAACAGCTTTATTAATACATAATTCACACACCATAAAGTTCACCCAACTTATGGGTACAATTCAATGGTTTCGAATAATTTTACACGGTTGCTCAATCATCACAATAATTTAAGAACAGTTTTATCTGTTAGCACACACTTCCCATCCCCTTGCATTTCCCCTCCCCACTCCTCAACCACTAATCTACTTTCTTTCTCTATAAATTTGCCTCATCTGCACATTTCATAGAAAGTGGAATTGAAAAAAATTATTGTAGCATCATCCCAATTATGACATATCCAATCTATCTCTATGGATACGCAGATGCATATTCCTATATGTCTCCAAATTGAAGGAAGCACACCTAAATATTAAAGTTGATTGCCTTCAATCAGTTATACTTATCTTTATTTTCCAACTTTCTACACTGACAATGTGTTGGTTCTCTATCAGAAGTGGGATGTTCTTTTTTAATTTTAGACATTTAAGTTTTATATTGATGATGCTATGAAATGATGATAAAGGGTACCTATGATCTTTATTTTTATGAAGTAATGAAGTATTAAAGTTAGGTTGAAATGTTTTTACTTATTTCTGTGTTCAACTTTAGTAGCTTTGCCTTTTGGTCTGTATTTTCCCAATCCTTTATCATAAATTTTATCTCAGATTATATATGATGCAGTTTGCAAGAGGCTTTTAAATCCTTCTTGGAATGAGACCCGATAGAAACAAATAGGTAAACAACATAAAAGAGGATGAATTTAATACAGATGCATTAGCTAGAGGTGGATGGGGGGGCGGAATGTCATTAGAAGTTGAAACCCATAGTTAGATATATCGGTGTGCCTTTCCAGATATGCTAACAAGGAGAAACGCTGCCTGATCTGGGTTCTCTCTTCTTTCTTTTCTTGTTCCCTTAAGGGTTTCCTAATTTGCAAAGGAAGTTTTCAAATTGGGGAATTAGACAAACTCTATCAGATTTATGTATGGTGTCTATTACAAATGTGAGACTTACTGAAGCAAAAGCTCTTGAGGCAATGTCTAGGAATTTATCTTCCCTCCCCTGGGTGCTTCAAGTATACACAGAAAATTCTGACTCCAGAATGGAAGCAATGGTGAGAGCGTTACCACCTGAAGGACACATGACCCTACCAACCACCTCCCCTACAGTAGGACCCTTCTTTTCTGGGGAAGACACAGGTTGACTAGGTGACTGCCAATCTGCAATCAGAATAGTCCAGAAACTATTGGCCAGAAGACTTCTCTGCTCCTTAGCGCCCCAGCATTACCTAACCATGAGCTCAATTCTAAAGATTTGCGGGCCCCAGGTCCTGAGATTTTATCAATATTGATAGACAGCATTCATGTATAAAAACTTGGCACCCTCACCCTAAGCCTGCAAACCTACTTTATTGCACTTTTCCTAAGCGTAGCTATTCTAAAGCCAGGTCTGCTTTCTCCCCAAGGTTTATTTTTCCAGAATGGCCTTCCTCTGGACCAGCTTGGCTCTCACCCGGGTTATTCTGGGGCCTTTCTGCACACAGATGAGGTCTCACCAGGAACACAGTTTCAAGGGCTTAACTTGTCTCCAGCTTGGTCTTGGAGAGAAATTTTTTATCCCCAGGTGCAAATGTAGAAAACAGGTAAACATAAGCTCTTTGCTAATGTGAAAGATGTGAGCATGGGCATTCCTTGAAATATGGGTTATATTTCAACATAAGTTTTCTTGTAATATTACAGTCAAAGGGGAAAATAACTTGAACTGGAATTGATCATTTGCTAACATCCATCCTGCTTCTAGGTTTAGGCATCCAGAAAAAAACAATTGCTTCTTTATCGAGAGAAAGAAATCTGAAGGCACTCTCATACTGCAAATTCGTCAGTGAGTTGTGTGTGCGTTATGTGTGTGAGAGAGAGGTGTGTAATTCCAAAGATTCTTTCTGCCCCCCCACCCCCACTTTCCACAACCCATCAACAACTTAGACTATCAAAAGCTTTTTCTTTCTTTTTTCATAGGGAAAAAAACCCAGAATTTGTTCTGCTTGAATTATGGAAAACAAAGAGGCTTCGGGATGACTCTTTTCTATGAGACTCTCCCATCTTCAGATGTCAAAACACCTTTCTCCTCTTCAAATGGACCATTGTGTTCTGGGGTAGCAGTAAAGGCAGGTACTTGAGGGTGTATAAGTGGATGTGTGAGTGTGTGTGTGTGTGGATATTTGTGCACATATGAGTGTGGGAGTTTGTGTGGTGTGTGTATGCTCTGTAAACACCCTACAATTATTAAGATCTAGAAAACAAAGGAATACAGGGTTTTCCACCATCTGGTTGCTGACAGACTTCATGCCTGAGTTTACCCAGTCATGTGCCTGGTGCCCGGATATAGAGTCCCCCTGGCCCCGCCCAGCGCAGCTGGAGCTAAGCATACCTGGATCACAGAGGCCTCTGGAGCCCTGAGTCCTGCCTCATCTCTGAAGGTCTCAACGTCACTGTCACTTCCAGTCACACAGACTCTTGCCCAAGACTAAGCAACACTCAGGAGCCCGGACTGTTCATTCCTGGGAGAAACTGCCTGTTCTGATGCAATTGTGCTATTCTCACTGCTGCTGATAAAACTTAATAGGGGGAGAAGTCCTCACGTTCACAGGAGAATTTAAAGGAGGAAATGCTCTTCATTTAAGTGTTTCATACTTTTTCAAAACTTTCGTGCCTGCAGTCACTGTTAAATGTAACATAGGTGGTATCTAACTTAGACAAAAGGATACAGAGTATTTCTTTCACTCTTAAATGTACCCCCAACATTCTGACATCCCTGAATTCAGGATGCAAACCTCTTATCGATGGCATATTAGAGTTTAACTGGCAGCATGTTTTCATCGTCTTCAAAGCATAAAATATTAGCATGTGATGGCCCTGTTGTCATTCCTCATGGGGCAGGACATAGTTGCAAGCCTGACAGAACCACCCCAGACCCGTACTGCTGTTCCCTGTCTGGAAAAGCTGGGCGCCCCTGGGGGAACACACATCCCATCTGCAAGAATCCTGCTCCGGCCCACAGCCTCCAGCTTCCCCAGCTCAAGCATTTCCCCATTCCTCCTCTCTAGACAGTACCCACGGCCTTGGGGGAGGACGGCCCGGATGAAAGAATTAAATGAAGTCACATTACGCTGTGGGGAACAGATGGGCTTTGGGGAGTTTACTCCCAAGTGTTCGGCAGTAATTCCCATTTTAGAAGAGTCAAGAGTAGGCAGCAAGGAGCCGAGAGTGAGCAGAGGACGAAAGGGTGGGCTTGCTGTGAATGAGATGTGGTGGGGCTCTGGGGAGGGGGGAGCTCTGGTTCCAGGCGCTCAGCGGGTTCCCACCAACTCTGTCCACTGGCCATTCGTGCGGAACAAGCCCCAGAACCCACTCCGGGACTGCGCTGCACCCAGCACCCCAACAAGCGGACACTCCCTCTTCTAGCCCTAAGGCCAGGGTTCAAAGGGCAGAGGTGAGGCCTGGAGAGCCTGAACCAGGCTCATTCTGGCTTCAGACACCTCCCAGAGACTGGGCTCCCTCTGCACTCACCATTTCAGCCACTGCTTTCTCTTCCTGGAAATCATCCACCCTCCCTCCTTCGAATTCTTTTTGCCACAGCAGAGCTAGTGGCCAACTCCTTCTCTAAAGCCCCCTTGTCCCGGCCCCTGTGGATGCACACAGACTGCGATTGAGCAGCGCCCCACCCGCTGGGCCCTGGCCCGGCCAGCCTGGTTGGAAGAGGAGGTCAGGCTCCCGTGAAATCCCCAGTGATGTGGTCACCTAGCCCCAAGGATGCCGCCACAGCCGGTAATGAGGGTAAGAGGAGGGGAAATCGGAGCTCCCCAGCGGTCACTCGGAGTGTTACTGTCTCCCTGTCTTTCCCTCACCACGCACCCCCCCATCCCAAACATTTTCTTTTTCCGAGAACCAGGTTGAATGGGTTCATTTTTGCATTCATTTTATCCCTGATGGACTGCACAGCTTCAATGACAAGTGGCCCTTTTTTCTGGAACTTGCTGCTCCAGGAAGACCACAGGCACACAAGGCCCTCAAGATCTCGCATGCCTTCCTTGCCCAGGAGGCGCCTCCACCTCTGCCTCTAGGGGACCATCTGCAGCTCTGCCCTTCTTCCCTATTCACTAGGGGGTCCCCCTGGCCAGCACGTCCACCTCCCTGCTCCTGGCTCCTCCCCGCCGCCCCAGCCCTCACCATTACTTGACACAGTTTTACCTTACTTATTTATTTTATTTATCACTAAAATGCAAGTCTCACCGGGGCTGGGATTTACTTCTGTCTGTGCTACTCATCACTGTATGAGCATTGCCTGAAAGAGCGCCTGGCAGCATCAAAGCACTCAAAAATATTCCTGGATGAATAAGAAGTTGGAGGACACTCCTAATTATAACAATCAGTTTGAAAATGACCCACTTACCCATTCATCTGCTCTCAACGGAGCCATGTTTGTTGAGCACTTGGTATGCTTGCTGGGCCGGATCCGGTCTCTGGAGGGGTTTCCACTCTCTGGGGGGGCCCGCGCTGTAAACAGATGGTTCCGGCCCAAGGATGCCGGGGTCTAGTCCAGAGAGGGGCATGTGAGGCTGGCGCGGGGATGGAGACACCACTTGGGCCTCCCGAAACGACTGAAGGGGAGGGAGGAGGCACCCTGCGTAGGACTGCATTCCGGCAGAGGCCATGGCTCCGCCGAGAAGCATGCCCTTGGGATAGTTCAGCAGGAAAAGGGGAGAGCGAGGATGGGGGTGGGAAGCGGCTGCGGGAGGCACAGAGAGGGAACCCTTGGGACCGCGTCACTTCCGGGGATGCTGGGGATGCCGACGCAAGGGGCGGGGCCCGCAGCGGGCACGGGACAGGACCCCACAGGCTTGTTGGGACGACTGAGGGTGCGATCATGGCCTCTGCTGAGAAGGAAGATGGAGAAGAGGCATCTGGGAGGGGAGACAACCAGTTCTATGTGGCCTGCGAGCCCCCAAATGGGGGTGCAACTGGCTACTGGGAATGGAGAGCTGGTTCAAGAGAAGGGTCTGGGCCAGTGTGAGAAGTTTAGGACTTTGAACATACAAATGGCAGCTGAAGCCAAGGGGATTAGGGTAAGTGGGCAGCGGGAGGGAGCAGGGGACTGGTCAGGCTCCTGCAGGGGAGAGAGAGGGAAGGGCAGCTTCAGAGGAGCCAGTCTGTGGTCCTGGAAATGCTGGAGAAAGAAGAGATTTAGGGCCACAGATCAGAGAAGGGGTTGCAGAAGTATCTTCCTCTGGCTGTGACTCAGGCCCAGGCACCCCCTGCTGTCCTCATCTGGGTCCCTCTGGTTTGGGCTAACTCCACATATTCCCTCTGCGGGACTGACCCCTGATTGCTGCTGGGAAACCCCTTGTCCTGCATCTGTGTGTTATCTAGGGACTGGCTTGGCCCCAGGGGTGCCTGAAGCTTATGGAGAGAGGTCCTTGACAGTGGTGGGCTTCTCATTCCAGACCTTGTCACTGAGCTCTGTTGCCACACCCAAGATTCGGATGGGGGCAACCCTGAGAAATCCCAGGACATGAGGAAGGCAGCTCCTCAGTGGCTTCAGGGCCGCCTCCCCTGCCTTCCTGGGCCTTCCGGGTCTTTCCAAATACCTGGCACTGTTCTGCTGTGGCCTGTGAGCGACGGCCCCAGGCTTCCCGGCTGATGGGGCTGATTTTCTTGGTATTTTCTTTATTACTTTTTCACTCTTGTTCCCATCCGAGGACTGGGAGCCGGACTGGGCTTCCTCACAAAGTGGACTGGATCGTATCCTCTGCACCAGGTCACCAGCGGTGCTGCTTCTGCCACCACCTGAGGAAGGAAAGGAGAGGAGCCTTGGCTCCAGGTCACTGAACAACGGCCAGTTCCTGGACTGCTGAGCTGAAAAATAAAAAAACTCCTTTCCAACCAGACCCTCACTCCCTTCACTTTTTACCTCACTTGATTATCTACACAATGAGTTTGTGGCGAGGCCTTCTCCAAAGGCTCTTCCAGAAGCAGGTGGGTGGGTTCTGCCCCATGACAGATCCTGAGCCGAAAATGACGCTGCTCAGAGGAGGATTCCACTGCACACCCACCGGCGTGAATAGTCCCCGAGGGGCCTTCCCGGTTGCTCTGTGCTCGCCTTCACTCTTCTCCTGAGAAGGACAAGGACAGGGCAACTAGAAATACAGTGAGGAACGAGAAACTTCTCAACTAAGCAAGATAGATGGGGCGAGCAGCAGCTTCCTGTCACAGCCCTGATCTCCAATCTGCCATCTGACACCTCTGCATGGCTCTATGACCCTGGCATGATACTGAACTCTTGAGTATCCAAATCTGAAAAAGCTTTCAGGGGTGTTGTAGGGGCCAGTGACGGGGTATACAAAGTGCTTGAGCTCTAGTACGTGCTTAGTACACTTTACCTTCCTAGCCATTGATTGTCACCGTGGGAATCCACACATGCTCCATAAATCGTGAGCATGGCAGCATCCAAGTGGGATGACAGATGCCTGACCAAACACCAGCTCCCTGCACATGTCCCCGTTCTTCTGTCTCATCGCACACCTTCTCTCTGCCCTCCTCCTCGATGCCTGGCCTTTCCCTGTGGGCCCCCAGCCTGCTGTGTCCACGGACTCCAGTGTTAAGTCATTCGGGGGTCTGGCTCTGCTCTCCAGCTGGTCTGACCCCCAACCATACTCTTTCTATGTCAGTCCCGGCACATGAGGCGTGGCCATGCCGTTGACCACCGAGGTGGCAGGGGAGAGGAGACATGGCGTGGAATGGGAATTCTTCCTAAACATCCTTTCAGTGGCCTGGGCACTTCTAATCATTAAACAGAAAAATTGAATGGGGAGTTGAAAACGGCCTTTATGGAGAGCCTGCTGCATGTCAGGGAACATGCCTCCTATCAGTCCTACTAGCTCTACTTTACAAGTGTGGATATTGAAGGGAGGAGAGAATTAGTATTTTGCCCAGGAGACAAAGTCAGGATTTGGACCCAGTTCAGTCTAAGAGTTTGTGATTTCCTGTCGCCCCACATTGCTCTTTGAGGAATAACCAGACATAACCAGAAGGAAGCCCATCCCCGGGGCGTTATCACTACAGAAGTTCTGCTCTCCATCACCTCCCATTTCCTGCCTCTACCATTAGTCAAACAGTCACCTGCCGAGGAAAGACTTTGAGTGGGAGAAAGAAGCAAGAATCTCCTAAAGGCATATAGCAGCAACAATGGACTTGAACTCTGCTATTTGTTTTCTGCACTCTCTGTGCTGGCTTAGGACCAGATATAAATGGTGGGAAATAGCCCTAGGAAAAATGAGCTTACCATTTATCTGTCCATGAGTTCAGTAAAACACAAGCTTCCACGGACTACACACTTCAGAGGAAAGTCATGGAGCAGGAATTCAAAGGGGAGACCAGTGTTATAGACTCTACTTGGGCAAGTAGACATCAGCTTCTTTCCTCACATTCTCACGGCTCCTTACCGAATCCAGGCCTCAGTGAGTTCTCGCCTGGGTTCAGGTGAAATAACTCCCTGGCTACCCACCATGGGGTCTCCACTGGCTCCTTTCCCTAAACACCGTGCCTGACTCCACATGTCCACAAGCATGGGTGAAGCAACTGCCGTCCCTCTGTGGGTTTTGGCCTTCTCTCCAGCTCCCTGTGGACCTTGTGACCCCAATGGGGAGAACCAAACTGAAAGATCTGATCTGGGGGTACTGGGAGTTAAGGAAATATTTTAGAGTTTTTGCCACGCCTCAGATCCTATGGATTATAATTACACAATCCACCAATACATATGGCCAATTCTTTCCCTAAAAGATTTCCAAGAAGAAAATCTTTGCCCTCAAAATATTATCCTTAAAGAGGTTGTTCTGAGCTACACTACCTTCACCTTCCCCATTATAGCACCCTGTTCACTTATCACACTTTACACATAAATATGTCTTGGTTTGTTCGGCGTTTTGCTCATCTACTCTGTAAGCTGTTTGCTTCATTCTGTTCCATTCTGTGCCCTGGAGTCCGCCTGGAACCTTGCAGATGGAATGTCTTGAGTTGGGATATCCAGTGTAACAGTAACTGGGCTTTGAGGTGATAGATACGACAAAAAGAAATACAAACCTTTGTCTCTAAATTCATGCTTTTGTTCATTGGTCTACATAGTCACAAAGCAAAACCAAATCCTCCGCCCCGGAAGGATGGAGCTACATGAGCCCTGAGGCGGCTGTGCCTTTCCTGAGGTTCCCCATCAGAGCCCGTGGCCTCTGGAAGTGGGTCATGCGCATCTCCCCATGCGGCACCAGCCAGGCTGGGCAGAGGCCCGTGGCATTTGGCCCTGATGATTCCCTCTGAAGATTCTTCAAACCCAGATTCACTGAGGTGGCTTGGAGGGGCAGCTCTCCCTGTTCCTTCCTCCTAGAAGGCACTGTCCCTCATTTGTTATACGGAGACCTCAGATTTTTTTTTAAAAAGATTTTATTTTTAAGTAATCTCTACACCCAACCAACTTGGGACTCGAATTTACAACCCCAAGATCAATAGTCACACCCTCCAGCGACTGAGCCAGCCAGGCACCCCTCAGATTTTTTTTTTAAACTGAATAAAAATAATTTTTCTAGATGAACACTGAAATGAAAACAGACTTAAAAAAATTTCTCACAGAGCAAAAATGTTCAGCCTGAAGAGTTCCATAGCTTGAGAAACCCAGAGAGTTCGGGTAAACGTGTTATTTCCACCAAGTGTGTTTTCTTTCTCTCTGTGTGGAAACAATGTTATTATCTTCATCGAAGTAGAATTTCCTAGCAAATGACACCACGATGGTTGGTACCTGAAATGATTTTAAATTTTAAAGGTTGTGTATACATTTGAATATACTGTAGCAGGTACATTTTTTCCTGAATCACATAAACAGGTGTACAAAAATGCATCCCTGTATCTCTAAAACTGTAATTACCTTTTATCTTGAGCCCCCATCCTGCCTAATGCTAGAAACTTGAATCGTGTTGCCTCCAGGGTTTAGCATTGATTAACAGTGCAAGGACTCTCTATATAATTTAGTGTTTGTGGATATTTAAGTGATCCTATAACAAAATAGGTTTAAGTCAACTCTAGGGGTTTAAGTCAACTCTAGGGATGCAAAGGAATGTTTTTCCCTTCGAAGAGGGTCCATACGTTATTCACATTCAAGCACTGGGTTAGTACACTTTAGCAAGACTTGATAGCCCTGGTGAGGGAAATGCTTTGTTTTTAAAGTCTCAGGCCTATTTTTGATTAGTATTTTGAAGGCACACAAGGACTATCCCCTGAGAGTTTGGGCCTGGGAGCCTTGCAAAGTCTCCAAGCCCTCTGCACACCCACATTCTCACCCTCTGGATAGGTGATGTGTCCAAGTGCACATGCGTGTTGGTGTGGCATGTGACAACAAGAAAGCACCAGGTGGGTCCCGTGGGCACAGAGCTCACAAGCCAGCACCCAGGGCGTAGAGGCCAAAGTGGGGACCTTTTATTAGGTCACAGGAGAGGACACTCAAGGACAAAGAGTCCTCTCTCTAACTGGTTCCCACACCACATCTGGCTTTTCTTGTTGCCAGACTGGAAGGGTTGATTTGCTCAAATGAATGTGTTCTGGAATTTGGGAAAAGTTTCCAATTGTTCATATCCCTGGAGACAACCTCTTAACACTTATGTGCCCATCTCTGTGAAGCTGTTATATTTCAGTATACATTTGCAGGTTGCTGTCAGTATGTATTTATACATTTTATTTGTGGTTACATCTTCTTTTCCTTTTTGTGGCAGTCAGTTCCTTAAAGACTGGTCTCATTTTTCTCTTTTTAATTGTTAACAAACTTCATATCATGAGAGTTAAGTGTTGGCTTGGTATACTATTAACAAAACAAACAACTCATTTCTTAGGGGAAAATCATTAAAACCTTCAGAGTATGAAAAACTCGGACATTCAAAAAACTCCCTAGAAATAACAATTTCATCAGTCACACAAGTGGGTTCAAAAGATAGAGTAGGTCTGTTCCCATCAGACAGGCAGATAGCTGGAGAAACAGCCCATACTCTGTATTTTCCTGGGGCTGAAATGTGAAGAGGACCCCGGAGTTGACAATTACTATCATTCTGCTCATCGTCCCTATCGACCTACTACCAAGGCTTAGATAATTTTTTCACTGGAAATAACAGAACCCTTTGTTACTGGGTCGTATTAGTGACATTTTTGACCCTCAAGTATACTTCAAGTATTTCTCATGGAATTCTATAGGTTAAAAATATGGCTCCCCCTTCCCCCCTGCAGATTTAGGTTGATATTCCACCAAACAAATTAGAGCCAGCTTTAATGTTCCATAAGCTAACACCAAGGCCAGAGAAACCCAAGGGAGCCACATCAAGTGGTATCATTCTTTTCGAAAAATATGCATTGAGCTCTTAACATAGGCCTGTATTTTGGCACAGAGCATTTTTTTTTTTAAGATTTTATTTATTTATTTGGGGTTGGGTAGGAGCGGAAGGAGAGAGAGTCTTAAGCAAACTCCACGCTGAGTGCTGAGCACGGAGCCCAACACAGGGCTTGATCTCAAGACCCTGAGATCAGGGTCTGAGCAGAAACCAAGAGTCAGGGGCTTAACCAAATGTGCCACCCAGGCATCCCTGCACAGAGAGCTTCTAAGATAGACTATAGCATGGACCTTATCAAGAAGCGGATAATCTAGGGGAGCTCCAAGTGTATTTTTTAAAAGTGAGTTATAAGAAAAGAAAGTACAAAATAAGTTCTACACAAGAGGTAACATCAAGATATTTTAGGAACATAAACAAGGGGGAAGGATGCCTGGCTGTGGGTGGGGATGATGAGACCTGCAAGTGTCACACACCCAGCAAACACAGCCCCATGCAGAGCGCAGATGGACCAAGGCAGGAGCTGGGAAAGTCATTACTCAAGAAGTTGCCCAACTGAGGTCCACGCTTCAGGGCAGCACGGCATCCGGAAGGTGCTCTGAAAACTTTACACAGCAGCGGCTCTCCTCCTCGACGTCATGAATTTTTGAGTTCCTGCTGCCTGTGGGGCACTAGGCTGCACACTGGGTGGGAAATACAAAGAAATCTAAACAAGGTCTCGAATCTCTAAGTGCTTGGGCTAAAGTCAAACGAGCGCTCTTCAGACCGGGGCTGGCATTACGCAAAGGCCTGCCACTGAGGCAGCAGCCTAGTGAGCTACAGACATCTGGGGTGGTCCTTAGTCTGGCAGCCATAGACAGAGCGGCTGACGGGCCCCTGAGCAAAGAGCATAATGTCCACAATGGACTCACACTGACCCACTTCTGGAGAGGCTGCAGTGTGGCCCAGACCAACAAAGTAATTTAGTGTGAGGAAGAATTCTCCGTGGATTGGACTGTCATTCATCCGGGGTGCACCTTTCAAGATGCCTGTGAGAGAGAAGGGGGGGTCAGAAGGTTGCTTGGTGATGGCAGGTTTAAAGAAAGAAGTAGATTGTCTTGAAACATATTGCAACCAGTAGAACTGGATGAAACTACTGCTGTTGGTCAGAGAGCTTGTGCCCTCCAGAGACTGCATCGCCACCAGGGCCAACTTGCCTCTCCATCTCCCCCATTTTCTCCACCCCATTGGCACATCTGATAAGAGAGTCTTTCTTTAGATTGTCCCATTTGTTTGTTATAATTAAACTAGAATCCAGCTGCTAGTTACATTGGCCATGGAGATATTTTTTCCTCCACATATGTATTGGTATGATTATTTTCAGGTTCTTGGCAAGGCAGGGGGTGAGGGACACTTCACTGATATTCTTATCATTCATGTACTTTTACCACCTAGTTGAGCAAAAGACCTGTATGGAAACATCACTTAACACTCTTGCTGTCTGTAGAGACTATGGATCTCCTGCACATGTATTATCTCATGAATTCTCAAAAACACTTTGTAGACAGTGGAAACTAACACTCGTCTCCAACCTACTACGTGTCACTCTCTTCAGCTGCTTTGCAATTTTCCTCGGATTCTTGCCCAATTATGTAATGTCGATATGATTCTGCTCGTTCACCTTTGAGAAAATGGGAGCGCTGAAGTTGCCACAGCTTAGTCAGTGGTAAAAGCCTAAATTAAGTGAGGCAAAACACCCAACACTCCTAACTCCGAGTGCAGGGGTTTCCAGCTACCTTCATGAGAACAGAACGGATCACTCCCGACAACGCATGAACAGGCCCGTGAGCGCCAGTGTCTCGCAGTGAGGCAGAGCCGAACCCGGGAAGGCCGGGAGCATGCGCAGGAACGTCAAACCATAAAGCAAAGGTCAGCAGAAAGACTTTGATGAGAAACATTATAAATGTGGCGACCGACAGGTTAATGATCCTATTACATCCCTTTTCCAAATGAGCATCTAGAAGGAGGTGAAATGGAAGTGTTGGTTTTGGATCGTGTACCGAGTGGCCTCTTTGTTGGCTTCCTTTAATCAGGAACGTTGTCTTAATTACTCTTCTTTTTCCTCAAACCCAAAACCCATCTTCATGTAAGTTGGGCAAGAATAAAATTTATTTGTTTGTTTGCTTGTTTATTTTATCATTATTATTTTTTAAAGAATAAAACCTATTTAGCATGCATTGGCCCTCCTGTGTTTCTTGGAGCCCAATTTGATTTGTCATTGGCCTGTGGTCGCATGTTTCCAAGGTCAGGGCACAGGTTTTAGTGGCCCGAAGTGGCGCAGAGGAGAGCAGCTGGGTTCCCTGGGGCAGGGCGGCGCCCGGGGCTGTCACCCAGCGCACAGGGGCTGCCCACGGGGACCTGCCTCCAATATTGCCACTTGGCAGGTGTTGTCTGATCTGCTGGGAATCTAATGAGAAACGGGGAGACTCTGGGAAGCCTTTCAACTCTAACCCGGGTTTGCAAGGACTGCTGATAGGAGGCCAGGGTGACCCTGTGGACAGTTAAAGAGATGAAAGGAAGCCTTTCGGATTAACTAAGATTTAGGAAATAAAAGGATTAGCAGGACACAAAAGGAGATTTACGGGTTTATTTAGCCAGGGCAGTGTGGCATGCCAGGATGTGGGACATCCAGAAAGAGATAAAAGGGGCTAACTCAGGAGGTCGCAGGGCAGCAAAGATGAGCAGGGTCCCCCCAAAAGCCTGCTAAATCTTCTGATAATTGAAAATGGGCCAGAAAGGGACAGTGCCCCATTACTAATCCCGACTCCTCCACCAAGCAGTAAGAAGAGATACAATGACCGGCCATCTCATGGAGGGAGGGTCACTGCTCAAATGAGCTTAGGATGCAGAAAGTTCTTCTTCTGACAAAGTCTTATTCACAGATTGTTTCTATCTTTGGCAACAATGCAAAGTTTAACATTAGGGGGTGGGAGATTTAATATCATTTGCAGGTAACAAAAATCCCAAAGATGTCCTCTTTATGTTGGTAATCTTTGCTCAGTATTTGTCTTCTTCCCAAACTGTCAGACCAGAGATCCCGAACACTAGAAGGGGCAAAAGTGTGTCTGGTCTAACCAACTTTGTAAGGTGGGGTGTCCACTCCAACACCCCAATGGATGGGTTTGCCCTCTGTCCCAGGCAAGGACCATCCTGTTCACAGTGTGCGTTAGAAGCAAGCTGCTTCTAGTTTTTAAAGGTTCTTCCTTACACTACACCTAAATCAACTGGCCGTTGTTTTGCAAGATGGAGAAATTTAGAATGAGTCCACCTTCCTGTTTACATAATTGTCATCCAAACATCTGAAAATAGCTAGTACAATGCCCTTAAATATTTCTTTTCCTTGGCTAAACATCTCAGTCCCCTTGATAATTCTTATATTAGATTTCAGGTTCTGCTGGGACACTGAAAAGAAGGCAGGTGTTCTTCTGAGCTTCCTTCCACACTGCTCTACAAGCCATCCCTAGAAGCACTAATGAGGTTATCTCACTGATCAGATGCCTTCTAATTCCTGCCCCACCGTGTTCAATAAACATATTCCATGAAGCTATCCTCACCAAAGTCTTCTCCTCCCAGTATGAGACTACCAAAACAGATACTAGACAGCTGCCTTAAGAGCTATAATTAATATATGTTACCGCATCTATTCACTTGGTATTCATCAGACATTTATGGAGCACCTGCTAAATATCTGGTGCCCACTTAGCACCAAGAATAGGTTATTAAGACATGGTCATGGCCCTGGAGGAGCTCACAGTTTTGAAGCAGACATGGACACTTAAGTAATCATACCTAAATGTGATATAAGCTACAAAAGAGGTAAGTTCCAGAGATCAGAGTATGGGATATCTGAATGTTTCACAGATAAACGAGAAGGAAAGAACATTCTCAGGAGGAGAGAATATGCATATAGGGTTATGAAAGCAGGTAGGAATTTGCCAGAGTCACAAACAAGTAGCAAAGTTGAGAGGCTTTCAATCCAGAGTGAACTGTTGTGGTGAGAAGGAGAGGTAGAGGAGGGGTAGGGAGAGGGGCAGGAGGAGGGGAGGGAGGGAGGCGGGGGGCAGAGGAAGGCAGAGGGGTGGGAAAGAGGGAGAGGAGGAGGGAAAGGGAAGGAGAGAGTGGGAGGAGGAATGGAAGGCAGAGGGGAGGGAGGGGGGAGAGAGAGATAGAAGGAGGGAGAGGGAGTTAGAGAGAGTGAGAGGGAGGGAGAGGAGGAGGGGGAGGGAGGAGAAATAGGGGAGGGGGAGGGGAGAGTAAGAGAGAGAGTGTGGGAGACAAGGGGAGGGGGAGGGGGAGGCAGAGGGAAGGGAGAGAGGGGGAGAAGAAGGTAGAGAGAGGTGGAGAGGGGGAGGGGGAGAGGAGCAAGAGGAAGGGGAGGGAGGGAGAGAGAAGGAGAGAAATAAAGATGACCTCCAGCTCTGGCTAGGGAGGTTTGATGGAGATGACATGTTCCCTGAAACTAGAGAATCAGCTCAAGATGAAGAATGGGGCAGACGAGTCAGGAGGGAAGGGAATATCCATGGATGCACCTGTTATTGCTAACACTGGTAAAAGTCACCCTTCCTTTCGCTGCTTTATTACTCCTATTTATCTGTATCTTAAACTCATTTCCCTCTGATCATATTTTTGAAGTTATAGAAAAGATAAATAAGCTTCTAAAACATAAGCGGATTGTGTCAAAATGCATCCAAGCCAAAAAAAGACTTTGACAGTTATTTGGTGAAGTGATTCTTAAAAAATTTTAGCAGAAGCACCTTTCTTTCCAATGTGCAAGTTCAAGGTGTACAGCAGGTGTAGGGAGCAGCTTTGCCTGGGGGCAGGAGGAGGGTCCCAAAGGTCGCCGCCCATCTCCCCTGCCCCCCTCCAACTCCCTCCAGCCCTGCCCAGCCTCAAGAAGGCAGCCCAACACTTTCCTTCCAGGGATAAGGAAACTGAACTCAAAGGCAGAAGCCAGGATAAAAGCTGGAAAGGCCAACCTATGACAGAGATAGGGCCAGAAACACAGACTCCCCTTCGAAAAGCTATGTTCAGATGTGGGTGGGGTCTCCCCTGCCATCTTTTCCATGAGCCGAATGGGTAGAATGTCTGTGAAGTGTCCGCCTAGTGAAAAAGCGATCGATAAGTGAATAATATAGGCAGGCAGCAGGCTGCTCGGCCTTTCGAAATGGAGCATTAAATCTAACTCTGCAAACTCAAGGTTCATGGTGCCCATGCAATCCTGGGTCCCTCTCCATGGCTCAGGGAGCATAACTGGGGAACGAGAACAAAAATAGAGGGTCCAAATGAGGAAACCAAGAAATGACGGCTTTCACATTTTTGCTGTAAACGGTGCGATATGAAAGACGTTCAGTTTGTAAAACTGAAACCCAGGCTTTGAACAAGTATTTCTCATACACTTTCTGCTGCAGCACGCTGTTCATCCCGGCGTGGCCTAGAAGGTCAAGCAGACACGGCCTCCAAGGTGCATCATGAGGTGGGAAGGCAGTCAATACATAAACAAACAACTTAACTTTTTATGGGGCAGATACAAGTTCATGGAGCCCTGACCACATTTCAGCAAAATCACCCATTCTTCTTGCCTACGGTCTTGTTGCAGTCAGTCCCAGGACGCTTGAGCACCACGTGGACTGCCCCACGACTGGGACAAGTGAAGGCCATGGACAGGAGCAGAGGTGAGTACCCTCTGTCTGACCACCTCAACTACAGCCATTTCTATTTTCCCTTCTTTGCTTTCATTGTCCTCAAACGGGCCCTCTTGAGGCTGATTTAGTGGCACAAAGAGTATATGCATAAGGGAATGCATGATTCACATGTCGATTAACCATACCCTTGTTAGATATCTGTGACAGGCCCTACCGACCCCCACAAACCTGTCCAAAAATATCCGGAGTGGCTTTTTAGGGTGCACTTCCGGGAGTACTCATTGGATCAATGGTTCATACGAGCTTCTGACTCAGCCTCACGGTGTTGTAAGACGAATATTGTTCTCTCTGGAACCTGAGGTTTGATTTCTGAGGCCCACTGAGAGAGAAGAACTGGAGGCTTATGGAGAAGTGGAAATAGAGGCAGGAGGACAGATTTGGGAGTAACGGTATGAAAATGTTCACACACACTTCTTGTATGTAGCAAAAACTAAGCAATCCAGACCTCTAGCCGGCTAGAGGTCTCAACTGATGATGAGGAAGGGCAGTTGAAATTTGTTTACCAGCCCTCCTTGGTCTATGGAGCCTTTTCAAACCATCACCCTTGGCAGGACACGCCACCTCTGTCTCTGCATTCCTACATGTGAGCCCTGCACCTGCTTCTGTCACAGATCTCCAGACACTCCTTGCTGGAGCAGGTTGCCTCTTCCAGCCGGAAAGCCTTCAAGGTCAGGAAATGGGCTCTTGTACCTGTCAAGACCACTACTGTGGGTGGGGAGGGGGGAGGGGGCGCAGGGGGCACACCCTAAGTACTTCCAGAATGTTTGCAGTGAATGTCTCATTGTCTTCTTTAGGATTTCAGTTGAAGTAGTTTTGCTTTATTGTGAATACCCGGATATAACAGTCTCATTCCCTTCAATTCAGGCTCTCTGTCCAAATATTCCATACTCACATGATCATATGATTCTGACGTCTGAACTCCTCACTCTCACATTCCACAGGGTCCCAGATCCCCGAGAGAACATGCTGTAGGTCTTTACGCACGCCTGAGTTCCGAGTTCTTCCTGCAAGACACATCCTGCAAGCGAGTGTTGCAAATTCCTCTTGTGGGGCTAACACTTTGACTCCTACACAGCTGACCTGTGTCTCCCTCTTCTCTTCCTTACCCCGACTCCCCAGTCTTTTCTTTCACTGCTTATCTCCCATGGCAAGGAGCAGCAGGGGATGGGGGTGTGGTGGAGCTTTCCGGACCTGACAAGAGGATCCCATCTTTATTTAAAATTTCAATATTCTATCTATCGTGACTTTTTTTTGCATTAACTTTTTAACTTTCTGAAAAATGGCATTGAAATATGACCTCTCTTGATTATGGATGCTACCCTTAAATTTTATGTCAGCAGGGAGTGCCTCAAGCTCCTCACGCAGGACCCAGGCCTGAGCCTGGGAGAGCCAGTATGCTTAGTTTGGTCTCCAAGGGCAGGGTGCAAGCCCAGGAGAGTCTAGCAGAAGGCACCCCGTGGCCTCAGTGCCTATGTGAAGAGTTGCCCTCGTGGTTTTGTTTCTGTCGTCATTAAGAGTGTGACAACGGTCATTCTATTCTGCAGTCTCTCCTGTGGCAACCAGGCGTTAACGTAGGAAGTACTTTGGGTCTTTCTCTTGCACTAAGACCCATCGTATCAATTATTCATTAAGAGTCTTTCCCCAGGCACGGTCCTTCCACAGGAGACCGAGCCCCAGCATCCTTCTCTCAGCTGGAAACATCAGAGTTGTCCTGCTGGCTCCTGCCTCTCCCAGGTTAGAAGTGGGAGGCCAGGGCAGAGGTTGGTTTCTCCACCAAGGCAGGTCTCTCCTGCCTTGAAACGTCCTCGAGAAATTCTACCAGTAGCATCACACTTGTTCTGCATTCTTACTAGGGATTTATTCTCTTCTTTAAAAGCCTGGTTCATTGCCATAGAATTTGGGCTGGAAGGAAAGGTAAATATATCCTCAGGCTTCACCCTAAACTTGAGCCCCTTGGGGGTTTTCTAAAGTTTTCCCATCATCTATTTAGTTACTGCTGCTAGCATGCTTTCTGTCTCGTCTTGGATTTCAGCCTTTATCTATTTGGTCATGAAGTTCACATTTTGTTGAGATTTACCGAGCTTCTCAGGTGTTTGCTAAAACTTCTTAGTATTTCTCATAGTAAAATGTTGGTCCTGATATGCCCTTCCTTTGCTCTTGAACGTCACCAGCTCTTCCTCTGTGGCTCTATGCATTTCATTGGCCTTCTTTTTTTTCCCATCTTGATGGAGAAGAAATGTATCCAGACATTTGGTCAATGGGATAGGGGAAGTCCTCTGATATTTACAGATAGCCCCAGTTGGCAGCGCAGTTAGGATTCTGCTTTTCCTTGTGTACTTTTATGAGTAATTTGTTAGGAATCTATAAGAATGACTGTCTTATTACCATCTTAGAGGTAAACATGGAATGACCAAGGGCTCAGAGCTGGAAGTGTCGTTCCCACTGCTTTTATCTGGAAAGCCAGACCAGGCTCAGGCCATTAAAATACTTTCTCCATGACCACAGAGCTGGAATTCAGAGTTTCTGTCTTTAATCAGTATTAGCTGTATTCATTTTGGTTTAAATTATTCTCAATTTTTTCCATGAATTCTTACTGTGAATTAGGAATGGGGATGAACTTATTATATTCACCTTAAAAACCCCAGTCTTGTAGCTGGAAGCAAGGTTTTTGTCAGTCGTATTTACAATCTTCTTAGAAATAAACTCTAATGGGAATCATATAATCTTAAAGAGACAATTGAACATTTAGTGAAGAAAAATGGCCCATTAGGCTACAATATATGCCTAAGGGGGAACCAGCTACCATACAAGGGGCCCAGACATAAAAAATAGAATAAGAATTAAAACCCCAAGTCTCTTTTTAAAGAGTGTGTCTTTCACAGCAGAAGATTAATTTAGAACATTCGGGAGTCTATTCATCTGTGTTGACTGTTTCCTTGGTCATTCCATGTTTACCTCTAAGAAGGTAAAAAGACAGTCACTCTTAGATTAAAAAAATTAAAACATTTGAAGCATTCAGAAAAAAAAATTCTTGTGCTGTATTTTTATTCTAACCTAGTGAGGTTATCAATTTGAAAAATGAAGAAGACATTTCATAGTTAATCTTTTATGTGTATTTCAAAAACATTTAATCCTAAATACATCGGTTTATTACAAAAATTGAAGACAAGTTAGTGCGTTTGAGGACCTCAGCTCATGCATAACTAAAAGATATAGCTATGAAAGCTTTGTGATTCACTCTTCTAAGAATACTTAGCCTAACTTTTATTTTTAGGAATTCTCAATTTAAAGCTATTATTGAACAATCTCTTGAAATTCTTCTTTCCAAGTAAACCCCCTTTATTGGACATCAAATAATAAATGCTTTTTCATTCTCTTTCTCTCTCATTTTCTATTTTTTTAAGTAGGCTCCATGCCTATGTGTGACAAACACTTGTCTTTGAAAAAAGAGAATGAGAGGGGCACCTGGGTGGCTTAGTTGGTTAAGTATCAGACTCTTGATCTCAGCTCAAGTCTTAATCTCAGGGTAGTGAGTTCGAGACCTGTGTTGGGTTCCACACTGGGTATGGAGCCTACTTTAAAAAAAAGAGAGAGAATGAGAAAGCATTTATTATTTTTTTCTGAATGTTTCAGAGTAATTACTCAATAACAATTTCACAAGAAGTCTGCTGTTTTAGAAATCTGAAAATGACTAATCCATTTGTGGTTCACAAAACAATAACTGCATAATCACTGAAGGAAAACACTTTCAGAATTATCAACAGAAGGAGTATTATAGTAATTTTTAATTTGTTTAAAATAATATAGTTTTCCTTGAAAATTAAACCCAAGAAATTAATACTACCCTAATTGGGCAGTGCATGCTAGAGTCACATACTTAGCAAGAAAGATTTGTGAGCCAGAATGAACTATTAATCATACTATTTATCTTACTTTAACAATGCTCAGTATTATACATATTTTACATAATATTTATGTAACTTTAACTGTGCACAATGTACACTTACTTTCATTTCACTGATAAAATCCATTAAAATGTTTTTAATTTTCTTTGACTTTTGGAATTTTTGTTTATATAGCATAACTTATGTATATACTATTTTATCTTCTCTTTTTGACATTCATTACAAGAATAATATATATAAAAGTCTACAGCAGAGAGTTTAGGTAGTCCACTTGTTCGTGACTGAATTTGGTTGATACACACTATACTATCTACTAAGGGTTATGTCACCACCAATATTTCAAAATAGGTTCAAAAGTCAAATACAATTACATATAAATTTTGTGCATTTGAGTTAGGCTAAGACACAGGTGAAACTAAACAGCAAAGCAATCTTTAGTCTATAAAAGAAATTAACTTTTATACCCCGATATTAGAAAACCTCTACATAATTACCATAAAGTTAAGATAAATGTTTTAAAAGGCATATTTTTGGCTATAGTTCAAATCAATTTTCTGTGCTTCACTCTTACAAATTTACTACCAGTAAAACAATTCTTGCTCTTGTCTTAGCAATGACTGGTTAACAGAGTTAGCAATTATGTTATCACACTTATCCATTCAAGAAAAGAGCAGACTGAACAGCAAGACGATGCCACACAGGTCCTTGAGATGGAAGGGTGAGAAAGAAACGAGCTTCTGGAACATAGCCGTTAAAGATGCTAATGCTCTCCTATTTTGGGTGGGACAAATACTAGTCAAGCTTATAGGAAATGGATCGATTTTCCTCCATGTCCTCACCTAAAGAATGTCGTGCTAACTAAATGTGAAGTTTGTATGAACTGATTATTGGAAGACCACTGGAAAATACTGCTGACTTAGAGTCTAAGATGAGCGTGGTTGTGTCTTATTTGTCTTCTACAGTGGCCATGACATCTCTTTGCTGTCTATTGCCTTAATTACTTAGTCCAAAAGAGTAAGGAATGCTACAGGTAATGAACCTCTAATGAATTAAATATCTGCCTTCTGAAAGTGTATAAAATTCAATAACTTAAGATTTAAAAATTTACTTCAGGGCGCCTGGGTGGCTCAGTTGGTTAAGCGTCTGCCTTCGGCTCAGGTCCTGGGATTGAGTCCCGCATCAGGCTCTCTAATCAGTGGGGAGTCTGCTTCTCCCTTTACCCCTACCCCCTGCTTGTGATCTCTCTCTCTCTCTCTCTCAAGTAAATAAATAAAATCTTTAAAAAAAATAAAAATAAAAATTTACTTCAAATTAAAACTAAATGGTAAACGCTTACAAAGCACGTTTTCAATTCAGAACTGTTTAATAATAACGCCTCTGGCTTGTGAACAAGCAAGGGTTGCAAAGCTTGTTCACAGGGCATGGCTTCATTTTAATCTCTAAGAACCTGGCAAGGCGGGTGGTGTGAGCCTCGGTAGAAAAGCAGAAGAGCTTATGAATGTAGTCACAAAGCTGGTGACAATGAACCCGAGGCTTCAGCTCCGTTCCCATGGTTAGAATCTTCTCCTCTCCCCCCACGTTGAGGAGCAGGTATAAGACCTTGGCCCTTCCAGAACCATAGTGCTCCCGAGGGCAACAGGACCCATATCACTGACAGATGGCATGCTGTGGGGTAGCACCCACCAGTGCTCCAATCTTTATGTTCAGCTATTCTTCATTCTCACATTTATTTGCCATCATTAAACACAAGGAAGGAAAAATTAGACTCAACGTTATTTATTATTACCATGAGCATTATTGTTACTATTATGCCAGTGTACTTTAGAAGAAAAATAATTTGGGTTCAGAGGTGAATTGTGGGAATTTATAGCGTAGTTGTGGGATTAAACAGATGAAGGAACCAATAGCATTAAACAGTAAGAACTTGGTAGCTTTGTTATCCATAACCAAGTGACATAGAAACATCCAGAAACTTAGGGTCACACAATACATGTTAACCGGGTCACAGTCAGACACTCGTGGCTGGTGGACTCTGGAACCAGATCGATCTGGGTTTGGTCCCAGACTCCATCATGTACTCTTTATTACCCATCTTTAAAATGGGTATAATAATAGGACCTATCTGGCAGGGTGGCTATAAGGTCTGAACGTTTCAGACATGGAAGAACTTAGCACAGTGCCTGGCAGGTAGCAAGCACTCAGGAAAGGTCAGCTACTTTCAAACTTTCTAGGAACGGAAAAGAAGGGTTATACCTACTATAGCTTAAATTCCCGAAGTTTTGCAGGACAGAATGATGATCCTCATCATGTGCCAGGAGTTTCCATCTGTTATCTGATTGGATCCTTGCATCACATTGTGTGGGCTCATCACCTCAAAGCAGAGACCTGAGACTCAGGGGTGGACACTCCACAGCACCACCTTGACCCACATCGATCAGCTGTGGAAAAGGCAAGACAGGATAAGAAGCCAGGGCCTGTAGCCATGGCGAGCACCATGAGACTCCAAGAAAGGGGAAAGCAATACGAGCCAATGTGGTCAAGAAAGGGGTCCAGGCCCTAAGCTGGTTGGGAAAAAATGAAAGGATTTGTCTAGATGAAGCGAAAGGAGAGCACTCTTCAAAGTTCAGTTCCAAGCCCTCACCCTTGGGCAGAGTGCCTTGTGTTCCCTTGGAAGCCAAGTCCTTCTGTGTCAGTTGAGCTGACAACTGGCCTCTGCTCTGAGCTCACTGCAGCCGTGAGAAAGGCCTCGGTCGGCATGAGAAGGGGAGCTCAATCTGGACAGAGAATTACCACCTCTCTCCGCGGGGCCATACATAACTGCTTCCTCCTCAGGCTGGGGGAGGCCAGGCCCATTTCTGAGCCCGGACACTTGCAGCCAGGCTGTGACACAGCATTTAGGGGAAGCCTGTGGGGCGGCCTGGCCCCTCAGCTCTGACAGCCTTGCTGGGAAGGGCGGACACCGGCAGTGGAGAGTGCGGGAACAGGTGGTCTTCTGGAGGGTCTGCTGTCTGAGTGATGGTGTTGGGCCAGAGAAGTGACTGGATCCTTCCTTCAAAGGAATAACCAATGCGTGATGGAAAAATCGCTGGCCAGCATCCCAAGAAGAACATGAATATTCATAAAATATTAGAACTAGAAGGGGATTCAGTGAGTATCGTACTCATTTTCCTTATTTTCTTCCTGAGGAAACAGGGGCTCAAGGGGACAAGAGTGACATGCCCAAGGTAATGTAGCAAATAGTGAGTCTCTCAAGGCTAGAACTTTGGGTTTTTTTGGTTCTTAAGCCAGCTCATAGCTAGCTCAGATTTAGCGTGTATCAAAATAATCTGGAGAGCTTATTCAAAACACAGGTGTTTCAGGTCTTGCCCAAAATATTTCAATTTAGTGTAGCTGGGGTGGGGTTCCAGAGTCTTTGTTCATTTTGAGAAAGACAACCCAAGTTCACACTGCCAAACTCAGACTTTGGAAAAAACTTTTCTCTCCTACATGAAATAGTGCCTTTCTGGGTGTTATACACAAACAATGAATCATGGAACACTACATCAAAAACTAATGTTGTAGTGTATGGTGATTCACATAACAATAAAAAATTAAAAAAAAAAAAGAAAAGAAAATAGTGCCTTTCGAAGTCCCAAGAAAATATTGTAAAGGATAGCAAGGAAGGATTAGGTAAATATTTTAACAAAATGATAAAGAAGAGGAAAATGGTTCTCTCGAGTGTACTGACTCTTCCCAGAGCCCCCTGCAGCCACTGCATGTGTGTCAGAGCTGAAATAATGTACATGGGCCAAGTTCCAACTGCTGCCCTCTCCTTTTAGGGTGATCAGAAACCACACTGACATGGATCGAAAACTGGAGAACTTGCAGTAACCGATGTCCATGGTTACACAATTCTTCCCAATAGCAGCCCCCAGAAGGGCCTCCAACACTTTGGGCCTCACACTAAAACATAAAACAGTGGTATATGGTAAGAGGATGTACGAAGAAAACCTTTGGAAATGACCCCTTTTTCTTTTGCAAATGACAAAAGGAAACATTCCTTTGAGGTCCTCGGTAATTCAGAAGCCACTTGGGTGGTATGTGCGCTTTAAAAAAGAATAAGACATCTGGCGCGGATTTCTCTTGATTACTATGTTCTATCTAAATTTCTTGCTTTCCATTCTGTTTCTAATGCTCTCCACAAGGAGCAGGGTCACAAGGAATAATTGGAAGCATGGGTTTCGGGATGAGATGGGGGTGTGTTCTCATGCTGGACCGCCATATTGGTGATCTTGGGAGATTCCATCTCTCTGGGTTTGCATTTCTCCACGTGTATTTCCAGTGGTGCCTACTGACATGTGGATATGATGATTCCAGGTAAGGTGTTCAATATGTGGTTCCTCAGGCCCAAACCCTTAGCACACTGTTGACTCTCACACCTTATATCCATCAGCAATTCCTGCAGCTCTACCTGTGTTTTGCTGTTTACCTTCTCCGCTGCCCCACCCTAGCCAAAGACCATCTTTCCTCCTCTGGGCTGTTGTAATGGTTTCCTAATTGGTCTCCCTTCTTCTGCCCTTGCCTTGCTCCTTCTGACTTCTCTCAGAACAGCCAGAGCACAGTACTCCTTTGCTCAAACCCTCCTCTGGCCTCAGTAAAACCAATCTTACCTACAGTACCTGCAGAACCCCACATATTTGCTCCATCCCTGCCCAAAGATGACTGTCCTCATCTCCCATTGCCCCCTCTCTTGCCTGCTCCTTTCAGCCACTTGGGCCTCCTCACTATTCCTCAAACATACCAAACTCATTTCTACCTCAGGCCATTTGTACTTCCTGTTCCTTCTGCCTAGATCACTTTCCCTTCAGATATCAGCATAGTTCACTCTCTCACCTTTTAAGTGAGATATTCTCTGCAACCCTATTTAAAATTGCATCCCCACCCAACACTCTCTCCTCTCTTTCCTCGCATTTTCCTTTTTAAGTTAGTCGTTATCACCACCTTTCACACGATAAATTTTGTGTGTTTGTCTTTTTGGCCACCCATTTCCTATCACATCATGGTTAATCTGGCACACAAATATTTGTTGAAGGAATAAATAACCCATAATTATTTTCATTTCAACAAGTTTAGATATGTCAGCAACAGACAAGTGTGGAATCCTTTAAGTGAGAAGGATTTTGGAGAAGTGAGTATTATCTGTAAGTTGTTTTATGGTGTGTCTGGAGTCTCACTACTTTCTGACTCTTTCCTTATTGATTAGCAGGACCCTATGGCCACAATTGTTAACAGGTAATTTAGTGATGATCTTTCTTATTTTTTTTTAATCTGTTGCTATTCGTTAGTTCTTTTGTATTATTCAGGACAGACCAGGTTACACTGAAATAACAAAGGAACCGTGAAATTTCAGTGACATCACACCATAGGCTTATTTCTCACTCATGTCCAACTTGGTGCAGGGGGTGTTCTGCTCCACATGGGCTCCCAGGGATTGAGGCTGGCAGAAACTCCACCATCTGGGACATCTCTGACTCAAGGAGATTAAGAAAGAGACTGCAGGCTCCTGCTGGGGCTTTCTGCCTCAGCCCAGAAATGACACAAGCCTCTTGTGCTCCCATTTAATTGGTCAGATCTAGACATGTGGCTCCATCTAACTGCAAGGACGCTATGAAGTGTGGTCTCCTGTATGCACAGAGCAGAAAGGAGAATGAGGACTGCTGAACCCCAGTATTGCCCAGCACTGTTTTAATTAAGTAGAAAAGTTTAGGTGCTGTATCTAGGACTGACATGCAGTAATATTTTCATCTATTTGCTACCACCAAAGCAAAATACCATAGGAAGAGAATCTTATAAAAAATTAGCAAAAAATAACAATTATCATAGTTACATGAAACGCCAACATCCTTACTCAGTTTAAACTTGTATTTTCCACATATCCCTCTGTGGGCATTATTGAACAAACTTGTAACCTTTTAAGTTGTTTTTCTTCTTCATCATCTACTTAGCTGTACTAAAAGTTCTTCTGCTTCTGTAAATACCAACTACAAAGAATGGCCCCCACTGTGTAGGAAATGGGCCAGGGTGGGAGGGCCTGTGTTCCAGGCTCTATGCAAGGAACACTCACATGCTGCGTCCAACTTAACCCTCACTGTGACTCTGGGAAGGTGACGTTAGTTACCTCTGTGACTTACTCAGTGGCCACTGAATGATGAGACAGCCGTGCTGGAACCAAAACTCAAGTGTCTTGAACTCCAAGAGGACAAAATGCTAAGATAGAAGACTTATTTTCATAAACTAGGCAAATCTCAACTACACCAGGCAATGGCAGCTTCAACACCAGAAGGTTCGAAATGGAAGAGGTCTGGAAAGAACCATTTTGGTAGAAATTCCTTTTTTAAATGGATGATAAATTGAGCTCAGTGAGTGCCAGAGAGGGCCTGGATATTTTTATATACAGTGGGGCTGTTTCTTAAAAACGAACAAAAAGAAACTCTTGCTCTGTAACTGGTCAGGTCTGCAAATTATCTCAAACCTACTAATCATTACCCCTGAGGGCGATATGATTCTACAGAACAGAGAAATGGGTAAAAGGGAGCAGAGGATGCGTAACTGTCTCTTTTCATTCATTGAGCCAAATTATGTTGAGCTCTTGGCTCAGAGCCCACTTCCTCCATCTCATTCACTCCAGCATTTCAGAGAGATGGTACATGCACAGTGGAAAGGAGGAAGAGAGTCTCTAACTGCAAAACTCTGACCTTCTGGTTTCATTCTTAGATTCACCAAAAAGTCAGGGTTTTTGTTTTGTTTTGTTTTGTTTTCATTCCTATGTACCCAAGATATTCCCCTCAAATCCCCAGAACTCCTATCCACCTGCTTGATGTCAGTTAAACCAGAAAGTTTGGCCTTTTCTACCCTGTGGAGGGTATATCTTAAGGTTCTCTCTTTGAGGGTATCTCCTCCCTGAATCTAGGTGTGTGGGAATTCAGCTTTGCCCTATCACCCCCCGCTCCACAGCCTTACCTGGCCACCTGAGCCATACCACAGAGCTCTGGTGGATACTGACTCCCTGATGCAAAAGTGAGCTCTGGGCGTGTGGTGGGGAGGAGGTATAACGTCATTTTACACCGACCAGAAGAATCTGAGAGTAGTTGCCAAGGTCTGCTGTTATCCTCTCTCCCTAACATGGGGTCTCGTGTTGGGAGGAACTGTTGGGAGGGAGGGAGGGAAATTATGTTCACAGAAGCCCCAAGGTCAGTTGATATGCACAGCTCTGTCGCACGGTGCTCTGTGTTGCGAGGTGGTATGGGAAGCAGGCTGAGGGCTTTGTGAGCAGACTTGGACATGGAGTTTTAAATAGTGCCTTCACTTAAACTCAGGAATGTGGGAATGCTGGGGGCTGCAACACAACCTAAAACTCTGAGTAGGCTGGATCGTTAATGTGTGTGTCTCTAGGATAGAAGATGGAGATGCTGTTGCTATTCATTAGTTCTTATGTGAAGATGGAGAACCTTACGTGTGGGATTCCTGAAGATAATTTACTTCTGTTTTGATAGATGCTGAAACTTGGAACATCTATCCTTCCTCTTCTTTAGGGCCAAGTCCTAGCCCAAACCACCTAATAGAGCATATACAGTTCATATGACTCATGACCAAAGGAGCAGATGGGGTGGTCCTGACATTGACAACTCAATTTCCTATCAGGATTATCTTTGCCTGGAACACCGAACTGTGGAGGAAGTTTTGAGATGCATGCAGGTGCTGCTGCCTGTGTGTGCCTCCACGGGCAAAGAGAGGCAGGAGGTCAGCACCTGGCTATCCCCTTGCCAGGTACCAGTAAGGGACATGGGAAGCAGGAAGGTGGCTCTGGCTTAAAGCCCCACTTTTGCAGGACAGGAGCCTGGGGAGGCCAAGAGCCCTTTGAGGAGGCCTGTGGGCCTCCAACAAGGAGGCCACAAATGTGTTTGTTTGTTTCCCACCCCTAGAAGCCGGCAGCTTGGGAAACTGCCTGGGTGTGGAGGACAGGTTGTGAGCCAGGGCCCAGCATCACTCCGGACCTATCCATTGTGTTTCTGTTTCTGCCGTGTTGTTCTGTGTGTGATGTTTTTGTTTTGTTAGAGTGTGTGTTTGGTTGTTTCTTGAGACTATACGAGCGCTGGCGGCATCAGGATGTCCTGTGAGCAGGCCCATGAATCTGTGCAGCAACACCGCACATCACGTCCTAGAAACCAGCCATCCTTAGATGGACCTCTGAAAAACCCCAAACCACAAACCCTTGTGATGAGTTCATTTTAGACTTAGAGAAGAAATGCAAAAATAGGTCAAAGAGTGTTTACAACTCCTCACTCCCTTCCCCTGGTGTTCAGACCTCACCTAACCATGGTAGCATTATGAAGAACAGAACTTAGCAGTGGCACAAGATATTAACCAAACCGCCAGCTCACTGGAAATTCAGCCATTTGCACTGATGTCCCCCTTCGGCCCCTTGCATGCAGTTGTGGTTGCCTCCCAAATCCCCTCCACATTCCTCTCATAGGTCAGAGATAACTTGTTTCTCAGAAATTAACTCTTGGAAAAGAGAAATTCTCTCCCAATTCACCAGGACAGAGTTCTTTGTTCCATTTAAATTATCTTTTGCTTGTTGATAAGCACTCATGTCTCACTGGACAGAGGCTAGTAACAGAGACTTCTCTGCTTCACACTTCCTGGGCACAAAATAACCTTTGGGTTCAATGCCAAGTCCCATTGCTGCATGATTTGATGGCTCCTCTTGACCCTGAAAGGCAGGTTGCCTAGTGATTTCTTGTGCAAAATGACAATTTTCTTCTCATTCTTGAGTGGGAGCATATTTACTTGAGCTGTTTGCTCTTCTCTCTTAACATTTTCTCTTCCAGCTTACTGAAAAGTCAATCCTCAGTGCTTTTCCTGCTCCTTTGAAAGCCCCCCCCTTTTTTTCTCAGGGAGCTTCTGAGACTTTGCCTTTAGCCATTAGTAGGTTTCTCTTATGGTCCTGGCTATGGTTTCCTTTTTTATTAGCACATCTTTTTTTTTTTTTTTTTGTGAGGCACAACAGGAACTAACATGGGCTAAGTGCGCTTTATTATCCAAAATTCCATTGCATGGGGACAGCTCTCTTTTCCAAGACTTGCCTAAAACTCAGATGTCCTGGAAATGAAAACAACTTGCTGTGGATTTCACACTAATGTGAAAATGACCACTATCCCGTCCTCCTTAGAGGAGAGATTTTAACGGGGAAGAAAAAAGACATGGTCAGAGGGCTCACTAGTTAGTCGAGCTGCTTGATAGGGTGGAAGGGCTGACCCAGCAGGTTGGGCATCAAAGGCAGTGGAAGGATCTGGCAACTCAGATGTCTGACTTCAGGAGACTGGGGGCTCTCACATCCAGCCATGCTGCCTGCACACTCTGGTTCCTTGCTCTCTCCAGGGGCAGGTTGTGACTTGGCTTCCACAGCGGTGGGCTGAGTGTCACCTGGGATTCATCCCACCTGCATCTTTGCTTTGAACTCCTCTTCCCTACATGGCTGCAATGGCAGGAGGGGTGGTTGAAATCATAAAGCGGACTTTCTGTTGGTAAGCAGGGCATACTGATGGTAAAGCTAAAAACAAATTGTTGAGTGCAGACAGGCCTGGCAGCAGGAGAGAGAATGCTTTGTCTGTCATTCATAAGAGCCAAAGAGGGGAGCAGGCAGAGGGTGAGGGAAGACTGTGGGATGGGCAGCTGCGTGTTTCATGGGTGGTGGAGATCTGACCCTCAGGCCACACGGAGGACCCCTTGCACTCACAGAGGTGGCTCCCTAAGGGTGCTGGTGGGTATAGTCTGGGAAGGCCACCTGTAGGACTCCTAAAACATGGACAGCAAAAAGAAGAAAATGAAAATGAAAAACATTTGATTTGAAAGACTTTAATGTTTATTATCAAAGCACACTGATAAAGTTGTCCTGGGGAAAAAAAAAACCAGAATTTTGCTGCATTTCCAGGCCAGAGCCCCTACAGATTCACCTGACAGTGTTGTCTCTGAGGACACTGGAGTCTTCTGTATGCCCTGGCAGGGACAACCGTGGCTGGGTCTCATGACCACAGGAGTGGGGTAAACCATTACTAGGGCCACTTGGAACAGGAGTCAAGGAAAGCAATTGAGGCCTTTGGCGATGGTAGAGAGCAGATCCGGGTTGGAGCATAGACTGAGCATTGTATATATCCATTGCAAAATCTCCGTTTGGGTGGTCCTGTTATAGTGTAGTGGATGATACTACCAGATCCAAGGGTTGTAATGAGGACTGACTGGAATCATAAATATGACACGCTCAACCAAGCCTCAAGCACACAAGGATTGTTTAGTGCATTTTGGCTCATGCCATCGGTATCAAGCCAGAGGCATACGAAACAATCAACACCATGTGTGCAAGCATGTATGGGCAAATGTGTGCGTGTGTGCACGTGTGTGTGCATATGTGTGCCTGTGTGTATGTTGCATGAGTGTGTGCATATGTGTGTGAAAGGTGGCCAAGATGAGAACAGAATTAAGCAATGCCTCTGAACCATGAATCAACGGTTCTATTGTTTCTCCACACTCTGTGTCAAACTGGGCTGTCGCAATTCCCTCAATTGTACATCCACCTAATTTTCTATATTTTTCACGGTCTAACAAAAGTTGTGTAATTGATCATCTCTGTAGTTTTGAAATGATAATATCGTGTCCTTTCAGGCTGGAAATCAGACATACTCTCCACTGTAGCTGTAGCCCGAGATTGGAGAAACCCTTTCTATTAAGTTCACGCTCTTGAGATTGCCTGAGAGATGGTGACACTCATGAGGAAGCAAAGGGGAGACCACTGAAGTGGGACGAAGACAGGTAGGATTTGGTATTTCTGCGCAGAAATCCATTAACATGGCTTTTCGTGCTGTGGCCTTGCCAGGATGCGGTTTGACAGAGAGCTCTCTGGCCCGGCTGTGAGGCTGCCCCTCAGATGCCCTGGAGCAAGTGGTGGGGCCTGATGCAGCCAGTGCCGAGCGGGTACAGGTGGCCCCTCAGCAGCGAGTCTCAGAGACACCCCCTTCCGTGGGAGCAGGGTGGGGAAGTGTGCTTCGCGCCCACTCACACCAGGAGAGGCTACAGCTCCTGATTGCTGGGGAGGAAAGCAATGGAACTTACCCGAGTCCTCAATACATCTTCTTACAGGGTTCCTTTGTGTCTAAAATCTCCAGAATGCACATTTCATTCCTCCTCACAATGCTTTCATCTAAATATTTCTTTGAGGCTAGGAATAAGAGTTCTTTAGAAACACAGCGGTGTGTGTATGTGACATTCTGTTCCTAGCATTCGGTGTGGAAAATCTCCATTCCGGCTCTGTGTATTGTTTGGTTGTCTTTAAATACCATATTTCAAATTACATTATGAAAGAGCAATAGAGAACAGGCAGAGATGGACAAACCATATAGTAAATACCCTTGTTACCTGTAACACTTTCAGGCAATGAGCCATAGGTCCGTGTTCTCTAAAGGATCATGCTTCCCTGGGTTTGTTCTCTGTGCTATAGGATCTTGCTCTGAAGGGTCCTCAGGATTTACCCAGTTCAGTTCAAGGTAGAACAGTCCGGGAGGAGGCTAAGAGTATAGCACACACGGTTGAGCTCATGGACTCTGAGCTTGGGTCCAAATCCTGCTCCTGACCCCTCCAGCCCTCAGTCTCATTAGCCACGAAAAAACAAGATAAGGACAACAATAGTCCTTGCCTCCCAGGGCTTTACAGGGATTAAATGAGCTCAAATTTGTGAGCTCTATGTAGTGTTTGTTATGACTCAGGACTGCCTGAGCACAGGGCAAGAATTTGTTGGAAATGACTTTAACTCATCTTCCACAAGGAGAAATACAAATCTCTTTATTTCTTCATCTACTTACATACAATGAACATAAAGGCTACACAGTGAGTTCACGTATGCAGGTCCACAACCTTGTCGTTGAAAGACTATTGATGACCCTTATCAATCATGGCCAAGAGAATAATTTCTTATCCATCTTCTCTTCCAGCCCCAGAGGACTTTCTCTTGTGTGCCTGTATCTCAGCAGTCCATTCTTGCTCCATTCAAAATGCTAAGATATCTGCTTCCTGCTCCAGCATCCCTACTATTAGCCATAGCAAGCTAGTGGCCAGGTATGAACTTGCAAAAAGCACATTAAGAACTGAATGTTTGGTAATGAATTTTCACAAAAAGAATGATTTTCCTCCAATTATCACTGTCTTGTTTACCTCTGTATTTCCACCTAAGCACAAATAAACAGAATAAAGCAAATGTATACATGAATAGAAAATGGTCGTCCTCTGACTGCTGGTTGTGGGAACACCCACATGCTGCTGCAGTTATGTCACTTTCTAACCAGAGAGTTCTGTGGCCATTCTCTTGATTTAATACATGTTCTACTGTAATCAGTATACTCTATATACTATATGCCACTTGAAGTTCTAGCAATCTGGGGACCTCTCCCCTAACCCCGAACTAAACAGCATAAGACCCTTCCCTTGTAATATCATGAAATATGCTCCCCCTCTCAGTAAATGTGCCTAAGAGAATTTTTACTTTGCCCATTCACTTCAATAGTAACCCTGTATCAATGGCAATGGCTACGTGGAAATGTTTGCTTTTTTTTTTTTTAACAAAGCTCATATATTGCTTTTATAATTTAAGAAGAAATGCATCAGTGGAAAAAGTGGAGGGAGATGTGATTGTGATTTTGGAGCCATGTCACTGTTGTTATTAACTCATCTTCGCGTCCACTAGCAAATGAACAACAGAGTCCATGTCTGTCTTTGGTGTCAGTGACATGGGTCTCAATTCTTAATGCCACAGCACAATGTCAATTGATTTTCAAGGTGGCAACCTGGTTATCTAATTACGTTCAAACTCTTCCAGGTCAACACTCTTCAGAAAAAGATCTAAACTCTTTAAAACTTTTGATATTAGTGTGATTTATGCCTTATGTTTGATTTTTTTATAGACAGAAAATATAGTGTCTATTAAATAAACTCTATTGTAAGTCCACTGGGCTCAGTAGTTAAGATTTAACTATGTAGACAATATTTTTGAAATGCTATTGCATGAAAGTATTATCTTACATTTTATCCTATTTTTATAAGAGATATTCAGCCAAACATACCCACATGTACCCTCTTAGCCATATACATAAGTACTTCATCAAAATGTTATGATTGTGATTTTTAATAGTACCATATTTTACCCAACTTTAGAGGAGGCAATTTCTTACATGACCAGTGAATTATTATAACACCATTTAAATACAGAAAATGTTATTCTCATATATGTTAAAATTCCTTAGTGTAGTGGGTGAACTTGAGGGCTCTGACATTGAAACACCCGACATTGAAACATCATGGTTATCAATTAGGATCAAGTTCAGCTACCTATAATAGAAAAGCTCAAAAGGATAAAGGCATAAACAAGATAGGAATTTATTTTTCTTTCAGAGAGAAACCTAAAGGAAGATATTCCAGGGCTCTACAATTATTTACTACCCAGGCCCCTTGCTAACCTCCACATTACACTCTCTAGAGCCTGACCTGCATCTTAAGGGTATAAGATGGCTGTGGGAGCTCTGGCTACAATATCCATATTCCAGGCTATGCAATGGAGAAATCAGCAAAATGGCAAACACCTCCTTTTTTAAAAGACTCCTGGAAGTCCCACACAATACCTCCTCCTACACATCATTTTCTAAATGTTGGTCATAGGGCTGCATCTAGCCATGAGGAAGGCTGAGAAATGCATAATTTTAGCAGGGAACAATATAATCTAATATCTTGGGCTGAAAAAATACCCCATCTACTAGTGAGATTATATGGTAGGATTTAAGGAAGATGTTGATTACTGAGACTCAGCCATTCAAGTACGGATTTATTTAGAGGAGATGTTCCTCCAGGCCACACAGAAGTCCTGGGATCAGCGTGTATTTGTCGATGAACTTATCCGATCTCATCTAAAAGACACGGAACTGTACATTTTAAAAGGGCGGGTTTTTATGGCATGAGAGTAGTAACTCATTACAGCCATTAGTAAAATGAAAAGAAGGAAGAGTGGGAGAGAGGGAGGGGGAGAGAGGGAGGGAAGAGGGAAAAGAGGAAGGGAGGGAGGAAGGAAAGAAAGAAGGAGGGAGGAAGTTACTGAAGTGTAGCTGAGCCTGTTGAACAGCCTGAGCCGAGCTCTGTTCTCTCTGCTGAAGGGAGATGAAAAGTGTTCAAGTTACTTTAGAGACATCCCAGCATGTCCTAACAGACAAGGGACTTGAAAAAGCCGTACCCTGGGGCGGGGGGGGCGTGTTTCCATCATTAAAGGAGCACAGGGGGCTCCAGGGATTCTGGGAATGTTCTGTGTCTGAGTTTGGGGTCAGTTTCATGAGGTCCTTACATGCTAAAACCCCTCAGGGGGTACATGTGTGATTTGTTTGCTCTTCTTTGTTAGACCTCAATAAAATTTGCTTTAAAAAACCAGAGGTCACGCTGTTACCTTTGACTTTCAAAGGACGGGGCTTTTTAACAAGTTAAGTCCAAGTGCAGTGTGGAGAAGCTCAAGAGAGTTACGAGTGCAGCAGTTATACCTGGAAGAGCCACGGCTTCAAGGGAAGAGAGGACAAGAGGCCGAGGGGCCGGTGAGCCTCAGGAGGCAGGCCAGGGCCTTGGCTCAGCATCTGAGGACAGACCCCTCTGACAGGCAAGCTTGGTTTTGCACATGCTCAGAATACAAGGCCGGAAGCAAGCTTTTCCCAGTCTCCCTGCAAGGTTACGAGGGCCGAGAAGGCAGGGCCCCCCCACACACCTTGTCCTTTGCTGTGTCTGCAGTTCCCACCACTGGCTGCACACAGTACACACTCTTTTAAGTGAATACATGAATTTTTGTTCACTGATCCCCACGTTCACAGCACAGGTACTTTCCCATCCTCGCTGGAGACGGGAGTGTCTTGTTCGTGACAATGAATGTGTCACGAACATTCACGCCTCGGTGCCTGGCAGGACAGGGGCCCCAGCAGGATCCAGGGCCACTTGGTCTCCCATGTGGAAAAGTGAGTGCGTGTGGCCAGACAGATGTTCCTTATGCAACACGGCCACACGAAGGAAAGTGGCTAACCATACAGAAGACGCTAGGCACAGAGGACATCAAATGTTGCGAAAGTAGCCCCTTTTAGGGGCTTTGCCAAATTAGTCACAGACCACCTGTTGCGGGCCTGTATCATGAGGACCAGCTCTCCGGAACAAAGGCCTTTATCCCTCTCTCCTTTGGTGTCTGAGCTCCCACACACAAGGAGTTCATGGTTGGGGGACTGGGCTCCTCCTGGCTGGCTTTACCTGGAACATTACCTTGCATGGTGAACTCCCCGGAGACAGATGGCACAGTGTGCCTTGGTCAAGTTCACATTTAGGAATTGTTAATCCAAGGTCATAGACACCACATAAGTGGGCCTTCCCTATGAATTTGAAGATCTTAAGAAACTACAGCTTTGAGACTTGAACTTCCTTTCATGACTTCCATCTCAAACATAGACTAGTCTGCATTTCCTCTCTGAAGCTATTTGCATTCCCAACCAAAACACAAGGTTCCTGAAAACTCTTTTCAATTAACTTTCCAAAGGGTGAGGCTAGTGGTCTGAGCAGTGCAGAGGATGGGCAGGACAGAGTTTTGGCCCTGACTCTCAGCTGGTTCATGTGTGACCTGGGCCAAGTCTCTTTCCTTCCCCGTTAGCAAAGATCCACAGTCTAAATGATGAGGAAGCCCAGACCCCCCCACCGTCCCTTTCAGTTACAACTGTAAATGGTCCAGAACTGCCCTACAACCTGCTAGAATCCAAGTTACCAGACTCTAAATCTGGAGAGCTTAAAGATATGAGCTGTGCTCAAGTATGCATAATAAAACCTCGTTATGTTATTCTCCAGGGGCAAGAGCAACAATGATTTGGTAGAAGTTATTCAGGAAAAGATCTGGCCAACTAGAAAAATCTTTCTCTAAAAACAGATATGAAATTGGCCAGCTTGTCCTAGGAGGTAGGGCATGACTCATGAGGGCAAGCCTATGAGGAGTCATCAGCACTTGCCAGAGATGCAGCACTGGGTTTTCGAGAAAAGAGTGAGTCTGGATTAAGACCCACCTGGGTCTGACTCTTGACTCTAAGACTGACATAAGCATGTGACCTTGGACAAATTATTCAACCTCTCTGAGACTCAGGTTTCTAGGATATAAAGTAGAAATGATGATGATAGTTGTCCAGGGGTCCTTGGAAGGTGAAGGACGGAATGCTTTAGTGCAGTAGAGGACACGTGGTAGGGGGCAGGGGATACGCCTTCAGCTCCAAGGGCAAGTCTCATCAGTAAAGTTTGTTTGTTTACCTGTTTTAAGAAAGGGAGGCTTAAATATGTTTTTAAAGAGAGGGGCAGGATTTTAGTCCAAAGGGAGCTGGTCTGAGGAGAACGTACCCCTTGGTGGAATCATGGGAGGGAAGGGCAGAGGTGGAGGAAGGAGGTTCTGTGCAGGGCAGTCCATCAGCACCAGCTCCTCCTTTCACCCATGCTTTTCAGCTAACACCCTCTTCCCCGCCCACTGCCACCCCCTGCATGTCTTCCTGCTCCTGCACCTCCAGTAGAGATGAGAACTGCCTGACTGACCAAGCATTGGGTCTTCTGAGTATCTTTTGTGTTTTTATTAAGCAAAAGCCATATTATTTTCCGATGAAATGTCATTTTTGTGTCACACAATATGCTCAGCTCAGTGTCACCAAGGTGAATAAAACCATGAGCCAGCAGAGCCTCAGATAACTCCTGCAAGCAAGGTCAGTGGTCCCTATCCTGACCACCCTCAAAGATTTTACTTTGCCCCCATGAGGCCCAGAGTTGAGTTGGGAAAATGAGGTGTGAATGCATTAAAAAATCAACAAATGTGTAAGGCAATGCACGGCAAGTGCAAAATGAGTGGAGACTCACAGGGCCACAGAAACTCCTCAAAATGAAAGGAGACCTTCATGGACTGGGGAGGATGGAGAATAATCCAGAACGGTCTCACTAAGGTCCCAAAGCATGAGGAGGTATAAAGAGGTGGGCGGGGAACTCAGAAGAAGGAAACAATTGAAGGTGAGATGGTGAACACATAAATGGACAATACTTCTAGTACACAAAATTAGCGGCCATATCCAAACTCTTGGCCCATTTCGAAGCTCTGAAAGATCCCTCCAGGTCCTCTCAGCCATATGTAACCATCTATTGGGCTTCCTGGCTCACCTTAATGAGCGCAGGGTGCTGCTCACCGTGGCCACATAGCTCCCACCCACGATGGCCTGGAGAACCACAAGAACCTACAACACTTACCGTATTTCCAGTGTTTTATCTCAGCCATGGACATTTTCCTGCTTCAAAGACATCCGCTAGGTTTTGGAATCATAAGATCTGAGAAGGGGTTCAGGAGTAAGATCTTGATTCCAGTCAAATATCTACCACATAGCCGTGTGCAAACTGGGTGGGCCACCCCCAGCTCTGAGCTTCCCTCTCCTCACCTGTGAAACAGATGAAACCACCCTGGGCCAGCCACCTTCCACTCAGGGTTATGGGGAACGTGAGACAACATGGCACCAGAAATGAATGCTCTTGTGCACTAGCTCACAGACTCTCAAACACTCCTAAACCCTTGAGTACCGCGAAGTATCTCAGGGGTAAAGGAGCCAAACAGGGTGAACCCCAGCTACAGCCTACAATTCCAGCAGCCTTGTTTTGGGTTGCTATATACATAAAGGTTTTACATTTATGCTTGCACTTTAAGGAAGAATACTATCCATTAGGGGGAAGTCTTTTCTAAGTTATTAGTAAAGTTTAATCTTTAATCTCCTCATTTTATAGGAAGGAAAACTGAAGCCCAGAGAGGTTGCTCAGTCTTCCCAGGGACACACAGTGGCAGAGGTAAGATCAGAGACCTTGTCTAATGCTCTTGCTTCTGTGCTTTGTCCACTACTTTGTTATTGGTGCACCAGATGCTGGAGTGTTCTATGAACAAACAAGAGAAAACAACAACTCCAAAGTCCCTGCCCCATGGTGTAGGTATACCCCTACAAAGGAACAGCAGTGTGGTTTATAAACCACAACTCACCCCCAAGACAATGGAGCAACTCCAGAAAGTTGGAGGCGGAGCTGCTGAGCTCACGTGGTGGGCATGTGGACGAGGCTCTGACACGTGGCTAGGACACACTCTCCAGCATGTCTTGCTTCCAGCTCCTTGGCATGTATAGCCGCTGCCTAGCAAACAAACAGCACCAGTAACACCATCCTTACTTCATCACCTGCATACTTCAGGCCATTCGAGCAGATGTACTCATCAAAACAAAAGTGGCATTAATTTTCACCAACATTCTCCCTTCCCACCCCCCACCCCCCACCCCCCATTCCCCAAAGGACTCAAATTCCTCCTTCCGGCAAACTCAGTTCTATTGGGTTCAAGACTAAAGTTCAAACTCCAGATTACCATTTGGTAATACATTTGGAAAATCATCTCATTCACAAACAATTGAGGTTTTATGAGATAGTGTGTGTTGTTAAAAACATCCCAGTATTTTTAAGGAGGAAATTCCAGAAATTCTATTTTTTCTTCATTCTTATCTGATATTTCTTGTTTTCTACAGGATGTGAAGGTTTTCTCTTTGGAATATTTAAGAGGAAATATGCATACGAAATATGTCAAGCCATGACATCAATGTGTACCAAGGTCTGAGAAATGGTCCCTGATCTCAAGTGGCTTCCAAGCTTAATGGAAAGGTATGATACCATAGATAGTTGCATATTTCTATATACATGCATATACAGGACTTGTGTGTTTGTGTGTGTCTGTGCATGTTTATATGTGTATATGTGCATGTGTATGTGCATGTATGTGCTGTATGTCTCTGTATATGTGTATAGGTGTATTCATGTATGTGCATGTCCCATCAGTTCTGCTTGCTGTAGAGGATCTAAGGCCATCACTGTCCAGAACAGGAAGAATTAGTGTGGTCCTGAGAGGCAGTGGTGCCTGCACAAGGACCTGGAGGTAGATTGGGAAATACAGATGAGAGTGTTCTAAGCCAAGAAAATAAGTGAACCTAGACACAAAGACAGGACCAGGGGCCTACAGGGTCCAAGGGGGATTTTGTATGTGAATGAATCTTCTAGAACTGATTCCAGGATCGGAACCAGAACTGGTGCTTTGTCTAATGACATCCATAAGCAGAAGATCAGAAATTAAAAGGATTAAATCAGCACAAAGCCTACGTATTATGGGCAAGTCTTCATTCACTGCCTGGGGGAGGTACGCATGATTTATACCCAGGGTTGGAGGTACAGGGTCCGATCCCAGCCTCCAAAGTTGCATCGAAAGAGCCTCACCTGGCTATGTGAAGGGGGACATGCCCATACCTGGGGCTCACCAGCCACAGAAGCACAGACTTCCCTCATTTTGTCTTCAGTAAAAGAAACCCAGGAGCAGAAGGGAGCAAGATGGCGGAGGAGTAGGAGACCTGGATTTCATCTGGTCTCAGGAATTCAGCTGAACAGGGATCAAACCATTCTGAACACCTATGAACTCAACAGGAGATTGAAGAGAAGAATAGCAGCAACTCTCTGAACAGAAAAGCGACCACTTTCTGGAAGGTAGGACGTGCAGAGAAGTGAATCTGAGGCGATATTCGGGAGGATAGATGGCGGGGGAGGGGGCCTCCGTCGGCTGCTTCTGGCAAGTGCTAGAGCCGCGGAGCACAAAATCGGAACTTTTAGAAGCCAGCTCCGCTGAGGGACGTCGCTCCAGTGGCTAAGCTGGTGGTGGACCCTCGCGGGACAGTGTGGTCTCAGGACCCTTGGGGTCACAGAAAGACCAGGGGTGCCTGAGTGTGGCAGAGCTCCCAGGTATCGGAGCCGAGAAGCTGGCTGCAGAGACGGAGCCGAGGCGCGGGCTCTCAGCTCGGGGTTGCCATAAACTGTGATCCGCAGCACAGTCAGGCCACTGCTCCTCCAGCAGGGACCCAACAAGCGGCAGATCCAGGGATGCTCCCCTTCCTCCCCTGGGAGGAGCGGCGCGGGAACGCACCGCAGGGATCTGCTGGGTTTGGAGACTCCACACTGAGTCGGGTGCCGGAGATAGAAACGCTCGGTCACAGGCCGGGTGAGCATGGAGTGTGGCCGGAGACCGGGGAGACGGGAGTGACTGCTTTTCTCCAGGGGCACACTAAGGAGCGGGGCCTCGAGTTCTCAGCTCCCCCGGGCGGAGATTGGGAGGTCACCATTTTCACTCTCGATCTCCAAAGTTATACCGAGAGCTTGCAGGGAACAAAAGCTCCTGAGAGCAAACCCGAGCAGATTGCTTAGCCCGGACCGACAAGGGCGGGGCAATTCCGCCTCCAGCAAAGACATTTGGGAACCACGGCAACAGGCCCCACCTCCAGAAGTTCAGCATGAATAGCCGGCCAAGACCAAGTTTACCGATCAAGGAGAACAGGAGAACTCCAGCGCTAGGGGAATACTGCACATAGAATTCATGGCTTTTTTACGATGATACATTAGTTTTTCAAAGTTAATTTTTAAAAAAAATTTTTTTAATTTTTCTTTTTCCCTTTTTCAACCAACATCTTATCAATCCCTTTTTAAAAAAAATTTTTTTTATTTTTCATTTTCAGAGTCATATTCTATCCCCTCATAATAGTTACCCTTATTTTTGGCATATGTATATAAGTTGTTCTCTCTTTAAAATTTGGAGATACCGTTTCTTCTAACAGTTCAAAATATACCCTAAATCACTAGTGTATGGCTTTCTTCTAGTCTTCTGCCTGATCACATTCTCTCCCCCCTTTTTTTTTAAATCTTCTTCTTTCTTTTTTCAAACAACTTCTTATCTTATGAATTCCTTTTATAAAATCCTTTATAATTTTCACCTTTACAATCATATTCCATCCCTTCATTGTATCAACCCTTATTTTGTACATATATAAGTCTTTCTTTAAAATTTTAGGAGGTGCTTTCTTTTAACAGACCAAAATACACCCAAAATCTAGTGTGTGGCACTGACGTATGCACTAGCCTGATCATATTTGATCATATTCTGTTTTTTTTGTTTTGTTCTGTTTTTGTTCTTATCTTTTTCTTTTTCATTTTTTTCTCTTTCTTTTTTCTTTCTTTTTCTTTCTTCTCCCCTGGTTTCAGTCTTTTCTAATTTGTTTAGAGTATATTTGCTGGGGACATTGCTAACCTGTTAGCATTTTGTTCTCTCATTCATCTATTCTCCTCTGGACAAAATGACAAGATGAAAAAAATCACCTCAACAAAAAGAACAAGAGGTAGTACCGTCTGCCAGGGACCTACTCAATATGGACATTAGTGCGATGTCGGACCTAGAGTTCAGAATCATGATTTTAAAGATACTACCTGGGCTTGAAAAGAGCATGGAGGTTATTAGAGAAATGCTTCCTGGAGAAATAAAAGAACTAAAATCTAACCAAGTCAAAATCAAAAAGGCTATTAATGAGGTGCAATAAAAAATGGGGGCACTAATTGCTAGGATAAATGAGGCAGAAGAGAGAATCAGCAATATAGAAGACCAAATGATGGAAAATAAAGAAGCTGAGAAAAAGAGAGATAAACAACTACAGGATCACGAGGGCAGAATTCGAGAGATAAGCGATAGGACAAGATGAAACAACATTAGAATAATTGAGATCCCAGAAGAAGAAGAAAGAGAGGGTAGGAAGGTATATTGAGCAAATTATAGCAGAGAACTTCCCTAATGTGGGGAAGGAAACAGGCATCAAAATCCAGAAGGCACAGAGAACCCCTCTCAAAATCAATAAAAATAGGTCAACACCCCGACATCTAATATTAAAACTTACGAGTCTCAGAGACAAAGAGAAAATCCTGAAAGCAGCTCGGGAGAAGAGATATGTAACCTATAATGGTAGAAACATTAGATTGGCAACAGACCTATCCACAGAGACCTGGCAGGCCAGAAAGGACTGGCATGATATCTTCAGAGCACTAAACGAGAAAAATATGCAGCCAAGAATACTATATCCAGCTGGGCTGTCATTGAAAATACAAGGAGAGATGAAAAGCTTCCAGGAGAAACAAAACCTAAAGGAATTTGCAAACACGAAAGCAGCCCTCCAAGAAATATTGAAAGGGGACCTCTAAGCAAAGACAGAGCCTAAGAGCAGCATAGACCAGAAAGGAACACAGACAATATACAGTAACAGTCACCTTACACGCAATACAATGGCACTAAATTCATATCTTTCAACAGTTACCCTGAATGTAAATGGGCTAAATGCCCCAATCAAAAGACACAGGCTATTAGATTGGATTAAAAAACAAGACCCATCCATATGCTGTCTGCAAGAGACTCATTTTAGACCCAAAGACACCCCCAGATTGAAAGTGAGGGGGTGGAAAACCCTTTACCATGCTAATGGACACCAAAAGAAAGCTGGGTTGGCAATCCTTATGTCAGACAAATTAGATTTTAAAACAAAGACTGTAATAAGAAATGAGGAAGGACACTATATCCTACTTAAAGGGTCTATCCAACAAGAAGATCTAACAATTGTAAATATCTATGCCCCTAACATGGGAGCAGCCATTTATATAAGGCAATTAATAACAAAAGCAAAGAAACACATTGACCACAATACAATAATAGTGAGAGCCTTTAACACTTCCCTGACTGAATGGACAGATCATCTAAGCAAAAGATCAACAAGGAAATAAAGACTTTAAATGAAACACTGGACCAAATGGACTTTATAGACATATTCAGAACATTCCATCCCAAAGCAACAGAATACACATTCTTCTCTAGTGCCCATGGAACATTCTCCAGAATTGATCACATCCTATGTCACAAATCAGTCTCAACTGGTACCAAAAGATTGGGATTATTCCCTGCATATTTTCAGACCACAATGCTTTGAAACTAGAAGTCAATCACAAGAGGAAAGTCGGAAAGAACTCAAATACATGGAGGCTAAAGAGCATCCTACTAAAGAATGAATGGGTCCACCAGGAAATTAAAGAAGAATTAAAAAAATTCATGGAAACCAATGAAAATGAAAACACAACTGTTCAAAATCTTTGGGATACAGCAAAGGCAGTCCTAAGAGGAAAGTATATAGCAATACAAGCCTTTCTCAAGAAACAAGAAAGGTCTCAAGTACACAACCTAACCCTACACCTAAAGGAGCTGGAGAAAGAAGAGCAAATAAAGCCTAAACCCAGCAGGAGAAGAGAAATAATAAAGATCAGAGCAGAAATCAATGAGATAGAAACCAAAAGAACAGTAGAACAGATCAACAAAACTAGGAGCTTGTTCTTTGAAAGAATTAACAAGATTGATATACCCCTGGCCAGACTTATCAAAAAGAAAAGAAATGACCCAAATCAACAAAATCATGAATGAAAGAGGAGAGATCACAACCAACACCAAAGAAATACAAACAATTATAGGAACATATTATGAGCAACTCTATGCCAGCAAATTAGATAACCTGGGAGAAATGGATACATTCCTAGAGATGTATCAACTACCAAAATTGAACCAGGAAGAGATAGAAAACCTGAACAGACCTATAACCACTAAGGAAATTGAAGCAGCCATCAAAAATCTCCCAACAAATGAAAGCCCAGGGCCAGATGGCTTCCCAGGGGAATTCTATCAGACATTTCAAGAAGAAGTAATACCTATTCTCCTGAAACTGTTCCAAAAAATAGAAATGGAAGGAAAACTTCCAAACTCATTTTATGAGGCCACCATTACCTTGATCCCCAAACCAGACAAAGACTGCATCAAAAAGGAGAATTACAGACCAATATCCTTGATGAACATGGATGCAAAAATTCTCACCAAAATACTAGCCAATAGGATCCCACAGTACATTAAAAGGATTATTCACCACGACCAAGTGGGATTTATCCCTGGGCTGCAAGGTTGGTTCAACATCCACAAATCAATCAACGTGATACAATAAATTAACAAAAGAAAGAACAAGAATCATATGATCCTCTCAATAGATGCAGAAAAAGCATTTGACAAGGTACAGCCTCCTTTCTTGATCAAAACTCTTCAGAGTATAGGGATAGAGGGTACATACCTCAATATCATAAAAGCCATCTATGAAAAACCTACAGTGAATATCATTCTCAATGTGGAAAAGCTGAGAGCTTCCCCCCTAAGGTCAGGAACGCGGCAGGGATGTCCACTATCACCACTGCTATTCAACATAGTATTAGAAGTCCTAGCCACAGCAATCAGACAACAAAAAGAAATCAAAGGCATCCAAATCGGCAAAGAGGAAGTCAAACTCTCACTCTTTGCAGATGATATGATACTGTATGTGGAAAACCCAAAAGACTCCACCCCAAAACTGCTAGAACTCATACAGGAATTCAGTCAAGTGGCAGGATATAAAATCAATGCACAGAAATCAGTGGCATTCCTATACACCAACAAGACAGAAGAGAGACAAATCAAGGAGTTGATCCCATTTACAATTGCATCCAGAACCATAAGATACCTAGGAATAAATTTAACCAAAGAGGCAAAGGATCTGTACTCAGAAAACTATAAAATACTCATGAAAGAAATTGAAGAAGACACAAAGAAATGGAAAAACGTTCCATGCTCATGGATTGGAAGAACAAATATTGTGACGATGTCAGTACTACCTAGAGCAATCTACACATTCAATGCAATCCCCATCAAAATACCATCCACCTTTTTCAAAGAAATGGAACAAAGAATCCAAAATTTGTATGGAACCAGAAGAGACCCCGAATAGCCAGAGGAATATTGAAAAAGAAAAGCAAAGCTGGCGGCATCACATTTCCGGACTTCCAGCTCTATTACAAAGCTGTCATCATCAAGACAGTATGGGACTGGCACAAAAACAAACACATAGGTCAATGGAACAGAATCGAGAGCCCAGAAATGGACCCACAACTCTATGGTCAACTTATCTTTGACAAAGCAGGAAAGAATGTCCAATGGCAAAAAGACAGTCTCTTCAACAAATGGTGTTGGGAAAATTGGACAGCCACATGCAGAAGAATGAAACTGGACCATTTCCTTACACCACACACAAAAATAGACTCCAAATGTTTGAAAGACCTAAACGTGAGACAGGAGTCCATCAAAATCCTAAAGGAGAACACAGGCAGCAACCTCTTCGACCTCAGCCGCAGCAACTTCTTCCTAGAAACATCGCCAAAGGCAAGGGAAGCCAGGGCAAAAATGAACTATTGGGATTTCATCAAGTTAAAAGGCTTTTGCACAGCAAAAGAAACAGTCCACAAAACCAAAAGACAACCTACAGAATGGGAGAAAATATTTGCAAATGACATATCAGATAAAGGGCTAGTATCCAAAATCTATAAAGAACCTATCAAACTCAACACCCAAAGAACAAATAATCCAATCAAGAAATGGGCAGACGACATGAACAGACATTTTTCCAAAGAAGACATCCAAATGGCCAACAGACACATGAAAAAGTGCTCAACATCGCTCGGCATCAGGGAAATCCAAATCAAAACCTCCATGAGATACCACCTCACACCCGTCAGAATGGCTAAAATTAACGACAGATGTTGGCGGGGATGCGGAGAAAGGGGAACACTCCTACACTGTTGGTGGGAATGCAAGCTGGTACACTCTGGAAAACAGTATGGAGGTTCCTCAAACAGTTGAAAATAGAGCTACCATATGATCCAGCAATTGCACTACTGGGTATTTACCACAAAGATACAAATGTAAGGATCCGAAGGGGTACGTGCACCCCGATGTTTATAGCAGCAACGTCCACAATAGCCAAACTGTGGAAAGAGCCAAGATGTCCATCGACAGATGAATGGATAAAGAAGAAGTGGTATACATACACAATGGAATATTATGCAGCCATCAAAAGGAATGAGATCTTGCCATTTGCAAAGACATGGATGGAAGTGGAGGGTGTTATGCTGATTGAAATAAGTCAATCAGAGAAAGACATGTATCAGATGACCCCACTGATATGAGGAATTCTTAATCTCAGGAAACAAACTGAGGGTTGCTGGAGTGGTGGGGGGTGGGAGGGATGGGGTGGCTGGGTTATAGACATTGGGGAGGGTATGTGCTATGGTGAGCACTGTGAATTGTACAAGACTGTTGAAGCACGGATCTGCACTTCTGAAACAAATAATGCAATATATGTTAAGAAAAAAAAAGAAGAAGAAGATAGCAGGAGGAGAAGAATGAAGGGGAGTAAGTCAGAGGGGGAGACGAACCATGAGAGAGGATGGACTCTGAAAAACAATCTGAGGGTTCTAGAGGGGAGGGGTGTAGGGGGATGGGTTAGCCTGGTGATGGGTATTAAAGAGGGCACATTCTGCGTGGAGCACTGGGTGTTATGCACAAACAATGAATCATGGAACACTACATCAAAAACTAATGATGTAATGTATGGTGATTAACATAACAATAAAAAATATTTAAAAAAAAGAAATGATGGTGAAATTTAACTAGGGAGAGTAAGAGGCTGCTTTCCCCTCAAAGATCTGGGGCAATGAGAAAATTAAATATCTGGAGCTTAGTGGCACCTGGGTGGCTCAGTAGGTTAAGCGTCTGACTCTTGGTGTCGGCTCAGGTCATGATCTCAGGGTCATGAGATTGAGCCCTGCATCGGGTGCTGTGCTCAGCAGGGAGCCTGCTTGGGATTCTCTCCCTCTCCCTCTGCCCCTCACTCTCTCTCTCTCAGTGCATTTTTTATGCCCTTCAGCTGGGAGCACTATGACTCCAGAAATGGCTCCAGAAGGGAAGCAGGTCCCATTTGGGTTCAAATGGCCTGTTTATTAGTTAGAATTAGGTCTAGAGCAAATAACAGAAAATATCCAAATAACAGGACTTAAAATACAGGGAGTTGAATGTCTTGCTCACACACAAGTCTGGAGGTGGGCATTCCAGAGCCCTATGAGTCCTTGGAAACCCAGGTGGCTTTCAGCCATCCCCGGGGTGGTTCTCACCCTCAGAAGTCAGTATGGTGTCTTCCAAGGTGTTAGCAGCCAAAGGAGGGAGGACATGGGAAATGGGGCAAAGGGCATGTGCCAATTGTCTCTTAAGGAAAACACCCTGAATTTGCCCCAAGACTCTTCTGCTTGGATCCTATTGGCTAGAACGCAGTCTGCTGGCTTCACCTTTAAGGGAGACTACAAAATGCAGTTTTTATGTTGAGAACCCATGGCTCTGGCCAGAATGTCTAGAACCCTGGAAGAAGTGAAGAGTGGCTTTGAGAGGTTCTCTGGCAAGCTCTAACGAAGCCCCTTCAAGAGAAGTTAATTTTTTCCACAAACATGTGCATCCTGCAGAGCCTCTGAGCTTCTTATCCCTGCCAGAACAGTCTTCCTAAAGCAGATGGACCCATGTTCCCCCCTTCTGTGAAACCTCCTATGACTCTCCACTTTGGATGGGAAGACTTGCAGACTCTTTCCTTACAACTGCACACAAGATTCAGATCACCTGTTGCTTCCTACCGAAGCTGGGTCGGCCTCACCCCAAATGACAGCTACCATTTCCTTCCTAGCATGGCTCTAGCACTTTCCACCTACCACCATGGCTCTAATGAGATTACAACAAATTGTTAAATTTCGTGAACGAGGGACTAAACAGCCCACATACAGACTCATGGATGAGAAAGACAGCTGGATATTTTGGCTAGAAGACCACTTAGGAGTGGGACAGTCACAGCCAAACTTGGGGAGGGGGCGGAGCTGACAATCTCTTTGTGTCCTCTTCCCAGTATCCTGCTGCCCCTTAGACTGCCACATTCTCTCGAAGGCAGGGTGGGTAAATTACACAGCTGGATAAGTCGTGTTTGCACAATGGTTAGTGGAGTTGGCAGTTTTATGCAGGGTTGCCATCACAGCCCAAAGACCGCAAGAAAACGAAGTCCATGCACTGAGTGTCTAGGAAAGTACAGTCTTACTCGTGAGACAGGAGAGAATGCTGGCAGGAGAGGGACACATGCTGGCACTAGTGTGGCTTTGCTTCTGCACGGATAATTATTCTACAAGCAGATCTTGTCCTTGAGGTATAAAAGAATAAGGAAGAAAGAGCCACACAGGGTAGACCAGAGAGTTCAGAGTATCACTGCAAATCGATAACGGACCTTTCTCTTCCAATTATCAAGGGGAGTGGGTTACCCAGGGTCCCATGATTATCCCCAGGACAAATCCCTTTTGTGAAATTGAGCTCACTGACACCTGAGTTGTGTTGCCAAAGCAAGTGGACATGGACTCATCTGGACCAGCTTGCGAGCATGAAGGTTCCACTCAGTAAAGCCCAGAAGCATTGCAGACAGACAGCAAAGAATCTAACTCTTCTCACTGCTCATTGCCATTCCCTCCCATCTTCTGAGAGTTGGGAGCTCAAGTCACAGGCCGGTTCTGGTCACCATTCGGCAGGTATCCATTTACAGGAACTCTTCTATGCACCGGTGACAGAGTGGGGAATAGCATGTAAGAGCGTATCACATGGGAATCCCCATCTAGAAGCCCAGCATCAGAGTAAATTCAACGTCCACTCAGATGATCAACCCAAAGTTTAGCCTCCAGCAAGTTCGAGAGGCAGAAAGTACATCAGTGGCTGGGGCAGGGGAGGAAGGTGTTGGTGATCCCAACAATTCCTCCTCATTGCTTTCCCCCATAGCTTTTCTTCCTTTCCATCCCTGTTATCAGCACCTAAAATTAAGCCCCATCATTTCTCACCTGGCCTCCCTGCCTCCAATATCCTCCCATTTGATCCATCCCCATGCTGCCATGGAGGCAATCCCCCAGAAAGGCACATATGGTCACATGGTCTCTGAAAGATTCTGTGATATCTCTCTGCTACTTTACAGCGCTCTGCGCCCTGGACTACACCGAGCAGACCCCTGCCCCCTGCCTCTCCTTCCTTCCCTCTTCCCTCTTAGAATTCTTTGTTTGTGGGATATTGACCTGCAATTTCCTCAAAGTGCCACACGGGTTCCTGTCTGGGACTCTGCTCACAAAAGCCCCTCTGCCAGGATGACCTTCTCCCACACCACCTTGTCTTGATCATGAACTCAATTAAGCTTGTTCAAGTCCCACTGTTTCCCTGAAGACTTCCCATTTCCTCAGAAACCCTGCCTCTCCTGACAACAATGATAAGCCGTCGAGTGTGTGGGGAATTTGTAACCTCTAGACCGCAAGGGTGACTTTTCTCCCTCTGCCGCACTCAACACTGGCTTCCTGCAGTGTGAACCAGCCCCAGGAGGAGGCTGGAGGGAGTTCTGCCCCAGGGAGGAGGGAAATTTGGGGTCCTCTTCTCCAGATTGTGGCTTCTTTCTTCCCAAAGTATCTAGAATCAAAGATAACTTCTGCTTCAAATATTAATTTCCTTCTGAAACCCCCCCATCCAGTCTAAACAAGGCATTTCTCTTCTTCCTATAAAACTAGCTTTGACCCTACTTCTTGTGAAAGAATAGTCTAGCCTTATGCTCCCTGCCTGGATTTCATTACAAAGCTCTTTTACATCAACTAACAGAGATGTTTTCCCTAATCATTCCTCCCTAATCTACAGGATTCTTCCCTGCCTGCAGGGAGGGACAGAGGCAGTATCAATTTCCTCTATCGCAGAAGGAAGGAAGGGAGGAAGGAAGAAAGGAAGGAAAGAAGGAATAGAGAGAGGAAGCACGGAAGAGGGGGAGGGAGGGAGGAGAGGAGGAGGAGGAGAGAAGAAGGAAAATTCCGTTCCTATCATGTGCACATGCGCTCCTCAGGCCTGTACTTTTCTTATTCCCATGAGAACCCACCCATGTCTATTCCTTCTCAATTCCGTGGGTGATCAGATCGTCTCAGGTTAGTCTGAATGTGTGATTATCACACTTTAAACTGTTTTTTTCCCCAGTAAAACTTGCATTTGGGTAAAAGCCTACAATGAGTCAACTCACAGAAGTAACTAATTTCAAAGACATAACTAACGTTTCTGGAAAGATAGCAGGACCGCTGGAGAGGAGGTGGGTATTTCTGGTGGCAGAAGGCACCCTTCTGCAGTCACAGGGACTGAGGTAACACATGACAAGCACAGACCTGTTCTCAGGCAAGCGTTGTGTTCTTGCTTTTATGGTATCTTCCCTGTGAAGAAAGCCCTTCCTTACAAGAAAGTCTTCAGTCACGTCACCAGGCTGCTAAATGGAATTGGAAGTAGGTCTTAGAGATAAGCGGGAGGTCGGGAGAGTCAAAGGAAGAACCCCGCCTGGCCTGAGGCGCTCAGGGCCCGTCCATTGGTCCATCTAGAGCCTTGCCATCATCTGATGGCCGTGGGACCCGGCACAACCTACAACAGGAATTTCACCCTGGGGAGCACCGCCCCCCCAACACATGAAGAACATTAACTCCATGAGCCGGCGTGCTACCGCTTAAATGCACCCATAGGCCAGTTCCTTTAAAACAAAGTCCTCATAACTGATGCTGAGGGTTCCCATAGTGCAGGCAGGGACGGTGCTAAGAGGTTAGCCATGTGGGTAGGTAGAGAGGACATCGAAACTTAGGAAAACGAAGCAGCTCCCCGGAAGTCACGGGCTGATAGGCTGGGTGCTGACTGGACTCCCCCCCTCCACTCACCACACCCCCCACGGGAAAGACGGGGCTGAGGCCGAGGCCACACCTCACCTAACCAGAGGTGAGGACAGTGGGAACCTAATGATACACTTATTAAAGCAACGGTTTGGGGGTTATCAAGCATATTTGTATTGAGTCTGTTGCTCTGAGACAAGTCCTCTAAAAAGCACACAAGAGAAGAATCTTGTTCGGGGCCCTGCACAGACTACATCTCAGCAAAGCAAGCCATGCCCTCCTGATGACGGGCCGGGGCTGGCTTGTGTTCTGCTTAGCAGGGTGGAGGTCCGTAACAGGCCCGAGGGCCCCAAGAGCCTCTCCTTAAGTACCATAGAGCTCCATACACATCTAGCCAGGCTCTCCTTAGCTGAACGTTTAAACACACTTTTTCGTTTCCAGGAAAAGTTCAGCTGGGTCTGTGCTGATTCACTTATGTGTGAAATCAGCAAGGACATTGTTCCGGAAAGCCAGCGAGGGACTCTGTATCTTTCAAAGCTGGCCCTTCCCCTGAACCAGAAAGCAGCCCTTTCCTCAAAGCAGAGGGAATGCAAAGTCAGCCCCTACCTAGCAGAGCGTGGCCTGGTGGGTGGGCCGGAATGCAGCTATGGCTGGTCCCAGTTGGGGTCTGCTCTTGAGCCCCTCAGGGACCTGATCCCAACACCACTGATGATGGAGGGTCCACTGCAGTGTAACCAAAGGCATCATCTCCAACTTTTCCAGACAATTTAACTTAAAGCAAAGAAGAGTCTTAAAATCCTGAGATTACACAGGTTACTTGATATTTATGAAAGAATTTTAAATCTTTCTCAGCATCTCTAAATATTAATAAAAGTATTTCCCACCAGAGATCATGGCATATGCTAAATCACTTTGACATGGGGAGGATGCCAGTTCCTCCAGCAGATCAGCTCTTGCCACACCAGTTGTGTGTTCCCACGGAATCTTCAGACTGACATGAAGATTGGGGGGATTATAACCTCCCCCTGGAGTCGAGCATGTGGCTTGCAGGCTCAGGGAAGCCAGTGTGGGGGCTGTTCTGCCCAGAGGAGTCCAGCTAGAGAGCATAGTGGATGGTTCAGCCAGTGGGCTGCCTATCCCCCGAGACTCACTGGCTTCCAGATGAAAGCCACCTGCCCCGGGGTCGCTGACTAGTAGCGGGGAGAGGAGCTAGGTTCCACTTTTCTCCTGTCATGCTGGGACCATCCCACCGAGTCCTGGGAGCACCACAAGGTTGTACCATGTAACTTCATACTTTGTTTCAGCAGTGACCCATCAATCCCTTTTCAATCCTACTCTGAAGAAGGTCAATGATACGGTCTTAGAAATATGAGGTCATTGGTCAGTGACATTAATGTATGAGAAACAGCCAGACTAAGCACTGCATCACATCCCCCCATTAAGATGTCCCTTCGGAGCTGAAGGGCTTGGGTGGTGGCTGCCTGTGGGGCTGGCCCGGGGCTGTCCTCTGGGAAGTCCTGCACCAGAGACATCCTGGCTGTGGGCCGTTGCATCCTGGGCAGGGGGCCTGAGCTGCAGAGGGCCAGCAGGCAAAGGATACGGTGCTGCCCGATGATGTCAAGGGAAGACTGGTGCTCCAACACAGGGAATCTGCTGGTCAGAGAGTGGGGGCGAGGAAGGGGCTTGCTGCTGGGCAGAGACATGGCTACTCTCCTTCTACCAGCTTTCCCCAGGCACACCCTCCTTCCCTGGTCCTTTCCTGCTTGGCGTGTTCACTCTGAACAGACTTTGCCATGGTTGGAAATGTTAGATGGCCCACTCATCACTACCAGTTTCCTTGGGAGGAATGATTTGGATTCTCTTGCTTAATTAAATGATTAATTAATCCAACAGATATTTGTAAATGGCTTGCCCTGTGTCAGGCATCATGTCAGGTGCTGGGGCTGCTGAACACTCTGCCTCCCAGTTATGGATGCTACCAATTAGGGATACTCCAGTGAAGGTAACAGGGTTGTGTGAGGGACCGAGATGGGGAGTAGAAGTACTACTGTCCCTGGTCTTTATGCTCCCAGGGCTGATGGTCCCCTTCACACCCAGCCTGGGCTAGTGGCATGAGGTCCTGCCCCAGAAGGGAGCCTGGGGAGAGTAGAGTGCCTTGTCCCCAGCCTGCCCCTAGATGTCCAGCCCATCCAGCAGGGAGGATAGGTCAGGCAATTAGATGAGCCCCATGAGCTCATAAACCAAATGTGCCAAGCAAATGTGGTTCCAGGAAGCAGAAGACTTCATTCCCTCTTTGGAAGGGACTTACATATCTCTTCCTTTGTCAGTTCAATTCAATGAACATTGTACGACTCGACTACAATAAGTCAGGCCTGAACTAGGCTGTGAGCACCTCAAAAGGAATTAAGACATGTTTCTTGCCCTCAAGAAGTTTATAGAGGAAACAGACATAAGTGTATTTAATTTCAAGGCAAAGGAAAAAAAAATCTCTGTTCATTTTTCAGATGTGTAAGAAACACTATTTCTTACTTTTTTCTATAACTCAATTTAATTTGTAATAGCCTGGACCCAATTAAGGTAGGACAGCAAAAGGCTCTAGCAGAGACATCACCAGATATAACAGTAATGGTAATACTAATGACAAGACCTTATGCAAAGCTAATGAAACACACAACAAGCTTGGGAGTATTAAAAATAATTTTTCATTTCTGTTGAAGATTTGGGAATGAATGAGTGCTAGATATTTAGAAAGCCAAGCACACAAAAAGAAAATGAGACCATCATTATTTCAAGGAGGAGAAATTTGCACAAAAGGAAAAGTGATCATACTGTGTTATATGACTCAACTATAAATCAAAGTGGTATAGTCCAAATAACATAAATGTGGAATGTTGTTTTAACCAAAAAAAATGGCAGCAGAGCAATGTCGGCAGAACAGGATGAGGGGAAGCACACAGCTAAGGGAGAAGGGGGGCTGGCAAGTTGTAAGAAGGCAAACTCTTCAACAACGAGTCTTCCTCGGAAAACTGAGAAGTGGCTGCAGAGATCTGTAGACATTTGGACACAGAGAGTTCGAAGCCCAAAGAAGCAAGTAATTCAGTTGAGCGAAGTTTCCGAGGGCGAGCAAGAATCAGGAGTTGGAAGTGGACAGAGCAAGTAACTATTTTCTCATTAAAAGCCTCTCAGTGCTCTTGGCTTCTTCTACTCTGTAGAGGCCATCCTTTACTTTTTTAAAAAGGGACAACCAGGGGCACCTGGGTGGCTCAGTCGGTTAAGTGTCTGCCTTTGGCTCAGGTCATGATCCCGGGGTCCTGGGATCAAGTCCTACATTGGGCTCCCTTCACAAAGAGTTTGCTTCTCCTTCTCCCTCTGCCTGCCACGCCCCCTGCTTGTACGTGCGCTCTCTCTCTCTTTCTCCCCATCTCGGTCAAATAAATAAATAAAATCGTAAAAAGAATAAATAAATAAATAAATAAATAAATAAATAAATAAATAAGGACAACCAGATTGTGCCAGAGGAAGAGACAAGACTTGGTGGGAATAGTTGTTTGCAAGAGGTTTTCATAACAGGTGTCAAAGCTTGTCAACACGAGCCTAGTTGTTGCAAGTTTTGTTGCATGGTTGTGGTTGTTGTTGCATTCTTTTGACAACGGCTTCCATGTTTTGAGTGTCCAGTCTTTGGTGCCATGTCCCTCTCTCTGCCTTCTGGCAAATGACTGCAGCATCCAACACCCCACAGATGTGGTGAAGACAAACATGTCACCTGCATTAAATAATCCCAATCCAAAATTTACATTTGGGGGAATGTTGTTAATAAATGTCCATTTGGAAGGCAGTTGTAGTAAACTGTAATTTTTCAAATCAGAGCTGATCTGTGCTGCAAACCCAAATCTGCAAGCGTTTGCAAACATCAACCCAGTGGAAATGGCACATTGTCATAAATTCTTCATACAGGTTAACACAATGCTTAAATGTAACCCTAAATTTTATTTTTAGAAAGTGATATAGCTGAATTGATTTTTAATAGAGTATAAAAGAAAAATCTAAATCTTGGGAACTGATAGGGCTAAGTTATTTACCATTTTTACTGTTCAGTTTCCGCTGATAGAAACAGGAAGGAAGCTGTAAAGGGCCTATCCATTGAAAAGAGACCAAACGAAGAATGCAAATAAATCCTGGAACCCAGTGGTTATGGTAACTGACAAACTCACAGATTTTTCACATCCTCTCTGGGGAGAAGAATATTTTATGCTAATTTTTGAATGGTGATTGATGGCATTTAGCCTAATACATAGATCCCAGTGAGAAAATAAAAATTTCCATGAAGAAAACACTTTTCTGCTTGCTGCCAGTTCCAAAGCCTCAGAAACTTAAAAAGGCAGATGTGTTTTTGTCCCCACCAAACTTGCTTGATAGTCTTGAATCACTATAATTCAATTTTCAGTGGTAATGGCAAGTTCTCTGTTCCATTTTGCTTGTGTCTGAGCCTTCCATGCAAGACCGGTTGTGTGGAGCCCATGGCCACGATATTTCCTCTCGACAGACGCTACGATGCCCTGGGGTCTCTGGGCTTGTTTTTGTGTCCTTTAGTGATCAAAGTTGAGTGTCCCTGGGCCACCAGCAGAAGCCCCCGTGGAAAGAAGGGACATTCACTCGGCCACAGGATTATGCGTGGACGCCTCTGTCACAGAGCCCCAAATACGCTGCCCCAATCACACCGGCTGTTCCTGTTTGGCTTCCAACTTCAAAGCTTCCTGCTTTCCTGAACAGGCATTCCGAGTTTTATTTTCCAATGCTACAAACCATGCAGTTCCCCAAGAGCACTAAAGGTCAAGCTTTTATCCCAGGCCTAAAAGAATATGCACTTGGATCCTTTCCTTTTTTGTTTTCCTTTGGGGAAGTCATAAAAACAGCTTTGATAATTAGTAAACAGCCAACATTTTCCTAACACTCATGAAACATAAAGGCGATGTGAAAACCCAGCTTTGCTTTCAAGTCTCTTGGAGGCTTTCATTCCAGCGGCCCCCATTCTTCCCAAATGCAAGCTTGTTGTTCAAGCTGCTTTTCGAGGTCTGTCCATATGGCCCAGTTCTCCCTGGGGGAAGAGTGATCAGGTTCACGTTTCTGTCCTGACAACGGTAGGTAAATTCACTAAAGGTAAAGGAAACCAGCCCAATTCCTGATAGATTAGAGGCTAGAATCAAACCCTGAAGACTGAGGACATTTTTTAACTTTTCATTAGACACAGGAGCTCCATATTTGTTGTACATTTCTCTGTCTTCCTGGTAAACCCAGTGAAATCACTAAAAACACATGGAAGAATTTTTAATCTGTTTTGAATTACTTTAAAATTCTCAACCCAGTTTCTTCATTAACTCAAGGAAATGAAAATATTAGTGGCCAAATTTGAATCCATAATATGTGGTTGCTGGATGCCACATCACAAGAATTGGCAGACTGATCACCTGCCTGTTCATACAACCCGATGGCTCTTCAAAGAGCAAGCAAGATGAAAATCTGTTATGGCCAAGTCTGGGTGACAATCCCGTTTCAGCTAAGAAGGCCTTGACTGTACAAAGGAGAGCATGAATGGGGAGCAGAGTGCCTCCTGGGTCTTCGAAGGCACAAAGTTGAGCTCTGTGGGCCACAGTAGTTTAACTCCAACTAATTTCTGCTAATAATTGAGTGCAAATAGATTAACACCCAACGAAGGGGAAAATATGTTGGCTCCCTAGTTTACAAAAGAAACAACAACTTCAATTCATGGACTAGATGAGAAGCATGCAGAAGAAAAAGAGAGAAGCTAAATAATGCAGTAAATTAATTAAATTAGACAACACCTGGTCAGATTTATTCATTGTAAGTACAGAAACATTGGCCAGTATGAGCAGTAAATGTATTTATTGAAACCTAAAGTCACATCCCAAGCGAGACTGGTGAGGACACACAGGTCTCCCTGGCAGGCACTGCAAGCTGGGGTCGGTCCCACCGGCCATCTTGACCCAGGACCAGAGGTTTGTGTTCAGCAGTGTTTGGGGGAAATTTCTGGAGTTGTCAGGCTGATTCTAATTATCAGAAGATGTGTCAAAGAGCAGGACTCTTACCCCTCTGAGGACTGGTGGCTCATAAAGAGTTGGAAGCCTATATGACCCACCATCCCAAAGAAATGTCAGAAAATACAGTATTATAGGGGCACCTGAGTGGCTCAGTTGTTAAGCATCTACCTTCAGCTCAGGTCGTGATCCCAGGGTCCTGGGATCGAGCCCCACATCAGGCTCCCTGCTCAGCGGGAAGCCTGTTTCTCCCTCTCACATTCCCCCTGCTTATGTTTCCTCTCTCTCTGTCTCTCTCTCTCTCACAAATAAATAAATAAAATCTTTAAAAAAAATACAGTATTATAATGATTTTGATTAAAATGCTGATAACCTAAAATAAATCCACGAGTGGATTTAGGTGCTACCGCTGCCAACAGCAAGAAGGAACTCACTCTATAAGAAAACAAAGAAATAAGATTCTTTTGACAAAAATGACTTTCTAGCAATTTCTCTTTGGGTTAAGCAATCCATTCCAAGAAGAAGGGAGAACAGAAGTGTGGAAAAGTTCAATGCCCACATTAACAGGATTTATATTTGACAAGGTTCATATGTTACCTTCAAAAAGAGGTCAAACTATCTCAATAACATTTCTGTGCTCCAAATAATACTTGACTATAATGGTGTTTGGGTGTTAAGATTCGGGGAATATAGATTCTCACCCAGTGTAAGATTTACTCTTTCAAATATCAAGGGCACCCCAATATGCTAACTGCTAACTGATGTAAACTCTCCACTGGAGAAACATCGGTGGTATGTCAATAGCATGTGAAATGGTAGAATCACGTCTTAGAATCTGGTGATTTACCATTTATTTGGTGGTGACTGGCAGGCAGTGCTGTTACTTTTGCTGGGTGGAGGTCAAGGCACCCAGGTGGACGCCTGGACACCTCCCCTTAAGATGTTGGCTTGAAAGGAATCTCTGAGGCCATGGATAATTTTCATCTCGCTGGAAATAGACACAGCTTCGGAAATTTCACCTAAGCATTTTGTGGGCGAGTGGGGTAGTGAGGATCCAAGTTTCATTATCCCAATCCCCTTGCAGATTCCAAAACCCCTCCTGAAACAAAGGGCATGGTGGCAGATCCATCTGCCCTGAAAGAAGAGGAAAATCCGGGGAGCTCAGAGCACAGAGCACTGTGTGTTTTCCAAAGGTCCCAGATGGGTCCCTTGTCCCTTGGCTTACGGAGGGTGTCCAACCACCACAAGGCTCGAAGCCCTGGGTTTTATGATCACCTTAGCATGCACCCCTTCTAAAGTGCATTTTATAAATTGAGATGCTCCCCACATGTTTCTGAGCATTCTTTCCTTCACACAGGGCTTGGAGCCATGGATTCAATTAACTCGAGATCCAATGCAGAATGTTGGGAAAGAATTTTTTTTTTTTTTTTGGTAAGTCTTCTAAAAATCTTCACAAGTTCCATCTGTGTTTATCAGGGTCAGCACCACTCAACTGTACTTCCAAGACTGGTGTTGAGACCTACAGCTTCGGCCTCTGAGCGAGCAGAGTTTATGAGCTAATGTGGATTTTCACAGAAGTCCATTGTTCAACTGAGACCGAGTAGTCCGGAAGTGTGAAAATTATATTGCACTCACCCCATAATTTACTTTTGACCCTCTTGTGAAGGGCAAGATTCATTGTCACAGGCTGACTTACAGTGTTCACAAATGTTACATCTCTTTTCTTTAAGGGAGACCCCCACAATTTCACAGCCCCCCTCCTCGTGCCTGTGTCTGAAGCAATCCCCCCTGCAACAGAGCACGGGCCTCCCCCATCCAGCCTCAGAGCAGGCTTCATGCACACTAACAGGAGATCTGATCAAGAAGGGAGAAAGAGGGCATGGAGGGACAACTATACTGGTCTGCTGGGTTTTGCAATTGCTTTGGAGCTGTTGCTGAAAGCCTTATGTCGCTGGAGTATTTCTAACATCCAAAACTGCTAGATAGGGAGATCACTGGAGATGTTCCAATGCAATGGCTTACCTTTTTTTTTTAATGAAAAACAAACAAACCAATTTTTTTAAAGTGAAATTATAGAAAGATCAAAATAGAATTAAACCTCTCTTCAGGCAGTTTAAATGTTCAGTGTTTAAGAAAACCCTGAATACTTATCCAAGCCCTAGGTTTTTTCAGAGGTGGTTGAGGACCCAGTGACATAGTTCAACTTCTGTATCCTCCAGAGGAGGCAACTAAGGTCCCAAAGGGGCAACAAGTCTCCCCCATGGCCACATATAAAGGCAGGGGCAAAAGCTGGTGGAGAAGCAGCATCTTTCAGCCCTTCCTCTGCACCCCATGGCCCCTCCCCATCTCTCCAGCGACAGACTCGTTGCCTTCAAGTAGCCAGATCCTTCAGTGTCTCAATAAAATGGCATTAAATCTCTCTGTCAGCTCCCAAGAGCTGGAAGCCAGGCTATTTCTAAGCTTCATTAAACATGAGCGTGTAGAAATCCAGTTACGCAAAAAGACTTCTCAAGGGCCCTAGCCACATCTTAATAGCCCCATCCTCCCTTGCCTACAATGCGTGAATAATAAATGTTTGCTCAATTGAGAAAAATAGAAGGGGTGGCCTCGGCTTCCAGGTTTCCTTTTTGTTTTGTTCTGCTTTGTCCCGTGTCTTGGGGCCCCCCGTGCAGAGAGTATGTTCAACACACCCACCAGGCCGTAGCACTTTATTACTACTGGTCTGTGCAAAGTGCCCTGATGGTATTTGTTTCTTTATTCATTCTTTCTTGTCCTCTGTCCTACTTTCCAGGATGGTCTAGGTCCCTGCTACAGGAAAGCATCTTTACCTCTTCTTAAAAAAAATTTTTTTTTATTTATTTGAGAGAAAGCGCAAACAGGGGCAGGAGCAGAGGAAGGGGGAGAGAGAGAATCTCAAGCAGACTCCCGGCAGCGACCAGAGCATCGTGACCTGAGCCAAAACCGAGAGTCAGAAGCTTAACCAACTGAGCCACAAAGGTGCCCTGCCTCTTTGCTTCTTATTAGTCATTATGTAACAACTTTCTGGCCCTTGCAAATATTTCAGGAATTGTATCTCATGCTCTGCTTAGAGACTCAGAGATCCTAATAATTTTCTATAAAACTAACTGTTTATTTTGATGGTGCAAAAGCTTAATAAAGCTAGACTATACTTCCCCTGAATAGTCTCAGCATTTACAGGCATTTGCAGATTTGTGGCTCTGATTGTTCAAGTCATAAACAAGTAAATGCAGAGAGATGGATGCAGTTTTTAGGAATGCTGCACCCTTTTCTGTCTTGGTGTACTTAGAGAAGATTCTTTATAACATGAGGCAGAAAGAATTTTAATAAGGGGGGGCAATAATAAAGGAGACAGTTTTCAAGATGGTGGAGGAGTAGGAGACCTGGATTTCGTCTCGTCTCAGGAATCAGCTGAATAGGGATCAAACCATTCTGAACACCTATGAACTCAACAGGAGATCGAAGATAAGAAGAGTAACAACACTCTGAACAGAAAAGCGACCACTTTCTGGAAGGTAGGACGTGCGGAGAAGTGAATCCGAGGCGATATTCGGGAGGATAGACAGCGGGGGAGGGGCCTCCGCCGGCCGCTTCTGGCAAGTGATAGAGCCGCGGAGCACAAAATCGGAACTTTTAGGAGTTGGCTCCGCTGAGGGACGTCGCTCCAGTGGCTAAGCGGGGGTGGAATCCTCGCGGGACAGTGTGGTCTCAGGACCCTCGGGGTCACAGAATGACGGGGGTGCCTGAGTGCAGCAGAGCTCCCAGGTATCGGAGCGGGGAAGCCGGCTGCAGAGACGGAGCTGAGGCACAGGCTCTCAGCTCAGGGTTGCCATAAACTGTGATTCGTGGCCCAGTCAAGCCACTGCTCCTCCAGCAGGGACCCAACAGGCGGCAGAGCCGGGGAGATTCCCCTTCCTCCCCCGGGAGGAGCGGCGCGGGAACACACCGCAGGGATCTGCTGGGTTTGGAGACTCCACACGGGGTCGGGTGCCAGAGATAGAAACACTCACTCACAGGCCGGGTGAGCATGGAGTGCGGCCGAAGACCGGGGAGATGGGAGTGATTGACTGCTTTTCTCTGGGGCCGCACTGAGGACTGGGGCCCTGAGTTCTCGGCTCCTCTGGGGCAGAGATTGGAGGCCGCCGTTTTCACTCTCGTCCCCCAAAGCCCTATGGAAAGCTTGCAGAAAACAAAAGCTCCCGAGACTTCTTCTCCCCCTTCTGCTGCTCCGACCTGGAGTCCCAGGGACCAGCCAACCCGCTGCTGGTGTTCTAGACCTAGCGCCACTTCACTTAACTGCAGAGCCTTTGTGATGAAAATGCCAGGAAAGATTTAAAGACCCTACCAGCCTTTCCAACCAAAACTCTTCAGGAGCATCCATCCCTTGCTTACTGTGAGGACAGGGTAATTGAGCATTATTTGAAAATCAAAGGTCTGACTCGGGGTCAAGCGGTGGTTCAGTATATGAAAATAGTAGAAGCTCTACCCACATATGGAGTCCATTATTATGCAGTAAAGGACATCGAAGAGGAGAGTAGCAACAACTCTCTGAACAGAGAAGCGACCACTTACTGGAAGGTAGGACGTGGGGAGAAGTGAATTCGAGGCGATATTCGGGAGGATAGACGGCGGGGGAGGGGCCTCCGTTGGCCGCTTCTGGCAAGTTCTAGAGCCGCGGAGCACAAAATCGGAACTGTTAGAAGTCGGCTCTGCTGAGGGACGTCGCTGCAGTGGCTAAAAGCGGGGGTGGAATCCTCCCGGGGCAGTGTGGTGTCGGGACCCTTGGGGTCGCAGAAGGACCGGGGGTGCCTGAGTGTGCCAGAGCTCCCAGGTATCGGAGTGGGGAAGCCAGCTGCAGAGACGGAGCCAAGGCGCGGGCTCTCAGCTCGGGGTTGCCATAAACTGTGATCCGCGGCCCAGTCGGGCCACTGCTCCTCCAGCAGGGACCCAACAAGCGGCAGAGCCAGGGAGATTCCCCTTCCTTCCCGGGGAGGAACGGTGCGGGAGCGCACCGCAGGGATCTGCTGGGTTTGGAGACTCCACACGGGGTCGGGTGCCAGAGATAGAAACACTCACTCACAGGCCGGGTGAGCATGGAGTGCGGCCGAAGACCGGGGAGATGGGAGTGATTGACTGCTTTTCTCTGGGGCCGCACTGAGGACTGGGGCCCTGAGTTCTCGGCTCCTCTGGGGCAGAGATTGGAGGCCGCCGTTTTCACTCTCGTCCCCCAAAGCCCTATGGAAAGCTTGCAGAAAACAAAAGCTCCCGAGACTTCTTCTCCCCCTTCTGCTGCTCCGACCTGGAGTCCCAGGGACCAGCCAACCCGCTGCTGGTGTTCTAGACCTAGCGCCACTTCACTTAACTGCAGAGCCTTTGTGATGAAAATGCCAGGAAAGATTTAAAGACCCTACCAGCCTTTCCAACCAAAACTCTTCAGGAGCATCCATCCCTTGCTTACTGTGAGGACAGGGTAATTGAGCATTATTTGAAAATCAAAGGTCTGACTCGGGGTCAAGCGGTGGTTCAGTATATGAAAATAGTAGAAGCTCTACCCACATATGGAGTCCATTATTATGCAGTAAAGGACATCGAAGAGGAGAGTAGCAACAACTCTCTGAACAGAGAAGCGACCACTTACTGGAAGGTAGGACGTGGGGAGAAGTGAATTCGAGGCGATATTCGGGAGGATAGACGGCGGGGGAGGGGCCTCCGTTGGCCGCTTCTGGCAAGTTCTAGAGCCGCGGAGCACAAAATCGGAACTGTTAGAAGTCGGCTCTGCTGAGGGACGTCGCTGCAGTGGCTAAAAGCGGGGGTGGAATCCTCCCGGGGCAGTGTGGTGTCGGGACCCTTGGGGTCGCAGAAGGACCGGGGGTGCCTGAGTGTGCCAGAGCTCCCAGGTATCGGAGTGGGGAAGCCAGCTGCAGAGACGGAGCCAAGGCGCGGGCTCTCAGCTCGGGGTTGCCATAAACTGTGATCCGCGGCCCAGTCGGGCCACTGCTCCTCCAGCAGGGACCCAACAAGCGGCAGAGCCAGGGAGATTCCCCTTCCTTCCCGGGGAGGAACGGTGCGGGAGCGCACCGCAGGGATCTGCTGGGTTTGGAGACTCCACACGGGGTCGGGTGCCAAAGATAGCAACGCTCGATCACAGGCTGGGTGAGCGCGGAGTGCGGCCGGAGACCGGGGAGACGGGAGTGACTGCTTTTCTCTGGGGGCGCACTGAGGAGTGGGGCCCCGAGTTCTCAGCTCCTCCGGGTGGAGATTGGGAGGCCACCATTTTTGCCCTGGTCTTCCAAGACTGTACCAAGAGCTTGCAGGGAACAAAAGCTCCTGAGATCAAACCCGAGCAGCTTGCTTAGCCCCGACCGACAAGGGCGGGGCAATTCAGCCTCCGGCAAAGACATTTGGAAACCACAGCAACAGGTCCCTCCCCCAGAAGATCAGCACGAACAGCCAGCAAGCCAAGACCAAGTTTACCGATCAAGGAGAATGGGAGAACTCCAGCGCTAGGGGAATACTGCACATAGAATTCATGGCTTCTTTTTACCATGATTCATTAGTTCGTCAAAGTTAATTTTTGTTAACTGTTTTTTTTTTTATTTTTCTTTTTCCCTTTTTCAACCAACACCTTATCAATCTCTTTTTAAAAAAAAAAACATTTTTTATTTTTCATTTTTAGAGTCACATTTTATCCCTTCATAGTCGTTACCCTTAATTTTGGCATAGATATATAAGTTGTTCTCTCTTTAAAATTTTGAGATACAGTTTCTTCTAACAGATCAAAATATACCCTAAATCACTAGTGTATGACTCTGTTCTAGTCTCCTGCCTGATCACATTCTCTCCCGTTTTTTGTTTTTTTCTTAAATCTTCTTCTTTCTTTTTTCAAACAACTTCTTATTAAGTCCTTTTATAAAATCTTTTATAATTTTCATCTTTACAGTCATCTTCCATCCCTTCATTGTAGCAACCCTTATTTTGTACATATATGTCTTTCTTCCTTTAAAATTTTAGGAGTCACTTTTTTCTAACATACCAAAATACGCCCAAAATCTAGTGTGTGGCACTGATCTATGCACTAGCCTGATCATATTTGATCATATTCTGCTTTTTTTGTATTGTTCTGTTTTTGTTTTTATCTTTTTTTTTCTCTTTCTTTTTTCTTTCTTTCCCTTTCTTTTCCCCTGGTTTCAGGTCTTTTCTGATTTGTATACAGTAGATTTGCTGGGGACGTTGTAAACCTGTTAGCATTTTGTTCTCTCATTCATCTATTCTCCTCTGGACAAAATGAGAAGACGAAAAAAATCACCTCAGCAAAAAGAACAAGAGGTAGTACCTTCAGCCAGGGACCTACTCAATATGGACATTAGTACAATGTCGGACCTAGAGTTCAGAATCATGACTTTAAAGATACTAGCTGGGCTTGAAAAAAGCGTGGAAGTTATTAGAGAAACGCTTTCTGGAGAAATAAAAGAACTAAAATCTAACCAAGTCGAAATCAAAAAGGCTATTGATGAGGTGCAATCAAAAATGGGGGCACTAACTGCTAGGATAAATGAGGCAGAAGAGAGAATCAGTGATATAGAAGACCAAATGATGGAAAATAAAGAGGCTGAGAAAAAGAGAGATAAACAACTACAGGAGCACGAGGGCAGAATTCGAGAGATAAGTGATACGATAAGACGAAACAACATTAGAATAAGTGGGATCCCAGAAGAAGAAGAAAGAGAGAGAGGGGCAGAAGGTATATTGGAGCAAATAATAGCAGAGAACTTCCCTAATGTGAGGAAGGAAACAGGCATCAAAATCCAGGAGGCACAGAGAACCCCTCTCAAAATCAATAATAATAGGTCAACACCCCGACATCTAATAGTAAAACTTACGAGTCTCAGAGACAAAGAGAAAATCCTGAAAGCAGCTCGGGAGAAGAGATATGTAACCTACAATGGTAAAAATATTAGATTGGCAACAGACCTATCCAGAGACCTGGCAGGCCAGAAAGGACTGGCAAGATATCTTCAGAGCACTAAACGAGAAAAATATGCAGCCAGGAATACTATATCCAGCTAGGCTGTCATTGAAAATAGAAGGAGAGATAAAAAGCTTCCAGAACAAACAAAAACTAAAGGAATTTGCAAACATGAAACCAGCCCTCCAAGAAATATTGAAAGGGGTCCTCTAAGCAAAGAGAGAGCCTAAAAGCAGCAAAGATCAGAAAGGAACACAGACAACATACAGTAAGAGTCACCTTACAGGCAATACAATGGCACTAAATTCATACCTTTCAAAAGTTACCCTGAATGTAAATGGGCTCAATGCCCCAATCAAAAGACACAGGCTATCAGATTGGATTAAAAAACAAGACCCATCCATATGCTGTCTGCAAGAGACTCATTTTAGACCCAAAGACACCCCCAGATTGAAAGTGAGGGGGTGGAAAACCCTTTACCATGCTAATGGACACCAAAAGAAAGCTGGGGTGGCAATCCTTATATCAGACAAAGTAGATTTTAAAACAAAGACTGTAATAAGGGATGAAGAAGGACACTATATCCTACTTAAAAGGTCTATCTAACAAGAAGATCTAACAATTGTAAATATCTATGCCCCGAACATGGGAGCAGCCAATTATATAAGGCAATTAATAACAAAAGCAAAGAAACACATTGACAACAATACAATAATAGTGGGGGACTTTAACACCCCCCTCACTGAAATGGACGGATCATCTAAGCAAAAGATCAACAAGGAAATAAAAACTTTAAATGACACACTCGACCAAATGGACTTCACAGACATATTCAGAACATTCCATCCCAAAGCAACGGAATACACATTTTTCTCGAGTGCCCATGGAACATTCTCCAGAATTGATCACATCTTAGGTCACAAATCAGGTCTCAACCGGTACAAAAAGATTGGGATCATTCCCTACATATTCTCAGACCACAATGCTTTGAAACTAGAACTCAATAACAAGAGGAAAATCGGAAATAACTCAAATACATGGGAGGCTAAAGAGCATCCTACTAAAGAATGAATGGGTCACCCAGGAAATTAAAGAAGAATTAAAAAAATTCATGGAAACCAATGAAAATGAAAACACAACTGTTCAAAATCTTTGGGATACAGCAAAGGCAGTCCTAAGAGGAAAGTATATAGCAATACAAGCCTTTCTCAAGAAACAAGAAAGGTCTCAAGTACACAACCTAACCCTACACCTAAAGGAGCTGGAGAAAGAACAGCAAATAAAGCCTAAACCCAGCAGGAGAAGAGAAATAATAAAGATCAGAGCAGATATCAATGAACTAGAAACCAAAAGAACAGTAGAACAGATCAATGAAACTAGGAGCTGGTTCTTTGAAAGAATTAACAAGATTGATTGGAGCACTGGGTGTTATGGAGAAACAATGAATCATGGAACACTACATCAAAAACAAATGATGTAATATATGGTGATTAACATAACAATAAAAAATTAAAAAAAAAAAAAAAGCTCCCGAGAGCAAACCCGAGCAGATTACTTAGCCCAGACCCGGCAAGGGCGGGGCAATTCCGCCTCCGGCAAAGACATTTGGGAACCACGGCAACAGGCCCCTCCCCCAGAAGATCAACACAAACAGCCAGGCAAGACCAAGTTTACCAATCAATGAGAATGGGAGAACTCCAGTGCTAGGGGAATACTGCACATAGAATTCATGGCTTTTTTTCCATGATTCAATAGTCTTTCAAAGTTAAATTTTTTTAACTTTTTTTAAATTTTTCTTTTTCCCTTTTTCAACCAACATCTTATCAATCCCTTTTTAAAAAAAATTTTTTTTATTTTTCATTTTTAGATTCATATTCTATCCCTTCATAGTAGTTACCCTTATTTTTGGCATATATATATATATATATATATATATATGTTGTTCTCTCTTTAAAATTTAGAGATACACTTTCTTCTAACAGATCAAAATATACCCTAAATCACTAGTATATGGCTTTCTTCTAGTCTCCTGCCTGATCACATTCTCTCCCTTTTTTTTTTTAAATCTTCTTTCTTTTTTCAAACAACTTCTTATCAATTCCTTTTACAAAATCTTTTATAATTTTCACATTTACAGTCATATTCCATTCCTTCATTGTATCAACCCTTATTTTATACATATATAAGTCTTTCTTTAAGATTTTAGGAGGCACTAACTTCTAAGAGACCAAAATACACCCAAAATCTAGTCTGTGGCACTGATCTATGCACTAGCCTGATCATATTTGATCATATTCTGTTTTTATTTGTTTTTAATTTTTCTTTTTCTTTTTTTTCCCTCTTTTTCTTTCTTTCCCTTTCTTCTCTCCTGGTCTCAGGTCTTTTCTGATTAGAGTATATTTTCTGGGGACGTTGTTAACCTGTTAGCATTTTGTTCTCTCATTCATCTATTCTCCTCTGGACAAAATGACAAGACGAAAAAAATCACCTCAACAAAAAGAACAAAAGGTAGTACCGTCTGCAAGGGACCTGCTCAATACGGACATTAGTACAATGTCGGACCTAGAGTTCAGAATCATGACTTTAAAGATAATAGCTGGGCTTGAAAAGAGCATGGAGGTTATTAGAGAAACCCTTCCTGGAGAAATAAAAGAACTAAAATCTAACCAAGTCGAAATCAAAAAGGCTATTAATGAGGTGCAATTAAAAATGGGGGCACTAATTGCTAGGATAAATGAGGCAGGAGAGAGAATCTGCAATATAGAAGACCAAATGATGGAAAATAAAGAAGCTGAGAAAAAGAGAGATAAACAACTACAGGATCACGAGGGCAGAATTCGAGAGATAAGCGATAGGACAAGACGAAGCAACATTAGAATAATTGGGATCCCAGAAGAAGAAGAAAGAGAGGGTAGGAAGGTATATTGGAGCACATTATAGCAGAGAACTTCCCTAATGTGGGGAAGGAAACAGGCATCAAAATCCAGAAGGCACAAAGAAAACCTCTCAAAATCAATAAAAATAGGTCAACACCCCGACATCTAATACTAAAACTTAGAAGTCTCAGAGACAAAGAGAAAATTTTGAAAGCAGCTCGGGAGAAGAGATATGTAACCTATAATGGTAGAAACATTAGATTGGCAACAGACCTATCCACAGAGACCTGGCAGGCCAGAAAGGACTGGCATGATATCTTCGGAGCACTAAACGAGAAAAATATGCAGCCAAGAATACTATATCCACCTAGGCTGTCATTGAAAATACAAGGAGAGATGAAAAGCTTCCAGGAGAAACAAAACCTAAAGGAATTTGCAAACACGAAAGCAGCCCTCCGAGAAATATTGAAAGGGGACCTCTAAGCAAAGAGAGAGCCTAAAAGCAGCATAGACCAGAAAGGAACACAGACAATATACAGTAACAGTTACCTTACAGGCAATACAATGGCACTAAATTCATACCTCTCAATAGTTACCCTGAATGTAAATGGGCTAAATGCCCCAATCAAAAGACACAGGCTATCAGATTGGATTAAAAAACAAGACCCATCAATATGCTGTCTGAAAGAGACTCATTTTAGACCCAAAGACACCCCCAGATTGAAAGTGAGGGGGTGGAAAACCCTTTACCATGCTAATGGACACCAAAAGAAAGCTGGGTTGGCAATCCTTATATCAGACAAATTAGATTTTAAAACAAAGACTGTAATAAGAAATGAGGAAGGACACTATATCCTACTTAAAGGGTCTATCCAACAAGAAGATCTAACAATTGTAAATATCTATGCCCCTAACGTGGGAGCAGCCATTTATATAAGGCAATTAATAACAAAAGCAAAGAAACACATTGACCACAATACAATAATAGTGAGAGCCTTTAACACTTCCCTGACTGAATGGACAGATCATCTAAGCAAAAGATCAACAAGGAAATAAAAACTTTAAATGACACACTGCACCAAATGGACTTCACAGACATATTCAGAACATTCCATCCCAAAGCAACGGAATACACATTCTTCTCTAGTGCCCATGGAACATCCTCTAGAATAGATCACATCTTAGGTCACAAATCAGGTCTCAACCGGTACCAAAAGACTGGGATTATTCCCTGCATATTTTCAGACCACAGTGCTTTGAAACTAGAAGTCAATCACAAGAGGAAAGTCGGAAAGAACTCAAATACATGGAGGCTAAAGAGCATCCTACTAAAGAATGAATGGGTCAACCAGGAAATTAAAGAATTAAAAAAATGCATGGAAACCAATGAAAATGAAAACACAACTGTTCAAAATCTTTGGGATACAGCAAAGGCAGTCCTGAGAGGAAAGTATAGAGCAATACAAGCCTTTCTCAAGAAACAAGAAAGGTCTCAAATACACAACCTAACCCTACACCTAAAGAAGCTAGAGAAAAAACAGCAAATAAAGCCTAAACCCAGCAGGAGAAGAGAAATAATAAAGATCAGAGCAGAAATCAATGAAAATAGAAACCAAAATAACAGTAGAACAGATCAACGAAACTAGGAGCTGGTTCCTTGAAAGAATTAACAAGATTGATAAACCCCTGGCCAGACATATCAAAAAGAAAAGAGAAATGACCCAAATCAAAAAAATCATGAATGAAAGAGGAGAGATCACAACCAACACCAAAGAAATACAATTATAAGAACATATTATGAGCAACTCTATGCCAGCAAATTAGATAACCTGGGAGAAATGGGTGCATTCCTAGAGATCTATCAACTACCAAAATTGAACCAGGAAGAAATAGAAAACCTGAACAGACCTATAACCACTAAGGAAATTGAAGCAGTCATCAAAAATCTCCCAACAAACAAAAGCCTAAGGCCAGATGGCTTCCCAGGGGAATTCTATCAGACATTTCAAGAAGAATTAGTACCTATTCTCCTGAAACTGTTCCAAAAAATAGAAATGGAAGGAAAACTTCCAAATTCATTTTATGAGGCCACCATTACCTTGATCCCAAAACCAGACAAAGACTGCATCAAAAAGGAGAACTACAGACCAATATCCTTGATGAACATGGATGCAAAAATTCTCACCAAAATACTAGCCAATAGGATCCAACAGTACATTAAAAGGATAATTCACCACGACCAAGTGGGATTTATCCCTGGGCTGCAAGGTTGGTTCAACATCCACAAATCAATCAACATGATACAACACATTAACAAAAGAAAGAACAAGAATCATATGATCCTCTCAATAGATGCAGAAAAAGCATTTGACAAAGTACAGCATCCTTTCTTAATCAAAACTCTTCAGAGTATAGGGATAGAGGGTACATACCTCAATATCCTAAAAGCCATCTATGAAAAACCTACAGCAAATATCATTCCTATGGGGAAAAGCTGAGAGCTTTCCTCCTAAGGTCAGGAATGCGGCAGGGATGTCCACTATCACCACTGCTATCAACATAGTATTAGAGGTCCCAGCCACAGCAATCAGACAACACAAATAAATCAAAGGCATCCGAATCGGCAAAGAGGAAGTCAAATTCTCACTCTTTGCAGATGATATGATACTTTATGTGGAAAACCCAAAAGACTCCACCCCAAAACTGCTAGAACTCATACAGGAATTCAGTCAAGTGGCAGGATATAAAATCAATGCACAGAAATCAGTGGCATTCCTATACACCAACAACAAGACAGAAGAGAGACAAATTAAGGAGTCGATCCCATTTACAACTGCACCCAAAACCATAAGATACCTAGGAATAAATCTAACCAAAGAGGCAAAGGATCTGTACTCAGAAAACTATAAAATACCCATGAAAGAAATTGAGGAAGACACAAAGAAATGGAAAAACGTTCCATGCTCATGGATTGGAAGAACAAACATTGTGAAGGTGTCAATGCTACCTAGAGCAATCTACACATTCAGTGAAATCCCCATCAAAATACCATCCACTTTTTTCAAAGAAATGGAAGAAATAATCCTAAAATTTGTATGGAACCAGAAGAGACACCGAATAGCCAGAGGAATGTTGAAAAAGAAAAGCAAAGCTGGCGGCATCACAATTCCGGACTTCCAGCTCTATTACAAAGCTGTCATCATCAAGACAGTATGGAACTAGCACGAAAACAGACACATAGATCAAAGGAACAGAATCGAGAGCCCAGAAATGGACCCACAACTCTATGGTCAACTTATCCTCGACAAAGCAGGAAAGAATGTCCAATGGCAAAAAGACAGTCTCTTCAACAAATGGTGTTGGAAAAATTGGACAGCCACTGGAAGAATGAAACTGGACCATTTCCTTACACCACACACAAAAATAGACTCCAAATGGTTGAAAGACCTAAACGTGAGACAGGAGTCCATCAAAATCCTAAAGGAGAACACAGGCAGCAACCTCTTCGACCTCAGCCGCAGCAACTTCTTCCTAGAAACATCGCCAAAGGCAAGGGAAGCCAGGGCAAAAATGAACTATTGGGATTTCATCAAGTTAAAAGGCTTTTGCACAGCAAAAGAAACAGTCCACAAAACCAAAAGACAACCGACAGAATGGGAGAAAATATTTGAAATGACATATCAGATAAAGGGCTAGTATCCAAAGTGTATAAAGAACTTAACAAACTCAACACCCAAAGAACAAATAATCCAATCAAGAAATGGGCAGACGACATGAACAGACATTTTTCCAAAGAAGACATCCAAATGGCCACAGACACATAAAAAACTGCTCAACATCGCTCAGCATCGGGGAAATCCAAATCAAAACCTCAATGAGATACCACCTCACACCAGTCAGAATGGCTAAAATTAACAAGTCAGGAAATGACAGATGTTGGCGGGGATGCGGAGAAAGGGGAATCCTCCTACGCTGTTGGTGGGAATGCAAGCTGGTGCAACCACTCTGGAAAACAGTATGGAGGTTCCTCAAAAAGTTGAAAATTTTTGATCCAGCAATTGCACTACTGGGTATTTACCACAAAGATACAAATGTAGGGATCCGAAGGGGTATGTGCACCCCAATGTTTATAGCAGCAATGTCCACAATAGCCAAACTGTGGAAAGAGCCAAGATGTCCATCGACAGATGAATGGATAAAGAAGAAGTGGTATACATACACAATGGAATATTACGCAGCTATCAAAAGGAATGAGATCTTGCCATTTGCAATGATGTGGATGGAAGTGGAGGGTGTTATGCTGATTGAAATAAGTCAATCAGAGAAAGACATGTATCATATGACCTCACTGATATGAGGAATTCTTAATCTCAGGAAACAAACTGAGGGTTGCTGGAGTGGTGGGTGGTGGGAGGGACGGGGTGGCTGCGTGAAAGCCATTGGGGAGGGTATGTGCTATGGTGAGCTCTGTGAATTTTGCAAGACTGTTGAATCATAGATCTGTACCTCTGAAACAAATAATGCAATATATGTTAAGAAAAAAAAAGTAGAAGAAGATACCAGGAGGGAAAGATGAAGGGGAGTTAATTGCAGGTGGAGACGAACCATGAGAGACGATGGACTCTGAAAAACAAACTGAGGGTTTTAGAGGGGAGGGGGTGGGGGGATGGGTTAGCCTGGTGATGGGTATTAAAGAGGGCATGTTCTGCGTGGAGCACTGGGTGTTATGCACAAAGAATGAATCATGGAACACTACATCAAAAACTAATGATAGAATGTATGGTGATTAACATAAGAATAAAAAATTTAAAGTAAAAAAAAAGGAGACAGTTTTCCTTCAAAGTTGGGCTTCAAGATTTAAAAATACAGGATTTTATCTCATGCTCAAGTATTAATTAATCTCTGATAATTCAGAAATAATCCTTGAATATACTTAGTCAACTTGCCAAATTTCATGTACCTATGTGTGTACATGTATTTATATGTATACATTTAAGTATGTATTTATATGTATATGTATCTTTAATATACTTAGCCAAATTGCCAATTTATGTACATATATCATATAACCACATATCAACAATAATGAGGTGAAATTGTACAAACTACTTCCCTGACATCAGTATGTGTTGGTTCAGCTTTTGGAAAGCAATACGGCAACTTCATTTCAAGAAACAATATTCACAAATTTGTTCAATAATCTCTCTCCTGAGAATTTATTCAGGAAAAGAGCCTATAAGAAAAATTCAAAAAAAGAAGAAAGTTTACATATTCATTATAGAAGCTTACAGTGAAATAAACAAAACTGTATATAAAGAAAGAAAAGTTTGTAGGTTGTGGAAAATGTCATGATGTGAAGAAGCATGGTGATCTAACGTGATAACGAAGAATGGGGTTTGCTTTTAATGGGGTGCTCAGGGAAATCCTCTCTCAGGGGGTGGCATTTGAGCAAAGATTGGAAAATGAGAACAAACCCGTCATGTGAAAAGGTTGGGAAAGAACATTTGCAAGGATGTCAACCACAGACATCTTGAGGTAGGAGGACATTGGTGGAGAACAAGGTAGGTAAGCATGACCAGGATGCAAACAACAAAGCAAGAATGGCAAAGAGTTGAGTCAGAGAGGCAGATGATGTGGTGTGAGAAAAGCATAAAGATAAAAAAGTGTGCTATTGAGCACCACTCCATGAGGATTTTACATGCACAAATTGAAAGGAAATATGGGAAAATAAAAAAGGAATGAGGCATGGATTTTTTTTCTTTCTTAAAATTGGTGTTAATATTTTTATAATATTGGGCGCCTGGGTGGCTCAGTTGGTTAAGCAACTGCCTTCGGCTCAGGTCATGATCCTGGAGTCTTGGGATCGAGTCCCACATCGGGCTCCCCGCTCAGTGGGGAGTCTGCTTCTCCCTCTGACCCTCTTCCCTCTCGTGCTATCTCTCATTCTCTCTCTCTCAAATAAATAAATAAAATCTTTAAAAAAATAAAATAAAAAAATATTTTTATAATATTATTCACACACAAAAATTAAGATGTCCTTGGTTCAATATACAAAAGATATTGTACCATCATGACATGAAATAAATCTTTCTTCATTTTCAGCCTGCAGAGTTGACATAGATGTTTCTCGAAAAGGGTCTCCTGCATGGTGGTGCTCTCCAAGCTACCAACCACAACGACGTTACACCATGAATCCTTCAAACTGAATCTACCTTGAGAATTCAGTTCACTTTGGCTAACACAGATAAGCACAACTTTATGGTCAAAAGTTGTTCACAGTGTAAGGGAAGAATTCTAGTAACATGAAATTTTTGTTTTTGTTTTAATTGAGACATAATTGGCATATAACATTTTACTATTTTTAATTGTACAACATAATCACTGGGTACATGTATAATAGCAAAAGTTTAGTTAACATCAATCACCACATATAGTTAAAAAAATGTTTTTTCTTGTGATGAGAACTTTTTTTTATAAGATTTTATTTATTTATTTGAGAGAGAGAGTATGAGTAGGGGTGAGGGGCAGAGGGAGAGAGAGAAATAGACTCCTCTGCTGAGCAGGGAGCCTGATGCGGGGTTTGATCGCAGGACCCTGAGATCATGACCAGATCCGAAGGCAGATGTTTAACCGACTGAGCCACCCAGGCACCTAGCTTGTGGTGAGAAATTTTAAGCTTTACATTCATAGCAACTATAGTCACCATATTGTATTACATGTCCAGGATTTATTCACCTTACAATAGAGTTTGTGCCTTTTGACCACCTTTCCCCCATTTTTCAAACCCTCTACCCCCATCTCTGGCAACCACCAATCTCTTCTCTTTATCTATGAGTTCAGTTTTTGTTTCTTAGATTCCACATATAAGTGATATCACACAGAGTTTATCTTTCTCTGTGTGATTTGATTCACTTAGACTAAGGTCCCCAAGGTCCATCCCTCTAGTCACTAATGACAAGATTTCCCTTCTTTATTTTTGGTTGAATAAAATTCCACTGTGTGTGTGTGTGTGTGTGTGTGTGCATGCGCGCATGTGACATCTTTGTCCATTCATCCGTCAAAGGACACTTAGGTTGTTTCCATGTCTTGGCTATTGTAAATAATGCTACACTGAACATGGGGGTGAAATACCCAGAGGTGGAATTGCTGGGTTATATGGTAGTTCTATTCTAATTTTTTGAGGACCCTTTATACTGTTTTCCACAGTGACCACACCAATTTACATTCCCATGAAAAACATGAAATTTTGTTTTGTAAAACAGACTGAGATGATAGGCCCTGAATCAGATGACCAGGCTTATCCCAAAACATAGAAAATGGACATTGCCTAAGGCCTTTTACATTTTCCAAGGAAACAAAGAATACTTTAATAATCAATATGTTAATATCAATCAATGGAATATACAGTTAATGCTCACAATATCGAAGTACTTACAAACATTTCCCCATCTCCTTTGCCACTAGGTTGGCTGTTTGACTAAATATGGCAGACAAATGTGAGTAGCAGTGAGGTGTCACTTCCATCCTGGGGTGACTAGGTGTCTAGTATGATTTCTCTATGGTTTTTTCCCCATCCACCTGCTGGGAGTGAAAGGATCTGAGATTTCAGAGCACATGTGGAAGGAACACAGATCTCTGAGTCACTGCGTGGATGAGAGTTGCCCACAAGTGCTGCTAGACCCCATCAGACTCTGTGCCTGAGGATGAGACCTTGACTATGTCAAACCGTGGAGAGCTTTGGGTGACTTGTTGCAACAGCCTGCATTTATTGCCCTTCCAAATCATGACATGCTCTGTGAGATGTACCTGTAGAGACTTCCCACTCACTCTGCTTGATTAGAACTCTGCTTTCCTAAAGGATTGAACCCTATGTCTCTTTGGAAGACACCAATCATATTTCCCAATCTCCATTATTATGTCTACAGTGGAAAGAGAAACCATAAGATTCTCTGAAATGTAGAAAACAAAACATGGCCTAATATACTTGTGCTGCCAACTTGATGTTGCCTATGAAAATCCAAAGAGCTCTAACTAAATTCCAAATGGTGCCTTAGCTTGGATTTTTGTTTTCCCCTCACCCGAAATGCCTTTCACCCTCTTCCCTGCCTGGCACAATCCCACCATGCTTCATGGCCCAACTCAAATGTCAAGTTTTCAGTGAAGCCTTTCTCTAGCCTGCCCCAGGCAGGATTAATCACTCCTTTTCTCTGTCCTTGCAAAGGTCATCGATGACTTCCAAATTGGCACATCCAATGTCTTATTTTCAGTCTATATCCTGTTTGACCTCTTTAGCATTTGCTAGTATTGAAAATACCCTCTTAAAGAAATTTCGCTTCTCTTAGTTTTTGAGATTCTACTCGCTATAGATACTCTGCCTACTTTTTTTTTTAACCATATTTCCCAATTCCTTTCCTGGGTCCATCTATGCCCTCTCCTCAGATATTAATACCTCCCATGGTATACCCTTAGTTCTCTTCTCACTCCACCAATTTACTAAAGACTCTCATCCTCTCACTTGGTTTCCATAACCAGGAATAAGCCCATGACTTAAAGGTTCTATCTCCAGCTGAACTCTTTCCTCAGCTTCAGCCCCTTATTTTCAACTATTTACTAGAAATCTCTACCTAGATGACTTCCAGCCACTGCACAAAATGGACTAATTTCCTTCCTCCCCAAGCATGCTCTGCCTCCTGTATCCCTTCTCTCAATTTAATAGCCTTTCCAGTTGTTAGCTCCCCAAGTTAGTAACCTCAAGGGTCCTTGTCCACTCTTCCTTCTTCCTCATTTCCACATACAAGTTATACCAACTCCTATTGAAAGGTCTGTATGTAAAGGAAAGAACATGGATGGGCTTTGGTGTTAGAGACTTAAATTCAAATTTTGACTCAGCCACTTGTTAGTTATATGACTTGGATCAAATTACTTAATCTCTCTGAGTTTGTAATTTCTTATCTGTAAATTGGGATAATAATTAAATCTGGAACTCTCCAGAGTGTTGCAAACAGTAAATGGGAAAACGCATGAAAAATGCCTAGTGTAGGCAGAGCAAATACTCACAATTTTAATCTTTTTTTCCCTAAAAACCCACATTCCCACTGCCTTAGTTCAGGACTTCATCACCTCTCACCTGCATTATTGCTATGGCCATAGAAAGAGTCTTTCTGCCTCTCTTCTCTTCCCTGCCCCCATCCCCAAGAATTCTGATTTTCCAAGTGCTGCATCCTATGTCTTTCTCATGTACAAATCAGTGACATCACTCCCCAGCTGAAAACTTTTGCTAAATTCCCAGAGATAAAACTGCTTATCATCTTTATATCTTCCATCACTTCATCTTTCCCTGACCACATCATGTCTGTTCTACTTAGAGCTCTTTTGATTGCAGGGTACAGATACTCACTCAAACTAGCTTAAGAGAAGTGGAAGTTTATTACAAGGATGCCAAGAGCTCTTGGAAAGGCAATGACATTGGACCAAGTCCAGACCTAAGCAGACTGCCAAGCCCACTCCCCTCCTTCTGGCCCCAAAATAGGAATGTAGTAAAATGTAATAAAATAACTTTTTTGGTCTTGATGCATATTTAAAACTAAGAGAGAAATCCCTAGGTGCCAGAAATAAGGAACTCAAATTCACAGCAGTTAGTAGGAGATGAAACCCAGTTCAGACCACATAGGTTTCCATGGCTTTGCTGCCTGCAAGATGGGTATAAGATCAAAAGAAGCAGACCAGCACAAGAGAAGCTGGATCCTATCTACCTGCATCAGGTCCTGCATAAATCATAAAGGGCTGAGAAAACAATGACAAAATTCTGCCCATTGGCCTGGGTAAGCACCAGAGAAGCTTGCCATTCACAAAGGTTATGCTTGGAAAAGGGATTATGTAGTAGGAGTCAGAGCCCAGGATTAGGCCATACATGTGCACAGAGCCCAAACTTGGACTGTCTACATGATGCCAGGCGCCCAAGAAGAGAAGCTAAATAGTGAAACTCTCCAGACCAAGCAGGAGTAAAACCAAAGCCTTCCTGTGGGGCCACTCCTAAAGCCTGGTTCATCTGCATGTCCCAGAGAAAGCAGCATCTGCCAAAGAATCACTCTCAAGGAATGATAACAATGATGCAGGAAATGAGTCTCAGATGCCACAAATGAGACACCTACTACCCCTAGAACTAGGGGAAAAAACTGAAATCCAAAATAAATATTATCATTAAAACTTTTTTACGTATATGTAACTTTATTAATCACCTCAAATTTCTCTTTTTATTTATTTTCTGTCACCCCACTAGAATGTAAGTGCTAGGATAGTTCACTGCTATCTCACACAGAAGTAGTAGGCACTGAATTAATATTTGAGTAATGAAAGGGGCCTTCAATAAATCTGCTCTTTACACACCAGACAATAACCCCACACCAGGCAAATGGCATCTTAGTAAACTTTAAAAAATAATGTTCTTATGTGCTCATAACCATGGATTCATCATTAAAACTTTTTAATGGAAAATTTCAAACACATGCATTGGAGAAAATAAAGAAGCTCTATGTGCCCATCACGCAGTTCCAACAATTATAAGTCCTTAGTCAGTCCTGCTTCCTAAAATAAATCCCTTTTTCAAGTTCAAAGAGATAAAGAAAAAAAAAGGGTTCCATAAGGCAAGAATGGAACCTTACAAAATAAGAGAAATCAGAATGAAAAACAACCATATTGGAAGTGTATAAATATAGACTATAATCATTAAAAAAAATCATTTAAAAAAAACCAACTTGATGGATAGTTGAACAGAAATTTAACACAACTCAACAGATAATTAAAACTAGAAAATACCTCTGGAGAAATCATCCAGAATGTAGGACAAGGGGCAAAAGACAGAAAACATAAAAAAGAAATCAAAGAGTCTGGGACGCTACAATAAAATGTTTCAGAAAAAGCAAATGGTGATGGAGAAGACATGAGTCTTCCAAAGCTGGAGACAGAACACACTAGACCCTCAGCAGAATCCACACAAATAAATGGACTCATGGGCGGACGGTCTTGAGAATGAGGAACGCTAAAGACAAAGAGAAAACTATAAGAAGTGCCAGAGCCACAACTATAAGTTGACCAATATGTCTCACTGGCTAAAAGACCTTGGTGCCATCCAAAATATATTCTCTGTTTCCATCTTAACATCATTGTTTTTTGTTCCAAGCAATACATCAGATTGAACAAGCAATAGCAGCCAAAGACATACTTGGTTTCAGCCCCCCTCATATGCTGGAGTTGCCACGTGACAAAGTTCTCATCAGTGAGACATGGATGCAAGCTCCCACTTCTGGAAAATCTTTTTCCTTTCTGATGCAGGCAGTGTCCCTTCATATAATTTTCATGGATACAGTCCAAATTTCTAATTGGTTCCTTTTGTGAAGAGAGTGAGAGACCAGGGAAGAAAAAAAAGAATATTCAAAATTAAATTTATGTTGTAATTTTTTATCTTTTATAATGTATATATCCAGAACAAACATGACAAATTCTTACCATTTGCTAATTCTGGGTAATAGCTACATGGGTGTGTGTTAAAATTTTGTCTAGGGGCACCTGGGTGGTTCAGTAGGTTAAGTGACTGCCTTCAGCTCAGGTCATGATCTCAGGGTCCTACGATCGAGTCCCACATTAGGCTCCCTGCTCAGTGGGGAGCCTACTTCTCCCTCTGCCTGCCACTCCCCCTGCTTGTGCACATACTCTCTCTCTCTGGCAAATAAATAAATCAAATCTTTTTTAAAAATTCAATTCAATTAAAAAATTTTGTCTATACGGGCACCTGGGTGGCTCAGTCCATTGAACATCTAGCTCTTGGTTTTGGCTCATGGGTTGTGGGATCGAGCCCCAGATTGGACTCCACATTCTGCAAAGTCTGCTTGAAAGATTCTCTCCCTCTGCCACTTCCCCTGCTCATTCTCTCTCTCTCTCTCTCTCAAATAAATAAATAAATAAATAAATAAATCTTTTAAAAAATTTTGTCTATATAATTATTGTTTTTTAACTTTGTAAGATTAAATCCAAAGGAAATAAAAGAATCCCAGTAAAAATGACAGGACTCCTGAGAACAGAAATGAGAAGTTTCCTGTAACTGGAGGCTGATCCCCTCTTGGGGTCTCCCAGTGGAAGAAGATGCACGGGAACTCTGTTTCCCCAGTAAGTCCTCTCCTTCCTCATCTCTCCTTCCCACTCCACTCCCCCGTGGCTCATTCTCCCTCATGACTTTGCACACCCAGGTTCAACCCCAACACTGCCTCAGCACTCCCATTCCTGTAAACTCATCCTCTCAGTTCCCCCAGATAAGCACAGCAGTCTCTGGTTCCCAATTTCAGAATCCAGAGCAATGACTGACTTGGCTAGCTCGGCTTCTCAATCCAGGCCACAAGTCATAGAGCCCAGAATGAGCTCTAAACCAGCTACTTTGAAAACAGATATCTACACCTGATCCACTCAGCCATGACCCGGGGCTGGGCTCCCATGGCACAGATGTGGGGAGCAGCCACTGTAGGTGGGTGGGAAGACAATGGTCATTTTCCAAGTACAACTCTCTCAGGTGGCTTCCTCTTCCTGAAACACACTTCCCCTGCCTCCTTCAGTCCCTTCTCTGCCTGGCGATGTGTTCTTGCTCAAGAGGGAGATCAAACTTTTCTAGAAAACCACTCTTGCTTCTTGAGGCAGCAATATATCCCTTCTTTATGCTTCTATAAGCACCTTGTACTTACCTCTATATCATATGCCACTTACACATGGAATCATGACTGTCTACTCGTGTGTCTCCTATACTGGACTATGATCTTGTCAAGGGTAAAGACTGCATCTTAGCTGCCCGTGTATTCCCAGTGCCCATCCTTGTCCCTACAACACAGGAGTGACTCAATAAATGGCCACCCCTTGATCTGTAAGCCAAGCCTCCTGAATATTCTCTGTCAGCATCTAGTGAGTACTCTACAGAATGCCCAGAATACAGATAGTTCGAAGAGCGGTGGACCTTGAGTCCAGCTTCCTCGACATACAGACAGGGAGACTGAGACGCTGGCAGATAAGGGAACTTCACGGGGTCACATGCCTGCTAAATGGGGGCACGGGGTGGGAAGGAAGCCTCCTTTCTCCTCATGGATCAGGCAGGAGCCCTTCACAACATTACCCCTCAAAGGGCAGGGCAGACCCACCCCAAGCCCTTAGGTTCCAGTGAACTCTAAGAATGGAATGTCCCTATGTGTTTCGTCATGCTTCAATGAGCAGCTTTGGAAGCATGCACGCTTCTAAGACATACACTGCTCCACATCTGTCTGCTTGTTCTTGATGGAGCCACGCTCAATGCACACCAAGTCCTTCCTGCGAAAAGTCCAAGCACTCGGACTTTGACATTTGGGTCTGAGGCCCTCTTTGGCCCCCCCAGTGACAGGAAGAGCAAGGCCAGATGTGTCTCCCTGGCCCTGGCACAGCCCATTGCAGTCTATGACTCTGACCTGCCCCACAGCCTGTTCCACGGTGTTGGCGCAGGGCCACGCTTGCACAGGAAGCTCTGTGTATCACTCTGCGCTGTGGGCAGGAACCCTGCAAAGCCCTTCCTATGACTGATAAACAGTGTTTGGTTTGGATCAAGAGGAAAAATAAGGCTCTCAGGATAATAGAGGCGGATGGGGAAAACACGGGACTCCAAAATGAGAGCAAAAGAAGATTATGGCTTTGAACCACCAGTGTGGTAGCTAACTCTAGGAACAATGAGCGTTGGAGCGGAAATGGCGGCCTGGGGAGAACAAGCTTCCTTCCACCAGCTGCAGGCAAAGCTGCAGGTTCACTGGGGCAGGGAACCGGCCGGCGCTGTGTTGTGGCTGCCACAGGACAAACAGCGCAGGTCAAGAAAGTGGGGCCCCCTTCAAAGGACCAGATCCCGGGGCTTCAGCTGCAGCGGCTCACGGGGCAGGGTGCTCTCTCACCCGGGTGGTGGCATGAGACCATCTGAAAGGAAGAGAAAGGCAGATGGTTAGGCCGCACTTAACGGTTACATCCCTCTCTAACAATAGGGAGGTCGTATTGTTTTTGTGGAACCGCTTCCGGTGGGTGGCGGGCGGTGGGCGAGCTCCCCTCACAAAGGACATGTGTGAGGCAACGTCCTCACTGTTGGACCGGCTCTGGGAGGGTGTTGTTTTGCTGAGTGAGGGACGCAAGTTGAAGGAGAAAGGAAGTTGTTCAGTGTTAGGAGGGAATTTGAGAGGCCCGCAAGGGGGAGAAACTTTGGGGTGTTTAAAAGAAATGTTTGATGGAGAGTTTCTTGTACTCTGAAGGATGGGCTGTGATTTTTCTTCTCTGTCTCTCCAAGAAACCTGACTGGAAGTCTCAGTAACATATATGCCTTTCTTCCAAAGGCCCTGTGGGGATGGGGTTTATTCTGTGGGATGCTGATTTCAGCCCGGGGCGGGTGTCCGGTGCGAGCTGAGCTCTCTGTGGCCTGCCCCAGCTGGGTTACACTTTTAAATAAATTTTTTCTGTGGAACTTCCCATGCCAGGATCTCAGGACTTTGACAGAAGTGCCAACTTGGCACGAATAAAGGAAAATAATTTCTTCCCTTATCTCACTCCCAGAGCTCTGCAATTGTAGTTAAAACTAGATGATTTATTAATAATTTAATGCAGTATAGTACTTATTGAGGAATTTTGTACTTTGTTTTTCTCGGTGGCAGACTCTGGAGCTGGAAAAAAAGAAAAAAGAGAAGTTGCTAGGCAGGGCTTAGTGTAAAAAAAACAAAATAGACTTTTTTTTTTTATCCCTATGGTCTAGGCCCACTGAGGATAAGCAAGCCAGGTTGCCCTAGCGTAGCTGTGGATAAAGTCTGGCAGATGGGAGGTTGAAGAGGGAAGGGATTGAGCAGCGAAGGAACAGGAAAGGAACAGGGCAGGGGCACGGACATGGGCTCCCTGGGGGCAGGGGTCAAAGCTGGCTGGAGGGCTGGGTTGGAGCTGACTCAGTTGGGATGGCAACAGAGTTGGGGTGCGGGGAACCTGTGAGGCCTAGGACCTGCCAAAGTCACGCTGCATTAATAAATACACCCCAAAACGTGGAGGTTTCACACGGCACATAAAGTGAGTCAAGCCTGCTATAAGTTACCAACTTTCCTGGGCAGTTGACCTCCATGTGGTGACCTGAGGACCTGGGCAGCTTCCATCTTACAGCTGTGCCTTCAAGAACACATGACTTCCCAGGTCACTGCAGAAGGGGGATGAGGGGATAGATTTCTAATGCCCAGTATGATGGCCACTAGCCACATGTGGCTATTTGTTTAAATTCATTAAAATTAAATATAATTAAAAATTCAGGTCTTCCATGCCAGAAGACTAGTGGCTGTCATAGTGGACAGTACAGGTATGGAAAGTTTCTATCCTGGCAGAAAGTTATCAGATGGAGCTGGTGGGTTCTGTGGTCACTCTGGGAGGTGATCTATGTCACTTCTGCCACATCCCACTGGTGGGAGCCAGTCTCTTAACCCCAACTGCACTGTGATACAAGCTGGGATATATGTGTGCCAGGGAAGAAAATGGAACCGGTGAGTACAGTACCCCATCTCTCTCAGGGACCACAAGGGGATCTTCTTGGCCTGACTAGGAGTGATCCAAGAACGGCCCACCTGTGGTGCATCAGGGAGCTCAGGGAAAGCGCCACAGCAGAGCAGGAGCCACAAGAGGGGTCCTCTCCAGTATCTTGTATGATCCGAAGGTGGAGCGGGAGCAGGGAAGAGGGACATAGAGGCAGAGAAAGCCCCAAAAAGAGACTAATAGCTCATTTTTTTTCTAAGCTCCCTGCATAGGAGATTAAGTCAGATTTTATTTGATTTAGAAAAATAAAGAAATTGGGTATTTTTTCCACTTCAATAGCTCTTAGACAACTTTCATATTGTGTTTTTCTGGCCCATGAAAGCAAATGAGGAACAGCCAACATGTTCCTAAGGGTTTGAGCTGGAAGCCACCATGCATTATGTGTTCTCTGCTACCTGATATCTCCTGTCAGTCCTCCCTTGGAGGTGTTGTGGATCAAGGGGAAAAACACAGACTTTACAATCCAATAGGTCAGAGTTCCATTTCTGGAACAAAAGTCAGGTCCCATGAGCAGGATTAGGATGAGGTCTGACCCGGTGGCCACACATGCAGTCCATGCCATGATGGGGAAGGAACACAGAGACTGCACACTTGGGGCGCAGAACCAAGTGTTGGGTCACAAGGGCAGCAAGACCAAAACTGGGAAAGCAATTCAGGATGTCAGAAGCCGGGAAGATCAGGAAAAATTCAGGAAGCACAATGCAAGGCAGGTCAGGGCAAAAGGTTCACGTTGAATTCTCTGACTGTCCTGAGGGCCTTGGAGAATAGGATCCGATATTGCCAGCCAAAGGGATCAGGATCAGGCCTTGGGCAGACTCTCAACCTCTCTGAGTCTGTCTCTGCATCTTGGCCAATGAAATGGTCATTCCTGCTTCCATTTGTGGCAATGAAGACTAGGGGACATCTAACAAGTTTTCTTTATTTAATCTTCTTTTGTTGTTCATTTAGATTCTACCAAATCTTTTCAAACCTAGTTGAAACCGTGACTCCTTCGTGATGTTCGTGTGTGTGTGTGCATGTGTGCATAGTTTCTCAACTAGAATATGAGATTGTTATAAGTAGAGAACTCGCTCAGAGTAGACTTACAATAGATCTTCAGTGAGTTATTTTGTTACGTTAGATAGGCTAGGGGACTCACTGGTCAAGCGTGAGGTCTATTTTGGACAGAATGATAACTGACATGAGCTTTTAATTGATAACCCAGACATGACTCTGGGTCGTTGTGTCAAAGAAACCAGTTCTAAAAGCAAAAGAAGTTATTCTTCTGAAAGCATAAATCTCAAGGCTTGTCTCTAGAATTCTGTGGCTAATTCTGCCCACAAGCATCAAGAAGAACATTTCACAAAAAGTCCAGAGAGAGGGACATGGATGGGGTGTCTTCTACCATGGTGGGGGCTGGGGGGGACTCCACTGCCTGGGAACAGAGGCTGCGAGACAACAGGATGAAGATGCCAGAGGAAAGCCCAGCTCAGTCACAAACACTAAACAAAAAGACAGAGAATCCTTAAAGTTTGAGGGAGGTTGTCTTGGTGACAAATAGAAGGAAAATATTGTTTACTACGCAGGCTATAAACATATGGAGCAAATTACGCTGAGGATGTCAGGGGAAATTATAAATAGATTCAAAATGGATTCAGATAAATTCATGCATACTAGACCTAATTAATAGGGTCTTAAGGGAAATTTGAGAATATTCTGTAGGCATCACTAATATTTGGAGATCAACATCACATAGGAAAACTGCAGTACTCACCCAGCACACATCTCCCAGCACCCGAGTCAGAGATAAACTGGTATGGGGGATCACTAGCCTGACATTCTGTGATTTTTATTAGGTTCTTTTCTTTTTATATCTTGGAGTCAAAAGCCTTAGAGTTCTCCTACACTGAATGAGATTAAGCAAATTTAGAGAGAATGGAAGGGTAGCTTGAAAAAAATGGTTTTTTCAAGAAATGTTTTTTTGTAGCAGAGAACACATAATGCATTTTTAAAAAATGGTTTTTTCAGAAAAAAATGTTTCTGGGAGGAAAGATACTTTACCAGTACTAAATAATTTGTAAATACAGACAACATCCTTCATTCCAAATAACCCAGTTAAACCAGTCCTGGCATTTATTCAACCTCCAAAGCAGTCCATATGGCCCCGATGTTTGCCAGTTAGATGTGTATTACTACCAGCCGTCAGAAGCTTATCTTGCCCTGAAGACAGGAGTAAGCTTGTGCTTTAAGCCACACTCAAGCAGAAAATGCAAGAGAGAAAGGAAGTGGGTGGAGCCTGCTGTTCCTGGACATAAAAAACAAAACAAAACAGAGCAGTGCGCCCGGCGGTCCTGCGGATCTGATTCTTGCTTCAACAGTGTTTGGACGGAACAGACCCAGGGACGCCCCTCCAACCCCCCAATGACCACTCTCCAACCTCTTTTCCAGTCGCAACCTTGGGAGCCATCTTCTTGGCCACCCGCTGCCTCCGGGACCAGCCAACAGCCAATTTCGAGCTTACCTTACCACCAATCAACCATGAGCTCCCAGATTCGTCAGAATTATTCCACCGAGGTGGAGGCCGCCATCAACCGCCGGCTCAACATGCATCTGCGGGTCTCTTACACCTACCTCTCTCTGGGCTTCTATTTCGACCGTGACGATGTGGCTCTGGAAGGTGTGGGCCACTTCTAACGCGAGTTGGCTGAGGAGAAGCGCGAGGGCGCAGAGCGTCTCTTGAAGATGCAAAACCAGCGTGGCGGCCGCGCCCTCTTCCAGGACGTCCAGAAGCCGTCCCAAGATGAGTGGGGGAAAATCCTGGATGCCATGGAAGCTGCCCTGGTTCTGGAGAAGAGCCTGAACCAGGCCCTTTTGGATCTGCATGCCCTGGGTTCTGCCCGCACAGACCCCCATCTCTGTGACTTCCTGGAGAACCACTTCCTAGATGAGGAGGTGAAACTCAAGAAGATGGGCGACCACCTGACTAACCTCCGCAGGCTGGCCGGCCCCCAGGCTGGACTGGGCGAGTATCTCTTCGAGAGGCTCACTCTCAAGCACGACTAGGAGCCTCTGGAGACCAGCAGCCTTTGAGGGGTCCCCTCTGATAGTCCCCTGGTGCCAGAGCTTGTGCCTCAGCCTCTCCCTGCAGCCACGAGGCAGCTTTTTAACCACCCTGGAGCCCTCTCCCAAGCCGTGGACCAAGTGGAAACAATAAAGCTTTTTGCAGCAAAAAAAAAAAACAACAACAAACAAACAAAAAAAAACAAAACAATTAACTTGACTAGAGAAGGGAAGGGTTGCAGTGCAGAAGAGCTTTAGAGATGTTCCAAAGTGGGCCCACCTTCTCAGTTTGTGGCTTAGGACAGGGGGTTGGAGGAGGGGGAGATGACCAGCGGAGGACACAAGGACCGGGGTGTGCAGGTGAGGACTCTGCTCTTCTCCTGCCTCCCGTCCAGGGCTCCCAAGACTAAACTATTTTAATGCTTATGCTGATTAGCTTGTTTGAGTCTGGAATGAAGAACTGTGTATGTTGACGTCTGGAATGGAAGCTGAAATGATTCCAGGGTTTTGTTGGAAATGCTAACATTAAATAAAAAGGTGTAGGTTTAAAAATGTTTCAAGAAAGTTTGGACATTCTGTCATTTGGAGTGATGCATTTAAGGAGATGTTGGAAAGCAGATGATCCATCAAGATGATGAATAATAGTACTTGCCTTAAGAACACAAAGTATTATTCTTATCCCCTCTCCCACAAAAGAAGGTTTTCTCTTATAGGTAGAACTTTGTCCTTTGCTCCGAATTGTTAGCCTCTTCTATTTTCATGGATGACAAAGTTCTGACCATCGTAATCTTTCTCCCTGTTTTGCTCCAGGAGCATATGAAGGAATGTTGTACAGGATTAGTGTGTCATTTGTCACATATTTGTAAAATCTTGCTCTCATGATTTACAGAAGATAAAGTCCATTCCAACCACCTCCACTGGGAAACCCATTGCCAACTCAGTGACATTTTAATCTTGTTTGACCCTGACCTACAGCAAGAAGTACATTTTATGTCACGACCCAGAACACAGGCATACACTCACACACACAACTGAAATACAAGTTTCATAACATAATACTTAGCCTCACTACACTGAAGTCACTCAGATACCTTCTATTCTCATCATTCATTTTTGGTAATGCTAGTCCATGTATTTATTACCCACAAACAGCTTGTGACCTGTAGGGGGAAAACTCTTGAGTATGAGAAGAATGCATACACTCAGCTCACCCCTCACAGACGTCATATTTTCAGCCAGACCTGAGCAACAGGTGGATCTGACAGATAATGGCATGCCCAATTTCCCTCACTGCCACTTCCAAGGGGGCTCCCCCACCTTTTAGGAACCCTGGAAGGAGGCCTTTCCACAACCCACATGTGCTCCTGGTCAGAATGATGAGATGGTTGAAGATCTCCCTCAATCTGCCCCTCCCATGACCGGTACCACTTCAGATCTGACAGCATCCGATGCGAAGAGCTCAATGTAACTCAGCAAATGCTGATGGACAGAATGAGGAAACAGTCTATTTGTCGTTTCTCTCTGGGTTTTAAATCTTTCCATTCTATGAATGGTGTACAAATCAGGTTCACCAATGTCATGAAATAACTTCTAGACACATAATCAAATTGTACCCAAAGCATAACCTCATCCTAGTTGATAGATTTAAGTTGCATATAAATATTAGACAGGCAGATAATGAGATGGTTATGTATGACAAAAGCTCAATAAACTTAAACTCAATAAAAACTCTTAAATAATTACATTCTTATTTATGTTACTCAATTTCCAGAAAAATAAATAAATGAGAAAACTGGGAACAGAATTTAGATATTTTAAAATATCTACAGTTCCTTAAAACTCATGTCCATCCCAATTCCCCAGATCTCTTACATTCACAGTACGGGTCAATACGAATGAATATTCATAATAGAAGAATAGCATGTTGACTTTTTGAAGGAATCAGAGGAAGTCAGAATTAATGCATGAATGCATTTTAGAAAGGCTTTTTTAACAAGGACTGAACCAAAGGAGATTTGACCTAGGTCAAGCAGAAAACTGAATTTTAAAGTCTTCCATTCATTGAAAGAAGAGCGACTATGAAGGGATAGTTTCATAAACAACACCCACAGGTCTCTCATAAGTCGTCTATAATTTTCCCACCTGAAAGACAAGCAAACTGAGACCCAGAGTGCAATTCTCACCACCTCTATGTGGCAGGGCTAAGAGTAAAGCACAGTGATTCATGGGCTCCAAGCCCATGCTTCAGAAAAAAAACAAAACAAAACTCCCTCACACGACCTCCTCAAGAATAGTTTATTTACACTTTGCTTTTTTTTTTAACTCTCCATGTGTTGATGAATTTCACTTCACAAATTACAATTTCTGCTCCTTTCATGGTGGTGATAGAAAATAAAGCCAAATTCTGGATCTCCAACCAAAATGTCATGAAGGGCCTTCATGTCTTCACCCTCTGTGGATTGCAAACCGTATATCCAAAGTGTACCTGCTGGCTTCATGGGTTGGTCACCCATAGGCCCATGGTGCGCCCCAGCTTCCGCGTCCCTGGCATCGGCCACCCTTCCCGTGCAGGCTGCATCCTCAGAGCTTCCCCATTGGCCTGCACTGGGGCCGGGTAGACGGGCTATCAGTTACCTCCTCCAGCAACCATATCTGAAATCAGCCTCTCTTTCCCACTAATGATCCCTCAGGGAAGGAGGTTTCTCATGACTAAAAGTAAACGAGGTAGGGGGCACATTTATGATGCAAATAACAAAGATTGTGATGATTCTGGACCAAATAACACCTGTCTGGCGCCTGTTCAATTCCTGAACTCGCTGTGCTGCCCCCGAAAGCTGTTCTTAACCTCCGCACAAGGCCTGGCTGGGAATTCCACGGGGCTAGGTGTCTGGCCGGTTCCTCCCTGGAAAAACTCAGGGCATTTCCCCATAGGTATGGACAACTCTCTCTGGAAAAACATTTTATTTAAAAACCTATCAGTGTGCTGGTTCTGCGAAATTCCACCTAATTTAAATGCTGGACAAACTCCTTTGTCAGGCAGAAGTGCAGAGCCCTGGAGTGTGACACGGCTGAGCCTTGGGCCACGCTTCAAACAGGATCCTGCCTGTGCTCCTTCCTCAAGGAAGCCGAGGACACCAGGTAAACTTGAAAAGTGTAGGCATTGGCCAGCTTCCTGCAGAAGTTTCTAAACCCCTGCATTTCCCATCAGGACTGCTGAAAAAAAAAAAGAAGGGTCTCTCCAGGATGGTGCAGAAGGCCGTTTGGCCAGGGCCTCAAGGAGAGCCAGGGGAAGGTTCTGGGAGTGAACCAGGCTCTCTGGCCTGTCCTCATCCTTGAAGGGAAGGGAGCGGTCAGTGCAGCTGGGGATTCTGTTCCTCTAACTATTCCTGTTAACAGAGGCTTGCAAATCTTTTCATTTTCATCCTGACACGGTTAGTTTTGAAAGCTGAAGTTTCATGTTGAAAATATAATGAGAACCTTCGTGAATTCAGAATGAGATGCAGAAAATTGCACGGGTGGCATTTCTTTCTGGGGACCGGGAAAGGGAAACCCTGGTTGCAGAAAGTGGATCTGGCACCTCCCAGAATCTTTGGGTCACTGAGCGGCACACTTCTTTGGGTTCTAATTTTCCAACTTTTTTCTGAGAAATGTCACTTCCCTTTGTCTCAGTGTCATAGAGAAGGGAGACACGCTGTGGGAAAGAGCAGTGTCTGGTACTACCAAGCAATTACTCGGAATGAAAGGCTGGCCATCATGTAACTATCACTGTGGAAAAGGGAGGTCAAGAAGCAGCCAAAAAGAAAAAAAAATCAATTTTTCTAGATACTACCAGAAGAAAACCAAGTGAATGTTTGGTTTGGGCTTTGTGGGTGCCCAAATAACCAGGTAAAACAGTTTTAAAAACAGCCAATATAACTATTTTGAGTTTGTGATTTTGAACAACTGGGTTGTCTGCTATTTCCCTCCCTCAGAAAGCTCACAAGGAATGAAAGTCTACTCTGTGCATCATGGAGGGACACTGGATATTTGACAACATTTTTTCAGGGACTTTCATGGTGGCAAGTAAATTATGCCCTATTGCTTCAAAAATTATCCCCCTTTTATTGTTTGATTCCCAGATATGACTTCACATATTCCCTGTTCTTAAAGAACTTTTTGAATTCAGAACACAGCCCACTGAAATCTGTGGTCTTTATTCCTGGGTGTTTTCAGTCCTGGGAAACTAGCCCTGCTGACACACCCGGGTCAGGTCTCTGCTCTGGGCGAGGTGGTCCCCAGGGGCCTCCATCGCCGCTCTGAACAATCCAAGTGCAGCGAGTGTCCCCACTCACTGGCCTTCTACATCTCTCCACACAGTTCGACCTGCATCAGTGACAGCCTCAAAAGCGAGGACCATTCTTTCTGGATGAGAGCCGAAGGAGAGGAAAGAGCCATTCTCTCCATGGGAATGAACTTGTCCCTGTTCTCTTGGTAGTGAAGTCTGTGACCTTGAAGACACTAAGAAGGATAGTTTTGCTCATTGTCAAATTCTTAACGCCATCTTTCCAAGCCATAGAAGTTGTCAGAAATAAAACGTGGGCATCATGAATACATTGGAAAAAGAATGGAAAATGATCAGTTATTTGTAGATAGAGTCCCCACTTACTATCCCAAATTCATTTGATAAATGCTCCTATTCCTGGTTGACTTGACCCAGATACCCACGTGAGCAGATTATCACTGGTCTTTGCTGTCAAAGAACACTGAGTGGCTGAAGTTGGATGGAACCAAGGCTGTTTAGTTGTGAGGTGCCCTCTGCAAACTCTCTGGGTGTCCATGCCAGACTTCTGCCTCCATACTCACTGCAGGCCAATTTTGCAGCTGACTTAGAATCCATGCAAACCCCAGGGCAAACCCAAGACTGCAGGAGTTAGATACCTCTGACCCAAAGGACAGCTCCCTGCCCTGAAAGACACACTGCATGCCCTTTTCTCTCCCATGCCCCAACAAGGACCTCCCTCGCTGAGACCAACTGGCTTGCCCTGCTTGAAGGACAAAGAAGGGAACTGTTTTTTCTATAGTGCATGAGGAAGAAGGGCAGCAACATCTTTTTTTTATTTGTGTTTTATCAATATCTTCTTCCTTTTTTTAATTTTTTATTGTTATGTTAATCACCATACATTACATCATTAGTTTTTGATGTAGTGTTCCATGATTCATTGTTTGTGCATAACACCCAGTGCTCCACGCAGAATGTACCCTCTTTAATACCCATCACCAGGCTAACCCTCCCCCCACTCTCCTCCCCTCTAGAACCCCCAGTTTGTTTCTCAGAGTCCATCGTCTCTCATGGTTCGTCTCCCCCTCCGATTTACTCCCCTTCATTCTTCCCCTCCTGCTATCTTCTTCTTTTTCTTTTTTCTTAACATATGTTGCATTATTTGTTTCAGAAGTACAGATCTGTGATTCAACAGTCTAGGGCAGCAACATCTTACCACTTCTAGTCTGTGTACCACTTGGCTCAAATCTTGAAATCTCCTTGGCCTTCAAAGACCAGAATCTTAGCCCCTCCAGCCACCATAGTTTCAGAAGGTGTACTAGAGATGTGGCCAAGGTTTTACCACTTGTATAAATGCCTAAGCCATTAGTTCTTGGTTATGGGAGATGATTTTGAAATTGGTGCCATGGAGCTTTGCAATTTTATTTCTATAATATAGATGAGTATCCGTTTATTGGCATTCATACATACATGTTATCAAGATAGATTATTTCCATTTGGAATATGTTCTGAAAATCTAGAGCGGTTGTGACATGCCATTCAATGGAGTTTATTTGCAACTTTGTTCCCAAGCAGGAAGCGATGCTTGTTACAAAAAAGACTTAGAATGTTCCTCCATAGCTAAGGAAAAGGAGAATATGGAAGCTGGTCCCAGATGCCACACAGATGACACAGCTAGAGAAAAGGCAGATACACGGCCCAGAGAACTTTAGTTTTAGGGACAACGAGCAGAAGCAGTGTCTCCAAGGCCTCTGCTTTCATTGGTGTGGGGTGGGACCAGGCTCCCACATTTGTTAAAAAGCTCCCTAGGTGATTTCACTGTGCAGCCAGCTGGAGAACCTCTGGTTTAGAGCTTAAGTAGTAAATCAAATACAGTTCCTACCATGGTGTGATTCTGTCATTCTCAACAAATCTGCTTGCTACTTCCAAAGCACTCTGAGTTCCTTGTTTTTGTTTTTTTGTTTTTTGTTTTTGTTTTTTTGTGGGTTTGTTTGTTTTTCACAGAGAGAGAGAGAGGGAGGGAGCACAAGCAGGGGCAGCTGCAGGCAGAGGGAGAAAGAGAAGCAGGCTCCTCGCTGAGCAGGGAACCAGGTGTGGGGCTCGGTCCCAGGACCCTTGGGATCATGACCTGAACTGAAGGCAGGCACTTAACCGACTGAGACATCCAGGTACCCTCCTTGTTCTTAATAAAAGAAAATAAAATCTAAACCATCCTGAGTTACCATTTCTCACTTATCATATTGGCAAAAGTCCAATGATTTTACAATCCATCCAACGGGGAGGTTGTGGAAAAACAGCATTCTCCTGTACCGAGGGTGGAAATCTAAGAATGGTACAACCCATGAAGGGCAATTTGGCAAAATCTAGTGAAATTTCAAGTGCATTTACTCTTTGACCTAGCAATTCTACATCTGGTAATTTATCCTACAGAAGGAATTGCACACATATTTACAGTTATCTATTGCAGCATTGTTTGTAATGACAAAAGACTGGAAACAAGCCAAGTATCCATCTACAGGAGATGAGTTGAATGAATCATGATACATTCACCCAATGGAATACTATGCATCTATGGAAAACAGTGAGGATACCATCCAAAGAGATGTGGGACGATGTCAGAGCCTAGTGAAAAAGGAAAGATGCAGGAGGGTGGGAGTGGGTGAAAGTGGTCAAAATGTACAAACCCCCAGTTATATAATAAATAAGTCATGGGATATAATGTACAGCAACCTGACAGAGAGTTAACCATTCTGTATTGGATATTTTAAAGTTGTGAAGAGAGTAGATCTTAGAAGTTCTCATCACAAGAAGAGAAACTGTAACTATGTGTGATGATAGATGTTAATTAGACTTATTGTAGTGATCATATCACAATATACACATATATCAAATCATTATATTGTACACCTGAAACTGATAAAACATTATATGTCAACTGTATCACAATAAAAAATCAAAAATAAATTTAAATAAAGAAAGGCACAGAGAGTATAATAATAATGGAGAAGGATAAGAACATATTTCTCACATTTTTTGTTTTTGAGAGAGAGAGCATGTTGTTCACATTTACATAAAGCATCACTGGAATAATATATGGGAAACACATAAAAGTAGTGATAGAGAGGAAATAATGAGCTGTTAGAGAACAGGGTGGAAGGGAAGATGTGTGGGAGTCAGACTCCTCAATCTATACCTTTTTATATTTGACTTTTGAATCATGGATTTTATATTTGACTTTGAATCATCTGAGTTACACACACACACACACACAGGGTGATCAAATACAAATATCTAAACTGGACAAGTCTTACTTGATGTTTGGTCAAGATTCCAGCACCCAGAAAGTGTAAAATCAAGTGATTCAGACCTTTATTTTAACAAAGATTTTTTTTTGGTCTTTTTGGGGTTGGTATGCTTTAAGTCAAGATAAAAACATTAGAATGAAATTATTAAGATTCATTCAAAGGAGCTTAAGAATTGAAGAAATTTAGAAATAAATTATCCTACCCATTTCTCTTTGAAATGAGGACACTCAAGCGCAGAGTTTCAGTCATATGCCGAGGGTCACACAGTTAGAAGCAGAGGCAGCCCTGCATCATGGCTCCTGGCCCTAGCTCACTACTCTGTGCTCAATCCTAGGTCCCCTGGCAGAATGGAGGATGGACTCTAAGACCACCCTCAAAATGCTGTTAGCCCTAGACTGGAGAGCTTCTGAGGACAGATGGGGCAAGGAAATGAAATACTTTCAGCCTGGAGAGGGGAAAAAAGACGAAACTTAATAAAAGTGAATCTTACATCTAATAAATTGGAAAGAGAACAGCTGTTCTCAATCTCTAGTAAAGAGGGAGGCAGAATTTATGCCAGAACATGAAGCATAAGATAAAAAGAGGAAATTCCTAATCTGGTTAGAGATGAAGATATCATCAAAGAAAGTTGTGAGGTTGCCTTCACTGGAGGTCTTTAAAAAGAGATTTTTTGTTTCTCTTCAGGAGTTCTTCCTAAATTACATTTTATTTAACATATTTCTAGAATTTTAGAAAAACCTCACCTAAGGCACCTGTACCAGCCATTCAACACACACACACACACACACACACACACACACACACACACACCAAATACTGTCTATGGAGGCTGCCCCTTGGGAGACAGAGGCAGTAGGCTGTGCTCTGAGCAGCCCCCCACCAGGTTTTGGGGGTGGGGGTGTGACTGGATTGTAGAGCAGAGCAGACTGCATGGTGGGGAAGGATGTGTGTTCTGAAGTCACACTACCTGGTTCCAGTCTCGGTTCTGCCACTTGTCACACCAGTTGTGAACCTGACAAGTGACTTGAGCTCCGTGTAACACGTGCATACCATTCAAACATGCTACGCTTTAGCACAGTGCTTGGCCCACTGTAAGCTTTCAAGAAATGTATTTTGTGGTGGAGCCCGCTGTATCCCTCCCCCTCACTGGCACACAGCTAGACTGTACCAGCATCTCTTGTGGCTTGGGAGGTGGCATTGACTGAGTTCTGACTCAGTCACGGGAGGAAGTGATGTGTGACGGCAGTTCTGGCCCTTTAAGACTTCCTACACATCTGCTTCCATGCTCTTCTGCCCCTGGCTTGATGCAGATGAGCAAGGAGAACCTGAAAGCCAAGAGTTGAAAAGGACAGCACCACACAAGGAAAAGAACTGGGGCTCACACTGTTGCTTGAAGAAGAGCTATTCACTGATGGGGAAAACCTATTGGAAACTATTACATGAGAGACAAGTAACCTTCATTCTTTTGAGCCACTGGCATTTCAGCTTTGTAGGTCACAGTGGCTACCATCATACCATAACTTATCTAGAGAACGATTAAGGAAAGTGGCCTTGGGGGTGGCTTTTTCGGTCTGGCATGAATTGATGTTTCTTTCCATGCTCCAGAATGGACACTGAAACCACTGGCCATTTTCCATATGACATCAGCCCTACGTGAAGTAACATGAGGTGCCCCATGCAGCACAGAAAAAAGTCCCCTGCTATGAGTAAACATTTGCTGAATGAGTGAATGACCTCCATGCCAACTCTTACAGACGCGAAAGGGTATGATTCAGTATTTTATGAATAATCTATCTTGTTTGCTACGTATTTTACTTGCATTAAACACTAAATTGAATCAGTATTTCTTTCCCTGTATGCCATTTCTCATCAAGTCTTTTGGCACAGGATATTATTTTTTATTTAATTAACGTGAAACAATATATATCAACATTGATAAGAAGTTGGTATAGTAAGCTGAAAAGTTCCCCTTTTCCTAGGTGGAAAATTCCTAATCATTTGGGTGCCTTCTACTTCCAAAGCAATGGCCAAAGATGAGAGAATAAGTTCCTTTGTGCCTCTGCCACGTGCCTTCTTCATGATTCCATGGCAGTCCCGTGGGAAACCCTGGTGGTCACTCTCTTTGATGCTTTCCTGGGGCACTCAAGCAGCTTTCACATCATGAGCCTTTTTCAACTTCAGGATAGCTTCTGACTTCATGTTCAACATGTGAATCAGATGCTGAGCAGTCGTGTTGGGTTGGGAAATCTTTGTCCTAATTCACTGAAGTCCATCTTTTTCATGAATGCGTCATGTCTATTTCCTGTCAGTAAGACAGTAATTGCTAACTTCCCATGGAACACATTTTTCTAAAACCAATTCAAAGACATCTCTCAGCACCCTCTCTTGATGAATAAATAAGTAATTGGATGTTGACATGATGGTTAGATGGATGCACATCTTCAGTAGCCTCTACACCTACTTCTCAGAGCTCTAGGAACCTCAGAATCTTTGTGGGCCTCTGGAGACTATGCTTCAGGAGTTTAGAATTTAGACCAGGTGGCCCTCCAAATGGTCAGCTGTGCTCCCTAACCAACACTCCAAGTAACCCATATTGAAAAATTTATACTTACAGGCAAAAGTGTACAGACCATCTTCTCATAAATATGGAACTATTGGAAACAATCAAATAATGGGGGATGTTGTACAAGAAGTATACCTCTTCCCTCTGGCATGATCATGGATGGTTTGCCTCGCTTTTCTAGCCTATAAACACTGCCTGCTGAACATCATTTACGACTGGTCTATGATTGGTTTCAAGAGCCTGTCATGGGCTTTCTTAGAAGCAGCAGCGTTTGAGGTTGGAATGTCAGCATTTGTTCATTCGAGCAGCAAGCCCAGCCAATTGGCAATGACCCTATGACACTAAAATATTAATACGAAGAAACAATCTTTTTTTCATCTAAGGTACTTGTAGCAGATTCACCAAGGAACTTTCTTACTGCGTTATTCATTCATACTGTGAGGAATACATCGGATTCCATCTGCTTATAGCCCTGTAGGGAGAAATCATGGTGGCTTTGATCCAGAGAGTCTTGGCAGACTCCAGCTATACATTGTTATTTGATTAAAGATTTGGCATATGTGCTAAGATAATCCTTTTTATGGCGTTATCCAGAATGAGCTTCCTAGTAAATGACACACCCCTCAAAGAATGCTTCCAAAGAGGCTGTCATAAAGCTTTCTGTGGGTAGAAATTTCATGTACAGCCTGCTTACTTTATTTCATAAACCTGGTGGAATACCACTAACCCAATCCAGCATTTCTTAAACTCTTTCTGGACATGGGGGTGGGAAAATCCACAGAGGTTCTGGAAGAGCCAGAGCGCTGTTTTGTGGTGGTTGGTGCAGATAGCAGTAGATCGCAGAAGGATGACTGGGAAGAAGAAATTCTCTATCTTCTGGGCCCTCTCCTTTTCCATTCTGCCTGGATTTTTGACTCAGCTGTAACAGTAAGAGAAAGACTAGAAGAAAAGTGATGCAAGCAGCTGTTGGCCATGGCAAGCCTGCAAGAAAAGCTAAGGAGCCTTTTGGAACGTGGAGAGCTGTCTAGTGATGAGAGATATGTGAAGCCACGGGGTTCTGCCTGAAAGGACACAGTGAATGCTAAGGACTCCTCTGCCTGTTCAAGAGGCCATCAAGTCATGTCGGAAGGACTGAGTCAGCCCCACCTCAGTCCTGAAGGAGACCTTATTGCTGGGAAGGAAGCCAGTGCTGCCTTCCTGCTGAGTGCCTGGGAGAGGCAGAGCCAGAAGACGGTCCTGGCCCGAAACTCAAACAGATTGGTCCCATCTCCTGTCCAGAATCCCCCCACTGCACGTTGCCCAAAATATTCCTTCTGGTTTAGCAAGACAGGGGCTCCCAGAAGGTAGACATCAGCAATACCGGAAGCTATCTTTAGGGTCAGGGATTAAGTTCCCTCCTGCAAATGCAGTCTATGGGACTGTCTGGGAAGTTTCACTTGAGACAGCAAATCTTTCACAAGCATTTCAGACCAGCGGGTTCTAAGGAGAGAAGCCACACCTCCTAGACTATAAGAAACTTCTGGGCAAAGTTTTACAAAGTCTCATATCCCACTCCGGCTCCAGGTCAGCAAAGTCAGAAACATCCTCATGCACCAAGGGCAGGAGATGCCCCTCACCACCTGCCGGCACCTCCAGGGCTCTCCCACAGCTGCTCTAAAGTTAGCCACTGGGCTCCATACCCTCCTGGCTGGGGGGAAGGACCCCAGCAAGAGGGCCTGTAACTGGCTGGGAGAAATAAAGAAGTTTCCCGCTTCTTTCTCCTAGGCTGAGACTTTGGGATCCACTCTAGGGGAGAGATGGGGCTGCGAAGGGGTCATTGCCCAGCAGCCCCATGGCCAGCTGTGGCTCACCATGCACCTTGTAGAGGAAAAGGTGCCCAGGAGCCTGGGACAGAGTGTGATGGCTTGGGTAGTGCCCAGGTTTGTCCAGCACCTGCAAGCAGAGATGATGGGGGATGGCTTGTAGCCAGAAGGTAGGTTCAAGGTGAGGGAGAGACAGAGAGACTTGGGCCATGCATCCTCCCATGGAAAAGACAGAACTCTCATCTTGTGTGTGAGCAAGAATGCAGGGAGGGGGAGAGGATGCTCCTTCAGCTCGAGGTGGTGTGTTTATCACTGTTCTCCTCTTTGGCTGAGGATAACTCCACAAGGGCCCTTCTTACAAAGAGAGCCTTCAGCTCCCTCAGATACAGGAACCCCCAGGGATGTGTGCTCAGGAAGGGAGTGGATGCCAGAAGCTGTCATTAGGACATAGTCCCCTCATGCACAAGTGGTACTTGTCACCTGGGTCCCTTCCCCCACCCTCTCCTGCTGTCTCAGGATCCTCCCAGTGCCTTCCTCACTTCTGTCCTGCAGAATGCCCCAGCTCCGAAGTGAACAAAGATGGAGTATAAAGAGTCTCTGAGCTGGGCCATGAGGCCAGGGGAGGCTGGGGAGAAGGGCCCTGCCCCAGGGGTTGACCTTGGAAACTGCCAGAGGAGGGAGCGTGCTGATAAGGTTCCGCACAGAACAGGCAGGGAAATGTAAGATAAGTTCCTAATGCTTCATTCCTGAGAGCGCTGGCTTCTCTCTTTAGGCCTCTTACCCAGCCCCTATTGGACATAACAAATGCAGGGAACATTTCATGAAGAGAGCTCCTCTCAGTGTTGATCAGGGCTACTCAGATGCGGGTGACGCCAGGCCCTCCCCAAAAGTCCTCCACCTTGAGCCAGAAGCTCCCCGCTCTCCTCATCGCCCTTCCCAAAGGGCTCATACCCAAATGTCACATGTCACTTGCTCTTTTTCCCCTGGTTGATTTTTCCCTTTCAAAACAAAAGTACCTTCAGGCGACTGCACTTCCACCAGGAAAAAATTCTCAAGTGCTTTCAGCTCTGAAAAACAGAAAATGCTCTAAAATAAAACCCATTGTTAGGCTGCCTGGAGCTTCTGCTCAGGGTGGGAGGTGCCGGAGAGACTCGCTCCTTCAAAGGCCTTTCCATCTGGAAAGGGCAGCGCATGGGGGTGTTTGGAAAACCCTGGGCACAGGAAATGTGAACTCTTAAAAAACAAACAAACAAACCAAACAACAAAAGAAAACTGCATTATTATCCAAAAGTGAACTGAATGGAACCACATGTGTCTTCTGGGTGAACGGAGCCCTGGGCCTGTTCTTTATGCCCTGGCCAAGCCCTCCCCTCCCTGAATTTGAAACAGGCAGCCCTGGGCAGGCCACCCCCCCCCCGCCGCAGCCTGCCCCCAGCAGCCCCCTGGGACCACTTCCCTGGGTCCCTCCCACCCTGTGAAAACCCCTTCATATCATGGCCTGTTGGATGAGCTCCTTCACCAACCTGTGTGTGAGCGACAGGCTTCTCGGGCCAGGCTCTAGTCTCAGCCGGGAAAGCTGGGAGCCAGCAGTAGGATTTGGGCAGGTAGAGGGAGGAGCCAGACTACAGGGCATTCACCACCAGGCTGTGAGCAGGGAATCCTGGAATAGCCTCTGTAAAGCCTCAAGAGTGTGGTAGGACCAGAAGGGGCTTTTATTCCAGCCACCTGCTTTCTACATTGCTACATTGTAAAAAATTCTCTTTACCTTTAGTGCCTAGACCAGAGGGGTCTTCTAAGGCTGCGTTTCCCCCAGTGGAATGGTGCAGTTGTAGACCATGTCCCCATCAGACCAGATCTGCCCTTCATGACCTGCTCATGATTGCTTTTGTCCCTGGAATCCTAATCCAGACTGTGCATAATGATTTCTACATCATAGCTGGAGGCAAAGTTTTCAAATATTTTTTCCCCAATTCCTCCAGAGGAGGAACGCCGTTTTTATGGACTGAAGAAGCTCCCAGAAGTTATGCAGCTCGTGAGGACACCCCCTCCCCCATTCCCTGTATCATTCAGGCATATACAAGTTGGATCACTGTATTTGTTGGACAACTGCATACATTTGGGGCTACTCTGTTTTGTGCGGTTGCCCTTTGGGGGCTCTAAGTTCAGGCTGCCCACCCCCTTGATTGGGTGGAAGGTCTTCCTGAAGGGAGGGTGTCATTCTGTCCGGAGCCAGTTATGTATTATTTTCTGCACTTTCATTCTCTTCTATTATTCCTCAAATGTAATCAAGTCTCAGTAACATTATACCCTGTTCTCTACCACATAACTGGGAATTAAGGATACCATCTGTCCACATTCCTGAAGAAGAGACCAACAGCAGGGTACCATCCCTAGAGCCATAACGTGGTCTGAACAATGAGATACCCAAGCGCAGGTGAATCTTGGAGATGTGACCTCTGAGCTACAGCTGCCCCTCCCTCCACAGCCAACTTGGAGGATCTGGGACAGGCCTTTTTAAGATGACCTGAAGTTTCTCATGTGAACGTCAATCATAACCTGAGCATGTCTCAAAACTCAGTGGGTTTAGAAAGAATATACACTCATTTCCACTGTCCCCTTTTTAAAAAAAAAGTTTTTATTTAAATTCCAATTAGTTAACATAAAGCATAATATAGTTTCAGGTGTACAATAGAGTGATTCAACACCCCACTGTCTCCAGTCACTCCAGAGATTGGAATGACTCAACCTTACCTCTTGGCTGTGCCCATCTTCCATCATAAGCTCTAAAACTCTCCGAACAATACTGGGACACAGTATAAATGGATTTCATTAAACAGAATCCTTCCAATGTAATTACAAGGCCAAGAAACCATCAGCTCAGTTTCTAGCCTTGCATGTCTCTTCTTCTCTTCATTGGCACACCCCCACTGTGGATTACCTCAAAGGAGAGTCTTCCCAAGCTTCACTAAGGATTTCTGCCAAAGATCCAAGCTGTAATTTTGTGAGGAGATCCGACTCCATCTCCATGGTTTGAGTCTGAGTTTACTGCTTGCATTTGGTTTGAAAAGTCTTCCATGCAGGCATTTCTGGTGCTTTATCTGCAAGGCACCGTGGCGCTAAATGGTAAATTGTGGCTGCCAGGACCAGCTCTGCCTGGGGAGACACTGTAGTGCAGGTCAAGCCCATTTTCAAGGGGCTCAATGTCAGAATCAAGACCTATGGATGAGACTTAGAGAAGGCAAGATTTTAGATGATAAATCGGAATCATTCTCATTCTTTAGGGAGCATATTGGGGAAAGCTAACAATGCGATCAAATAATAGTACTAACATTACCACTGCTTGTTAAGCATTTACTATTGGCTAAGCATTATGCTAAACAATTTATGTGCTTTGTATTAATTGAAGTTCATAGCTAAATATTATTACGTCCATTTTATGGAGGAGAAAACAAAGGCTTAACAAGTTTGCCTGGGGTCTCATAGCCAACAGATGGTAGAGCCAACACTCTGGTCTAGTTCTATCTTCCTCTACTACTTGTCTATGTACCAACCCTTTTGCAGGTTGCTATTTGCAAATACAGAAGATGGCCCAGATCAGTCTTGGCAAAACACAGTGCATCATTTCCTTTCTGCCGGCCTGAGAGTGATGTTTGAGAAGGTGTCTCTGGAGGTCGGAGGCAAATGAGACAAATATGCTTTGCCTAAACCAGTACCCAGTTCAAATAAGCATTGAACAAAGAGTTTTTATTTTGTATTATTCATATTATTATTTCATTCCCCAAAGCACTCCCAATCTCAATCAGTGCCATTTGCAAGGAAGACTGGTCCACAGCAAACAACACCTACCTAGCTCTACTCTTCACGTTCCCCTGCAAACTGTCTATCATAGCTTTCCTGTAGCCAAGACTCCAAGACTCTTAGGAGCAAGGTTGTATTGACATAGGTTATTGAGAGAATTCCATAAGCCAGAGCTGCAGGAGAATGAAGAAAATGGGCAATTTTGTATAAAACGTGTTTTGCATTCCTGTACCCTGCTTCCTGCTCAAGTGACATCTGTCAGGCTGATGCTCCAGGAGGATGCCATCCCTGAGCTCCTGAAAATGGCCCCCGTAGGGATGAGCCTATTGTGTTAAAGCTTAAGTCAATTCCAAAACAACTTCCTGTAGGAAATAAAAACTGGAAGAAAGAGAAAATACAGAGAATGTCTTTTAAAATAGCAGCTAAGTCATGCAGCATGGAAGTATGAGATTAACAGTGAAAATCAGAGTTTAGAAGGCATGTGTTCACCTTTTCTCTGCCTCCACCCCCACTCTGGAAAGGAGAAAATGGTAGAGCTGGCCAGACTTTGGGAAACGCAGCCTGCATGCAGTCTTATAAAGCATCCTGCAAGAACTATCTGAGAAGCAATTCAAATGCTATTGACAGAAACCAACTGGGTTGTTTTTATGAACAAATCTAAATCATACCACATACTTCAGGGCTGGTTTTGAAAAGAGGCCCCAAGACCTTTTTCTCTTATAGAGCTATGTGCTTCTCCACACAAAAGCCTGGCTGCAGGGGGCGACTTCTGGCTGTGGGTGCTGCTAGTCTGCCTCCTAGAATGGGGGCAAGGGGCTGGCATTAAACGACCCCCCAAGTGCTCACGTGACACATGTTCTTCTTTTGTTCCTCTAGGAAAAGAAAACGCATCTTCGTGTCTGCATTTATCTCAACTGGTTTGGTGGGTCCAAATCCCGAAAAGGTAGGCCAGGTAGGGACCCCTTTGTCAGATATGCTCCCCAACATAGAAAACCCACATGGGTGCAGCTTGGCTGTGCTCTCAGATCCCTGGTTCCGGGCTCCACGAGCCTGGCAGGGTCCGGGCCTAACAGCAGCAAACAGACGGTCGTTAACACATGGGCCACAGCGGTGGTAGAGCTTTCAAGAACCACCAATTGCCATCTGGGGTAAGGGAGCCAAGGGAATGTGAGGGAGTGGTCTACTCAGAAAGACTAAAGTCCCAGACACAGGATAGGGTCTTATTTCCTCTAGGACCTTTGGAAAACTTGGAGAAAATTGGATTTCAAAGCCTGACACCAGAACGGAGGCATGGTTTTCACTTCAAGCAGGAATTCCCGCAGTCCTGCTGAAGTCCTAGCAGGGAGGACATAACTCACCTCACCTGGCTGCCCCACGAGATCAAAGGCTGCCCTCACCCCCGGGGGGTATCCGTCTGGGGGCCAGGTTCCACGGACTTCTTCACAGACTCATCATTCTTTCCAGAATGGACCCAGCTCTGTGTGCTGTGTGGAAACCGCCTGCTTACAAAACACTCTGACCATTGCCAGATGTGGGCACCTGGCCAGCTTTTACATAATTCAGGCTTTTCTTTGCTCAAGATGGTACAATTTAAAGGAGTCTTAGAAGTTGGTGTGTTTTAACCTCCTCCCCACCTCCCTGCATGCTTCCCTTCATCTTGCAAATGGACTCTCTCACCCCAGCACATGGTGGCGCAATATGGTGCGTGCTGTACCTCTGGACATAAGGCTGGAAGGAATAAGCCCCCACATCTCCCGTGCGCTTGCTCAAAACTAAAATAAAAATAACCGGGAAGATTTGCCATCTGCCTCCTGTTGCCCAGACCTTGTTTTCCACACATGGCTTCCCCCCCCACACACACACCCCGAATTGTCAGCTCTCAAATACCCAGTTGGGCAGCTCCGTGCTCAGGAATGCAAGAGAGGAGGCAAAGCCCAGCATGGTGGAAGGAGATCAATTTTATTCCTGTCATCAGAAGTCATTTTTTCTAATTTAAAGTTACTCTTCTCATGTAAGAAGATCAAAGTAGTGCACGGAGCGCTGTTAAATGAGCACCGACAAATTTATATTGTAAAGTCAGGGCTGAGTGGGGACTTTCCCGCTGATGAAGCAAGGTCAGAGGTTCTGGGAATGTTAACTCCCATTTCATTTCTTCATTCAAGTGAGTCAGTCATACTGCTTTTTATGAGGATTCAAACCATGCTTGCTTTTGTCATCTGGGTCTCATCTGAAAAACTGTCACCTGGTCTCATCTGAAAAACTGTAGGACAGTGGAAGCCACAAGTTGGCTCTGAGACATGTGCTCAAGCATGTATGGGCAGGGATGTTTGGGGATGACAGAATCAGTCTCTTCTCTCTGTCTCTGTCTCGCTCGTTCTCTCTGTCATACACACACACACACACACACACACACACACTACAGCTGACTCAGTCTCTCCCAGTTAGAACAGAATGTCAAAAATCCAACTGATATTTCAACTTTCCCTCCCTGTTGCCTGCATCCAACCGTAAGCAGCCAGCAGAACCTGCCACTCATACACAGGAAACAGAATGTGCAGAGTTCTCGGGCATTGTGTTGTGTTGAGGAAGAGAGGCTTCAAAATGTGAATACAAAAATCAGAACTTACCTAGCCATCTCCTGGCACTTTATACTGGACATGAATTTTTCTTTGATGTTTTTTACTACTGGTAAATAATTAGGCTGATAAGTAACCCTAATTGTTTCCCTCAGTTTAGCCAAGCTTAGAACCAGCTCTTTGCCTTCTTTCAAAATGCACACACATTTTAGGGGTCTGAAAAATGTTCAGAAAAACTTTTGTTTAGTCTGCATTTTGGAGCTCATGGATCTGAACATCTGTTTCTCTAACAGGCCTTGAAGCAGGATGGACAAGACTTCTCTCCAGAGTTTCTGGAATGACCAGTGTCAGGAAGGCTAAGAACCATTATCTAGCTGTATGGTCAGCTTGATTTTGCAGACCAGTTTCAGGCCATGTGCAGGGGGATGTGTTTCAATCCAGTATAATTCTATCATTGCTATCAGTCAACCTCAGAAAAACAAAAGGAAGAAAAAAATGATCTTTTCCAGAAGCCTGTCCACAGACCAGCCTTGATTAGAGTTTTGATTGCCATACTAGAAAACCAAAGTGGCCATTTCATGATGAGGAAAACATTTCCTTGGTCAAACATAAACTGCTTTCAGATTCTGATTTACCCAATACGGGGCCCATCGTGATGAGCAGACACTGCGATAAGGCATTTCACATTCTCTCTCATTTACCCCCTAGGGCAGCCCAGGGAAATGGGCATGGTTATTTCCCTTCCATGGGTGGACAAAAGAATGTTACGCTGGAGGCTGCCTGTAAAACCCAGTGGCCTTCTCTAGCGGCCAGGTATGCCTGTCATCCTTCACACACCCAGCCCCAAGAATTAGGCAACCGTGCTTCCTGACCCTACCCTTGCCTCTCCAAAATCATTTTTCAAGAAAGTATTAGGGAAATTCCAAACTCCTCCAAATGTGGTAGCTACTGTTCCATGATTTCTCCTTGCATCTACCAAAAAAAAGAGTCCAGCCTTGATTCTTGGGATGGTACCTGGTTTAATCCTAGGTTATCCTGGGGAGGAAGGCTGAAATATGGCTACCTTGGAAGAAAACTTTTCCAACAGAAGCAGAATGTCCATTCCAACAGAATGAAGAAACTCAAGTCTCTATAAAAACATCTTGAGAGAAATAACGTGGTCTCAGGGATAGAGCTCGAGCTCTGGATCATTCACTAGTTGGCACCACCTGGTGCCAACTGAGCTTCAGTTCCCTCATCCATACAATGGAGGTGACGTCAACTCCTGAAAGGGATTAGACCCTGAGGCTGAAAAATCATGCACATAGAGTTCCTAGCTAATAACAAGCAATCAATAAATGGTGACTTTTATCATCATTTTTATTTTAATATTGGAGGCAGTGGTATGTTATGGTTACTTGAATTTGGGAGGTTAAGTTTGTTTTAACCAGAAAATTCTAGTTGTTTCCATCCTCCATGTGGAAGATGTTTCTAAAACATATGCATGCACTTATTTTCCTGCCACAGAACTGAACACAATTGAATTTTTCTGTGATGATTAAGGATCTGGCTGTGCCCTGGGCAATCATTCTGAGAACGAAGGCTTCTCATTGTTCAGCACTTAGATGCAGATGTGGGAGGTCGTGCAGACCCAAGGATGGGCATCAACCCCTCCAAGTTAGTCGATTGTTTTAAATAAATCTCTGATATCAGAACACTTTACTAGGGTTTGCCTTTTACTTATCAGAGCAGGTTGGGAAATACGTGTAAGGGTTGGCTGTGTTCCCAGTGAAAGATTGGCTTCTATTAAATCCAAGTTTTGTTTATTCTTTGTTTATGATGCACATGAGTCTTCCCCAAGTGTAGGGAAAACCTTGTCTATGGCAGAAGCCCAATTTCAGCTGAACTCCAGACCAGGCTGGACATTTATAATCAGACTGCAGTCACAACTCCTTAAAGTCATCTGTCTGCCCAAATTTATTTGTAACACTGAGCACTTTCTAAGGAAAAGGGAAGTGGAGAGGTGGGAGGTGGGAAATCAGCCCATGTTTTTCTTATTAAGTCCTCATGAAGGTTAGATCAATCACAAATTTTGGAAAAGGAAAGACACATTTAAGTTGGCTCAAGTCAGTTTGGTTCTGGTTTGAAACACTGAGGGGAGGAGGGTTGGTCTGACTCGGGAGGGGATAGCCACTGTGTGTCCCATACCCTGTAAGGCTCTGTGACAGTCTCCTCGGGTGCCTTGAACACCAATAGCCCTTACCAGACAGCAGTCTGATGACTTAAGTGTAAATGAGTCAGAAACATACGGATTGCATTTCCCTGAGAAAATAGATCACTTTAAAAACGAAGGGCAAAGTGCTTGGGAAAATGCATTATGGGTTCTGTCAAGGCCAAAAAGGAAGTAAACTACTTCAGATATTCTCTAAATGCCAAATGTGAGCAAGCATTTCAAGGCAAGCACTCTACGGGGGCGTGTATATATGATCATGTAAACGTCTCAGCTTGGGAACCTCACCAAGATGATGTACATCCGTGTATCGTCTAAGTCCTGGAAAGTGCTTTTTGGGAAAAGCCAAAAAGAATATACACAGACGAGACAATAACGCTGACTGATATCAAACATCAGAAACTGGAATTTAACTCAGTGTCTCCTGTGAGAAAGCCATTCCCATTCCCCATCCTCCCCCCAACTCTGTTTTTTAACATTCTGACTTGAAAAATATCAAATGGGAAAATCAATGCAAATGTTTGCTATGTGATTTGGGCTGGCAAAAAAACAGGCAGACGAAAACCCTTAAAAATGTGCAGCTGTAAATGGATTCTGCTTTAATCAGGCTAAATTTTAGCATCTTTCTAAAGATGGTTGTCAAAATGGATGGGAGAGAAACACAAAGAATTGCTCTTCACAGACAGGTTGCCCAGGGATGAAGTGATGGCAGAACCCCCGGGAGCCCACTGCTGCCCCCTTCCCTGCCCACTCCCTACCCCCAGAGCTGGGCTCCCTGGAGCAAGGAAGGGCTTACTGGTAACCTGCAAGGCCTATCTTGGGATGGCCCTGCATTATCCTCTGATCAATGAATCACCTACAACATCATACTGAGAGCTTAGGAGAGTGAGCACTACAAGGCGAAGAATCTTAGAGGACAAACCAGGTGTGTGGGCAAACTATAGGCACCTTCAATCAGCCTTCTGGGGCACACCCCCCCCCCCGAATTCTTCCCAACCCAGCCAGGACAGGATTATTTGCATCTATTGTCCTGGTTCCCCTAGAAACTCTGATGTCTCTCTCACCCTCCCTTCCTCTCTGCTTTTCATCGAGTACCTTTTTATTCTCCCTCTTCCTATCTCAAAAGTGTCTCTGGGTCTTTTTATTTTCTTGAGTATTTTTTCCTCTGTCGGGGTTCTTCTCTGTATCTGCTTCTGTCTCCCTCACCTTGTCTCTCTCAGGGGCCCCATGCTTGATGGAACAAGGCCCCTGCATAGCCCAACATTTAGGCAGAACTGCCTTGATAAGAATGGGCAGTTTTTTCTTCATGTCTCAGTTGGGGAGAAGGAATGTTTCTCATTTTCCCCTGATGTGTCTTCATTTAGAGGAATCTCTATTAGTGTAACTTCCACACCTGCTCCTCTCTGTGGGAAAAGAATGGCCTAGAAGGGTGAGCATGTGGAGCAGCCCTACTTCTTCTCCTGCTCAGTGGTTGGCTCTGTCACTTCTCCATGCAATGTTGCCAGAGTCAGGGCATACTGTCTCCTGGAAGGGCTAAGTACATGGGCACACTAAGGTGGTCCTCAGAATCAGCCTTGTCAGAAATGAAGGTGACCTTTCAGCTTACCTTCAGAAGACTCTTATGCCTCAGTTGGGTGGGAACGAGGCTGGCATTCATTAGACTCCCATAAAGGTCCCCTCAAGTCCTTATACCCGGAAGTCTCAACTCTGCACCCCAAAATGCCCCTGAATGGGTCTCCACTCTGGTTTGCAGCCTATCTTCACTTCTCAAGACTCCCTCTCTTTCTCTTCCACAGCAGACATTACTTTTGTTCACTGTTACCCAGTTCCCCTCTGCTTTGAGCACACAGGAAGACATACATCCTCGCACAGTTGAAATTAGGCCTTGATCTTATGTTGTCTGATAAAATGTGACATAGGGGGTGATTGCTCTAGAATGTTACCCTACCCACACCACAGGGGAATTCTATGCATGGGAAATGAACCTTTATAGTGTGAAAGCCCTGAGATCAGGGGAATGTTTGTTATACAGTGTAACCTGACCCATCCTGACTGATACATATTCCTTGTTTTGTCTCACTCAATCCTAAATCTCTGTGTCTCAACTGTGATTTCATCATTTTACTAACACATCCCCATTTACTATCCTTTCCTTTCTCTGTCCCTCTAGCTCACCTGGGTTCCTTTTTTTTCCCCCCTTTAGGACAGACATGGGCTTGTATTTTTAATTAACATAAACAGATTGGCATTAATTTTCAGCAAAGAAGGAAGAACATAATTTGAAGAAGGGAATGTTCAACCCAGACATAAGAAAAATACTTTAAGCCCAATGGTCTAAAATGCTTTAAATCTAGAATAAAAGACAGAGAAAGAATATGTATTCATCTCAGAAATCAGAAGGGAAGGGATGTTTCCAAAGCCTTAATAAGTCTGAAATACAAGTCCAAGTATGAGAAGAATAGACACACTTCTCGGACAAATTGGAAAGAAACTGCCAAACTCCCTGTGGCCTTGAAATCTTGAATCCCTCAATGTGTAAGAAAAGAAACAGAGGAGAGCAGAGTGCCATCTCGGAAGTTATTCTGAAAGTCAGGTCTTCCTGACTGTACAGCTCAAAGGCAAGTGAGAAATTTTAAGGGGGACAAAAAGCACTCACCCTCTCTCTTAATGCAATAATGTTAAATTCCCAGTAGGACATAAACCACATGTTGGTGTTATGGATAAATTCTGAACAGCATCTGAGGGTAAGTGTTTAATTATGCTTGGTGTGGCTACACCTTTTTACTCACAAGACAGGAAATCCCCCAACTATTAACTTCACTTGACCTCCATACACCGAATGAGAGCCTTTCTGGCTGCTCTTTCCAGGATGGTCAGAGCCAATTTCATTTCTGGGGCAACAGTAGCACCTGAATCCAAAGCCTTATTATGTGGTTACCTGTGGTTAGAGGCCAGGGGGACAACCCCTCCAATACCCTCAATGACACTAAATAAAAGAATTAAACATTTTCAGGCCAAGCCCCACAGTGTCTGCCTGGGAGAGTTCAAGACAGTTTGGTAAATGGGATGAACTGCTCCAGGCTTTCTCCCAGATGTCCTGAAATTCTTACTGGAGGTAACTGTGGTGTCTAAGTGGCAGGCAGGGGTAGCAATTATGGGCCAGCTTCAGACAGAAGTGAAGTAGCTAGAAAACTGTGCCCCAACTTCTTTTTAGCACATGCTGCCTGTAAATGAGTCAATATCTCATATTCTCTTTTAAGGTTTATTAAATATCAAAACAGAAACCCAGATGAGCTGTTAGACACCATTTGACTAGCTCTCCTTGAGAACTACTGTGCTGGAATCTCTAGCTGTTTCCTTATTTAATGATTTGCACTTCATCTATCTGTTCTCAACATCCACCCATCTATACTATACCCATTTATTCATTCAGCAAATATTTATTAAGTACTTATTGCCTGCTTAGCTGGGTACTAGGCTTTAGAGAGATGAAGTAGAATAAATCATGAGCCTTGCTCTAGAGGAAGATAAACAGAGACAATCTTATGAGACTGTAGTAAATTCACTAGTAAGGTGCATGCTGGGTAAGAGCCAGGACCCACACTTGTCCCAAAGGCAGTGAGATGGACTGTTGGGGGAGATTTCCCCCAAAGAATGAAAGTCTTGTCCTTTTCTCCACGTCCTATTCAAACCTACTCAGCAACTCTCCATTCAGATGAAAATAAAAGTCATAAACTCTCACAAACTTTTCAAATCTTAAGCATCTTGATTGTTTAGGCCAATTTACAATGCAGAAAATTGAGGTTTGTAAAGCTCGGCCACTGGTCCACGGTCACACAGGTGCTTAGCAGCAGAGAGGTTGTACTCAACAACAACTTTGAGTGCTTCTCATTCCAAGTACCCATTTCTGCATAACAAACAACCCCAGAACAATAGCAGTCAGCAATCCTTTATGACACTCATGAATCTGCCTCTGGCTGGGCCTGGCAGCAACAGCTTGCTCTAATCTGTGAGGCACTGGCTGGAGTGAGTCCACAGAGCTAGAGGATCACTTCCTGTGCTTGCTATGGGCTGGGAGCCCAGCCTTGGCTCCTCTTCCCCCGGGCCTCTCTTCAGGGCTTCTTGAGCTTCCTCAGAGCATGGCAGCTGATTCCAAAAGCAAGTGTTTGAGAGTCGAGAAGTGAAAGCTGCCAATTTCTTAAGGCCTTGTCCCAGAAACTGGCACAGTGTAGTTTCTGCCATATTTTCTTTGGTCAAAATCCAAGGCAATGAGGACACAGACCTCACCTCTCAATGGGAGGAATGGCAAAGGATTTTTGGCCATCTCAAATTCACTACATCTGCCTAAGGGATTTTGCATTTTGATGGGCTTCAAAGACTTAATGAAAAGAAATAAAAACTAAGTGCAAGGATAAGGGGAGGGGCATGCCAGCGGCCTTTGGCTCTTGTGCTGCAGGCTGCTGCAAGCTTCTTTGGGTGGCTTCTCAGGTGTCAGCCAGCTGATGAAGTCCAAGGGGGAAGAAGCAGAAAAAGATGGGGTTTTCTGATCAATGAATTTACCCACCCAGCCCTCAGAGCCATGGTACCCTACTTTGCTGCATATTAGAATAATGTAAGAGCTTTCAAAAAAATGTAGATTCCCACTGCCACCTCAGATCACAATTCCCAGAGGTGGCCAGAAGTTTTTGGTTTTCTTTTTTAAGATGTTTTTATTTGTTTATTTGACAGAGAGAGAGCACAAGCAGGCGGAGTAGCAGGTAGACGGAGAGAGAGAAGCAGGCTTCCTGCTGAGCAGGGATCCCCATGCGGGGCTTGATCTCAGGACCCTGAAATCATGACCTGAGCCAAAGGCAGTTGCTTAACCAACTGAGCCACCCAGGCACCCCAGAAGTTATTTTTAAGAAAGTCCCCCAGGTGATGGGAGGCAGATCTGTGGCCAGGACCTGTTTGCAAATCCAGATGTTGGAACTGCTCCCAGAATTGCTGGCATTTGGTTGAGTGAGAGCCCTGTGTGTTTTTATTGATGTGTTTAAAATGATGAAACTGAGGTCCCTCTCCTCTCCCCCAATTATGAATTCTACTTTGGCTGTGAAAAATAGTCCTAAGATAAGATAAAGAACTGAAGGAAATGTATGGTTCTTCGTGGTCCAAGAGCTCTGCACTGGGACACACCAAGATACTGAGGCCAAAATCAAAGCTCAGAGGACAGGGAGGAGAGACCTGGCTCACTTTGGGATTCCAGCATAATTGTTTTGAAATTCATTCATGTAGTTGCATGAATCAATAATTCATTCTTTTCTATTGCTGAGCAGTGTTCGATCATATGAATAGACAACAATCTGTGAACCCATTTCAGCTGTGAGTGGTGTTGGGGATATAAAGCAATCGGACCTCCCCAGAAAGACCCCTCCATACCAACAGAAGAATAGAGAACACACTATTATTGAGTAAGTTTTAATAAGTTTATATGCATGTAAGGCAGCCCAAAAGTGACTGCAAAGTTTGGGGAAAATCTGACACATTTTATGCAGCAAAGAAAAACAATCATTTCTCTTATCTTCCAGAGACTAAACCACTGCCCATTGCCACATTTCCTGTGAGAGAGGTTTGAGCTAATTCCTGAGGACTGTCGCTTGGGCCGGGCCAGAGAAATACCTTTATGTTGCAGCACTGGAGACCGGGCTCACTCTCTAGAGACACGTTACCCCTATTCCAAACAGAGCAAGGACTCAGATTCACTATCTCTCCAAGAAAACACTCTAAAAAGAACAGAAAGGGAAAATGGTCTCTTTGTCCTTTAGCAAAAAGAGAAAATAATTTTCATCTACCCTTATGATGAATATTTGGGTTGTTTCCCGTTTGGGTTATTTCAAATAAAGCTGCTGTGAACATTCACTTATGGAATCTGTGTTTTTGTTTCTCTTGAGTAAAGACTTAACGAGTGGAAAGGCAGGGCTGAGTTATAGAGTGGACATATGTTTAACTTAAAAGAAACTGTCAATATGTTTTCCAAAGTGTGGCTGCATCATTTTATGTTGTCACCAGCAGTGTATGAAAGTTCCAGTGGCTCCACATCCCCACCAACACTTGGCAGGCTCCATATTTTTAACTGTTGCCAATCCAATGAGTGCATAGTGGTATTTTGTCATACATTTCATTTTTCTTTCCCTGATACAAATTACATTGAGCACAGCTTCCTGTGCTTACTAGACATCTGTGTATCTTTTGTAAGTGTCCAAATCTTTTGCCCACTTTTTCGATGTGTTGTTTGTAATTGAGCTGTACACAAGTTCTTAATGTATTATTTTTTTAAAGATTGTATTTATTTATTTATTTGAGAGAGAGAGAGAACGAGTTGGGGGTGGGGCAGAGGGAGAAGGACAAGCAGACTCCCCACTGAGCAGGGAGCCCGATGCGGGGCTTGATCCTAGGACCCTGGGATCATGACCGAAGCCGAAGGCAGATGCTTAACTGACTGAGCTACCCAGGTGCCCCTTAATGTATTCTCTAAATAAATCCTCCAGGTCTGAAGCTTGCTCTTTCACATTCTTATGGTATCTTTGGGGGAAAAAAATTAAGTTTGATGAATTCTAATTAACAAAAAGTAAAACTGACCTCAGACTACTGGCCTCCAGAACTGTGACAGAACACACATTTCTGTTGGTTTAGGTCGCCAGGTTTGTGGTGATTTTTACAGCAGCCCCGGGAAACGAGTCCACCCATTAGGCTGTTTTGGGTCTGTCCTTGGCACAGGTGGCTCGGGGGTTAGGCTGAAACATGTGTGGCTGTATACATATAATTAGGGGAGCTTCTGCCTTGGTTTCTCCCTCTGGGATGATCTGCACCATTTTTCGTCTACAGGGCCCCTTTTCCTAGTTCCTCTGACAATAAAGATGGAGTTTCTATTAAAGCTTTCCGCATTCCATGATGGGGACTCCCTCTTGTGTGGCGTTATTTCTCCAAGTTTGTCTCTTCTCTACTATCTACCTGCTCCTGTTTACTTTTCAAATTGCTAAATAGTTGTTTTCATGGGTTGCCCAGAGCTTTTAATTGTAATTAGTGAGTGGGAAGGGGCGTGGGGGGGCTTGTCTGCACAGTGGCCCAGGAGGCCCACCAAGACCCAACAACTTGCTGTGCGACATTTGAGATGGCCCACCCAAAACATACCCTTGTATCAAGCCTGTCTTGAAATTCTTAGCTTGGGAGAAGTGGAAAGCAAGTGCAGAAAATGTCAGATTCAACTCATACATTTCACGGGTAATTATAAGTCCTTTGCCATTTGTATCAATAACCAGAGTACAAAATCAATTCTGTTCACAATTAGCTAGTTAAGAAAATAGACCATTCTGGAGTAAGGAGGAAGGGCTAACCTTTAATGATGATTCACCCCAGGCAGGGTGCTTGGTGCTAAAGATGGGAATAAAGTTAGGCTATGGGGTCCTCCCAAGAGAGGCTGAAGATGGGAAGGAAAACAAGTTCACATGGATCCCCTGTGACGAGAAGTGGTACGCAGGAAGTGGTCCAGAGACACAGAAGAGGGAGAAATGAATTTTTACGGCATTTGGGGGGAAAATCCATAGTGAGGTGACATTGGATCTGAACTTTACAGATGTTCAGATTCCAACAAAGAGAGTGTCAACCAGGGCATTCCAGGTGAGAAGCACAGGCATGGTGCCAGAGGGATGGCAGTCTGGTGTGGTGAGAATCCAGGGTGAGGCAGAAATGCCACACAGACCCACAAAATGCCTGGCCGCAGAGAGGCAATGGTCATAGTTCAACGACAACCACCATTTGACCTAATGGGGCCAGAGTCACAGCAAGGTGCCATGTGAGTCAGGGAAGGGACAGGACCTGCTCTTCTTTTCCTTTCACACTGGGATCTCAAATGGCAGGGAGTAAGCCTGGCTTTATTATGACAGAGGGAACGAGAGGTGTACACAGCTGAACTTGGGATCCATTGCTGTCTTTCTCTTCCCTCCTCTCTCATTTCCTATTTCCTAAGTCTTTCAGCCCAGTAAGCTGGGGCAGGGGTTCTGGCATGTGCAATCCATCCCCAGGGGAACAGTCTCCCTCTGACAAAGAGAAAATAGCATGTCAGGCGCCCAAGTGCCAGCTGATGTTTCAAAATAACAGTAAAAAGTGTTTTCTGGCAACCCTCCAGGGTCCAGACAAGCCTCGGGTCTGGGCTGATGAATGCATGGGACACAGGGTGAAAACACCCAGCTATGTCCTCCGCCGGCCTCATTCTCAGGCAGCCCTCTCAGCAAAGGGATGGCCTTGCTGGCATGTCCTCAAACATAATAACAGCCCACAACATGCTGCCATATGTTCTGACAAAGAGGGGGAAGCTATTTAAATGTTCTAGAACTTTAATCTTTTGATTCCTCCCACCCACCCAAAAGAAAGTTATCATTTTGCAAATAATCCTAACTTTGGTGGTTTCCAACAGGAACAAGCAGTTCAAGCCCACAGAGACTAGAGGCTGAGAGCCACTGCAATCTGATGTGCAAGAAAATGAAAGAGTAAAGGTTATTAACCATTGCTTCTAGCAGATTGGTGATATGTATACTGCTTGAAACCCACTTCAGTAAACTACGATAAAACAAGAGAGCTTCCTGGGAGATTGATGTACAATTAAAATTGAAATTAGGCACTTTGGAGAGACCGATTTTGATGTTTTCTGTGGAAGTCTGCTTCTACAGTAGAAGTTGGATGGCAAATGCCCAGGATCATCATCTAATGGCATAACTGGCTAGAGTGAAATTTCATCTCAAAGAGAAATATTAGTGCTGTCATTCCTGGACTCCTGTTAGGGACTGACTGTGTCCCCTGCCCTCCCCAAAATTCATACGCCCAAACCCTACTCCTCGATGTGATGGATTTGCGGACGTGACTAGGGTAAGATGAGGTCTGAGGGTGGAACCCTCATTATGGGAATAGTGCCCTTAGAAGAGTCACAGGGCAGCTAGCTTCTTATCTCTGCTCTCCAGCATGTGAGGACACAAGGAGAAGTCAGCATCTGCAACCCGGAAGAAGGTCCTCATCAGAACCCAAAGGTGGGGGCGCCTGGGTGGCTCAGTCATTAGACATCTGCCTTCCGCTCAGGTCGTGATCCCAGGGTCCTAGAATCGAGCCCCGCATGGGGCTCCCTGCTCCGCGGGAAGCCTGCTTCTCCCTCTCTCACTCCCCCTGTTGTGTTCCCTCTCTCACTGTGTCTCTCTGTGTCAAATAAACAAAAATCTTAAAAAAAAAAACAAAACAAAACACAAAGATGGCTGGTGCCCTGATCTCGGACTTCCAGCCTCCAGGACTGTGAGAAATAAGTGTCTGGTGTTTCTAAGTTACCCAGTCCATGGCAGTCTGTTAGAGCAGCCAGAACTGACTAAGACACATGCTCAGGGCAGGTTTCATCTATAGGGTCCTCAGAGACCCAAGCCATGTTCCACAGTAACAGCCTCTACAAGTGCTTCATCCTCTTCTTCTCTGCCCACAAGTAACCCTACCCCAGGTTTGTCTCTGCGTTAGGGTCTAGCAGCGCCTGCAGCAGCCGGGATTCCATCCTGGCTAACTCAGGCCCACACTTTCCTCCCTGCTCCCCTCCCCGCCTGACCCCTCCTCCACCACACACACACACACACACACACACACACACACGCCTGTTCCGCAAGGGGGAGGCGGCATCCCGTCATCCACCGGCTCAGTGGAGGCCTGGCCTCCAGTGCCCGGCTTCCATTCTCTCCTTCCACCAACTTTCTCGAGCTTGGGCTCTGTGTGGAAGACGCATAAGAGGGTAAGATCGTGGTCCTGTCCTTAAAGACCCCATGGTCAGATGAGGAGAAAGTCACCCCCACTCTCACCACAGCTCTTATGAATGCAACTCCTGTGAACCAGGTATGGAAGAACAAATCCAACACAAACGGAGGTGGTGGGGGGAGCCGGGAGCCGGGGGAAGGTGAACTGTGCGCTGCATTCTGCATCATGAGTAATATCTTATCTGGTAAGAAGGCCCACCGGGAGAGGACGCAGGCATGGGCAAAGCTCAAAGAAAGTCTACATTCCGGAAGTGGTGAACAACCGGGTCTAAGAGATGATGCTTCAAAGGGCTGAGTAACAGAGGATGGCTATAAAGGCCTGCTGAGCCTGCCACGGTGAGGGGCTTGGTCTTCCTCCGTGGGCAGTGTAAACAGGAAGGTGATGGACCACCGCTAGGGACAGTGCAGACTGAAGAAGGGAGGGATTTGGAGGAAGGAGGGCAGCTCGAGCCTCCTTCCTCCCCCTCTTTTCTTCCTCATGCCTAAACTGCATCCAGACAAACAGCTCTCTCCACTCTCCCCCTCCTTATCCCTGAAGCTACACCCCTACACTTTGAGGATAGCTTCCTGCAGAGTCCTTATACACTTCAACTACTCCCTAAAACATGACCACATCTGTCCCCTGTCTGGAACCTTCTGCACCCCAGGTCAACATCACCTTACCCCTGTTTTCTCCATCTATAAAGCCAAGGGGTAAGTGGCATGGCCATCTTACCACAGAGGGCCAGGGCCCTGTGGTATGTCCAGGAAACAGAGATGAACTGAGGGGACGCCAGCGAACCTGGGTCAGGGTAGGTGGCCTGAATGGCAAAGCCGAGAAGCTCCTTTGAACTGGCAAATTGTTCCTAGGCCAAGCACTCTGATCCAGGTTCTTCCTGAGATGTGTTATTCGGCCATCACAACCCGAACGTGAAGGCGCTAGTGGCCCCATCTTATGGGCCAGGAGGCAGAAGCACAGACTGCAGGGCTCCCAGGTCAGATCCCTGCAAGTGAAGGTGTGGGGACTCAGCTGTCCCAAAGCCAGGATCTTCATCCTAATAGCCATCCACTCCTCCAGCGTCAAATAAGAACGTGTCTCCCTTTCTTCTTGCAGGTTCACATCAGCCCAGGGGAGTTCTGGCCCAGGATGGCATGGCCTCAGTCTCTTGTCTGCACCCAGCTGCAAAGTCATGGAGTAACAGAATTTTGCAGCAACAAGGAATCCAGCTTTCTCGTGTATAGGAAAGTGAAGTGACTTTGCCAGGGTCACGTGCTAGTAAGAGTCAGGAGTGGCAACAAAATCTGGGCACCCTACTTCAGTCCTAACTCAAGACTTTCTGGGGGTCATCTCCTCTAGGCTGTGACACTGCATTTCTTTGTCCTCCTTTTCTAAAGTGGCTTCCTGAGTTTTTACTGGTGTTTGGAAAATAAACTTCAAGAGTCAACACCACCTCCATCTCCCCCCTGAAAAACGATTTTTTGCTGGTCTATTTCTGAGACCTCGTACAATTTCCATTGACCATCTTCTAACTATCAAGTTTACACCTGAAACTTTGAATAGTCCTAAAACTTTTTATGGCCGTTTATAAGACACCTTCTACATGAGTATTTTTAGGTGACTTAGACTTTAGCTAAAGTCTTTGATGAAAATGATTATAAAAGGTGCTCTACGTCAAAAATGAAACCTCTTATTTATTCTAAATAAATAAGTGTCTTGGGACCAGGAAAGTGTCTTGGAACCTTAAAAAAAATGCCTTAGTGACATTTATGCAGGAAAATCATAAAGCAGGAGAACTATACTAAATTCATATTAAAACCATTTAGATTTTTGTGTAGAGCCATCAAAAATTGTTTCATTGCCTCTCAGATTTTGGAAGATTCCACTTCAGTGGAAGCAATCAATCCTATTGAATATATAACTCCTAATTTAATTAATGGGTGCTGATAACCACTGATCTATTTATCCTGGAAAGGAGATCAGAAAGCCTATATATAGGCTCTATATACATGTAAGAGTGCACAGAATTTTCTAGACCCAACCTTAGCTCAACGTTTCTGAGATGATTTTAATTATTATTTTAAGTTTTTCTACAGCTACTTTTTTGAGAAGGAGGAGAGATGACCCTTTTTATCAATCAAGACAGCTTTTTTCTCCATCCTTGAGATGGTGGCACTTTTCTCTTTCTTCCCATGTGCTGAGGGTAAACTCTAGTTGACGGAACTGCACAGAATAACCACAGTTTTTTCTCCAACATCCTTGCTGTGTTATAATGTTTATTCTGCTAGAAATCACCTGTCATATACTCAATTAATTGGAGTTAGGAATAGGAAGTAAATAGTAAGACTTAAAACCCTCCAGCAGAAAGATGGAAGAACCAAACAGGTTCATCTCTCTAAACAGGATAATTTCACGTTTGTTTTATGCTTTGTAAGTGGCTTTGGAGTTAATATGTGTTTTCTGATGGGTGATATGTGGGGTTGACTGAAATACTTGAGAATTTGAGGCATAGTTTTACCTTAGAGCAAACATACACACAAAATAACTCAGTTCAGTACCTTTCTTGGTTTTATCCTTTGATAAAAAGCACAAAATCTGCAATTATTTCTGAATGACTATGGAACATATAGAAACTGAGAAAGTCAGTTGTAAGGAACAACAACAACAAAAAAAATAATCATTATTGTAGAATTCCTGGGGTATATGTGAAAATAGTCCTTAGAAACATTTGATGAATTAGTATCCACTGCAATAAGATTTTAATACTCTACAGTATTCTAACAAAATCACTGGCCAGTTAAAATCTTCAAAACTCTTCATTGAAACATAAAAATGGAAACCTCAGTTCCGAAGAGTTAGCTCTAAAAGAATTACTGTAATTGAATGGCATTTTGCCACTCTAAGTATGAACAATGGTCACCAGTCTAGTAAATTTTGTTTAATGAGGATCTTCATTTTGAATATATTTGGTGGCTACTAAGCTTTAATTTGAAGAATATTTTTTTAAGTCTTAAGAGTAAGAAAGTTTAAAGTAATCTGAAAATAGTAGTTTTCTGTTTTCCAAAAGAAGAGCTACACACACATTTAATATATATATATATATATATATACACATACCATATGTAATATATACGCATGTAGAGAATATATAAGTTAATGTTTCCTCTGATGATTAGGAAATGTTCTCGTTAGTGGTAGCAAAAGGCATTCTCAATTCTGAATTAAAGGTACATATTTCTCAGAAAACTTTCAGAGGATTTGAAGCGAATCTGCTTTAATCATGAATTCACGGATTCATTAATTCATTCAACTGTTCATGAATAACAAGGGTCTTGGCTTTCTTAGTTCAGTCTCAGTTTAACAAAGCCCATCAAGGCAGTTTTATTATAGACACCTGGATAAAGATGACACCATCTGACCTTGAACACTGAAATCCTGGGATTCCAAGTAGGCATACCTGATAGGAAGGCACAACTTCCTCACTGCTTCAGCTAAAGGGGTTGTGTTGCTCTCCGGGCTGCCACATGTTAGGGACAGAGATAAAAGGATGGCTTCAGGAAACCCTGCAACAGGGTCTAGAAAAAATTATCACGAGAGGAGGAAGGAGAAACCATTTCAACAAGACAGAATAGAATGTGTAAAGGGATTCAGTATGAGAGAAGGACTCATTGGATAAGAGCCAGCGTGCAAAGCAGCCTGGATGCCATGTCTGAGAGTGGGGTCTCCCCACAAAGGGCTGGGCTCAGCCCTGGGTCAGTAACACTGAGAACCACACGTCCCTGTGATGGCGGCAATGCGTGGAGGGCAGATTGAAGGAAGACTGGAAGCAGCACAGCAAAAACAAGTATGGTAGGAAGAGCCTCGCCCTGGTGCCTCTTCCTAGTTGTGAAGTTGATTTCAGTATTTTGGATTTTCTTTTCTTTTCTTTACTTTTCTTCCTTCCTTCCTTCCTTTTTCTTTCTTTCTTTCTTTCTTTCTTTCTTTCTTTCTTTCTTTCTTTCTTTCTTTCTTTCTTTCTTTCTTTCTTTCTTTCTTTCTTTCTTCCTTTCTTCCTTTCTTCCTTTCTTTCTTTCTTCCTTTCTTCCTTTCTTCCTTTTCTTTCCTTTCTTTTCTTTCTTTCTTCCTTCCTTCCTTCCTTTCTTTCTTTCTTTCTTTCTTTATTCCTTTCTTCCTTTCTTCCTTTCCTTTCTTTTCTTCCTTCCTTCCTTCCTTCCTTCCTTTCTTTCTTTCTTTCTTTCTTTCTTTCTTTCTTTCTTTCTTTCTTTCTTTCTTTCTTTCTTTCTTTCACGTGGTGGGGTGGGAATAAGAGGTTGAAGCTGAGAGCCTGGCCCAAGATGAAAACCATTATCTTCACTGGTGAGTCTGGAAAGGTTGGACACAGAGGCGATCCCAACTCCTTCCTCCCCTCACATCCATGGTTTGTGTCTATGAATCTAGAAAGTGCCAGACTCCCGTTCAGTTCTGTTAAGAAAGAAGCACAGAGCATAAAAGATGATGACATCTGGACTTCAGAATACACCTTGGATCTGAAGCTATTCAGAAACATGTTGTTGGCTCCGTACAGAGTTGTTGTGGCTATGTCAGATGAGCCGGAGAAGCCAGGCATCTATGTAGACAGAACTGAAGTGCAGTGTGGTCTAGGTCACTCATATCACCTTTTCTCTCTTCCCTGTTTTCTTCCATGTGGCTTCAGTAGTCAAACTGAAAGGGTATGGGTTTTGTGTCTCTGCTAAACCAAGTGAAATGATTGCTGTCATGATTATAATTCCCAAAGGATTTCTCAGACTGGACATTTTTTTTCTTTTTTTATTGTTATGTTAATCACCACACATTACATCATTAGTTCTTGATGTAGTGTTCCATGATTCATTGTTTGTGCATAACACCCAGTGCTCCATGCAGAATGTGCCCTCTTTAATACCCATCACCAGACTAACCCATCCCCCCCTCCTCCCCTCTAGAACCCTCAGTTTGTTTTTCAGAGTCCATCGTCTCTCATGGTTCGTCTCCCCCTCTGACTTACACCCCTTCATTCTTCCCCTCCTATCTACTTCTTTTTCTTTTTTCTTAACATATGTTGCATTATTTGTTTCAGAAGTACAGATCTGTGATTCACCAGTCTTGCACAATTCACAGCGCTCACCATAGCACATACCCTCCCCAATGTCTATCACCCAGCCACCCCATCCCTCCCACCCCCCACCACTCCAGCAACACTCAGTTTGTTTCCTAAGATTAAGAATTCCTCATATCAGTGAGGTCATATGATATATGTCTTTCTCTGATTGACTTATTTCACTCAGCATAACACCCTCCAGTTCCATCCACATCATTGCAAATGGCAAGATCTCATTCCTTTTGATGGCTGCATAATATTCCATTGTGTATACCACTTCTTCTTTATCCATTCATCTGTCGTTGGACATTTTGGCTTTTTCCACAGTTTGGCTATTGTGGACATTGCTGCCATAAATATTGGGGTGCACGTACCCCTTTGGATCCCTACATTTGTATCTTTGTGGTAAATACCCAGTAGTGCAATTGCTGGATCGGACGGTAGCTCTATTTTCAACTGTTTGAGGAACCTCCATACTGTTTTCCAGAGTGGTTGCACCAGCCTGCATTCCCACCAACAGTGTAGGAGGGTTCCCCTTTCTCCACATCCCCGCCAGCATCTGTCGTTTCCTGACTTGTTAATTTTAGCCATTCTGACGGGTGTGAGGTGGTATCTCATGGAGGTTTTCATTTGGATTTCCCTGATGCCGAGCGATGTTGAGCACTTTTTCATGTCAGACTGGACATTTTTAAACCATTATGTATGAAAGGAAATCCAGTTGGTTGGTCGGTTTTTAAATTTTCTATGTGCCCTTATTGAGTGCTGTGTACTTTATTACAGTTTTTTGTTTATTTGTTTCCAAAGAGCGCTTCAAAAGAATAAGAGCAGAAAAGCAACCATATGGCTTCTCGGGCTCACAACATGGTGGTTACTTCTTCATCCTGTTCTTGGACTAAAAGTCAGTCAGTTGGGTTGCAGTCTTCTTCAAGGGCCTGTCAGTTGTTTGTGACAGTCCAGGATGATAGGAATGCCCCTGGCAATCTTCAATCACTGGATAAGCTGACTGGTCCCACCATTTTGTTTGCCATTGTTGGAATCCATCCTACTGTCCTCTCATAGGGGTGACATCTCCCTAGCAAACAGCTAACAGCATCAGATATTCTGACCCCTGACGCTTCTACATATCTGCAACGCCCTCCATTTAGCAGAGTTGTTGGGAGGGGGCGGGCAGGGGTGAGAAAATTCCTACTTCCAGAGGACTCTTGTTTCTTAACATGGCTCCACACTGGCCTTCATGCATGCAAACAGCTAACGTGCCAGAAACACCAACTGAACACCTTACAACTGGGTGCTGGTAAGATGTGTGTGAATGAAGCCCCAGCCCGTGCTTTGGGTGGTAGCCATGCAGACACACACTAAGGAATCTAACCATCATGGAGGCATGAAATCAGTGTGGGGTTGTCTAGGGGAAGCAGAGACTGATTCTGCCAGGAGAGTATTGAACCATAACAAATCAGGCAATAGTTTTGGGTTTTTTTTTTTTTTAATCCTCTAAATTTAAGACTGTATGAGCAACCAGCTGGAAAACTCAGGCTAAGGCTCTGGTACCCACCCAGGCAGAATTAATCCAAGGGTCTTCTCTCTTAGCACTTTGTTCTTCTCATTAACTACAGCCCTATCACTTTGTGTAATAATAGGAAGCTGGTTATCTGCCTGTATCCCCCCATTCCTGCCTCACAAGACCAAACTCCTGGTTGGTCTTTAATGTCTATTGGTATGAAATGAATGAGCGAGTGAATGAAACTGCTGCTACCTGTTTCCTCTGGGTTTCTCTCCATACATGGGGTGGAAGGAACTGAAAACTGTTTTCATATGTTTAAGTCAGCCTCTTTCCTCCAGAAGCTCAGAGACTAAATCTGAGTCTTGCATTTCTTCTTTATTTCCCAATTGTAATTCATTACAATAGAGCAAGACACTATGAGATTATTTCATAAATTTTGGCAATTTGATGGACAGTTGGAATGGACAAGGATGCTAGTCTGTTACCCACTGGAATACAAACAGAAAATGTATATCAAATAGAAGCTTGAAATAAATGTTTGAGATATATGAATATAGGTTTCTTTAAAACCATTTACAGTATGCAAGATGAGCTAAATGGAGTCCTTTGTGGAATTAGTTTTTTGAGTTTTTTCCAGACATTTCTATATTCCCTTTTCTTTTCATCAAGGCATTAGTTTGCCACCTTCAGTACAAGATTAAAAAACCCTGGTGGTCCTGCTTCTTTCTGTATGTACAGAACAAACAGTGACTCATTGTGTGGCTAACGTGTCCAGACAAAATTTCAAGAGAGTTCAGGGGTGTGTGTGTGTGTGTGTGTGTGTGTGTGTGTGTGTGAGCATGCACACACACACACACGTACATACACCCGATCTGTATATATTTGTGGGCCAGTTCAGACAATTAACATTCTTTCTCCTGCTATAGAAAATGAATATACTTATATCTTTAAACATTCATTTCCCAGAAAGTCTAAAGGAAAAGAAAATAAACTCTTTGCTAAAGACACTGTTGGTGGGATGGTATTGGGGGATGCAACTCTATCCTCTGGAGAACAAAATTGATAAAAATCTTCACTCTATCCTCTGGAGAACAAAATTGATAAAAATTGAGATTATTATAATAGAGGATTTACCCTTCTGAGTTCTACAGTTTGAACTACATAAAATAATTTAAGTTTGGGGCTTTGTTATTTTTATTGTTTGTCTTCATTTCTTAATATTATTTTGCTAATATGTTGACATATTTATCTTTGTAGACAACAGTTTGTCTTTACTCATCGGTTTGTGTGATCTATTTTTTTTTAAAGATTTTATTTATTTATTTGAGAGAGAGAAAATGAGAGAGAGAGAAAGGTCAGAGGGAGAAGCAGACTCCCCGCTGAGCAGGGAGCCTGATGTGGGACTCGATCCCGGGACTCCAGGATCATGACCTGAGCTGAAGGCAGTCGCTTAACGAACTGAGCCACCCAGGTGCCCTGTGTGATCTATTTAAATGATACTGATGATAGTGAGGATAGTGTTCATGATGGTAGCAGCCAAGCAATGTACCAACGGCCTCTTACATGGTATTATACACGTATATGACAAGCATATGACACAGGTTTGATTATTCTCCAGTTTCTTATTCTCTGGTTAGCTAAAGCTCAGAGAAGTTACATGACTTGCTCCAAGGGACCGAGAAAGCAGGGTTCCACCCTGGGCTACAACTTCTCCCAATCTATCTGGCGTGCCTGAGAAAACTCATCCACATTCTGTGGTTTCGACCTCTAGGTAAATACACTGATGATATCAGCCTGGCTATCTGCAGACTTCAGACATAGATATCCAACAGCCAACTGTTTATCTCCACTGCACATTGCAAAGGTCACAAACCAGATCTGGATTCACTGTCAACACAACTCCCAAGTTTTTCCTACTCCCATATTCTCTGTTTAGTTGATGTTCTACCTTAGCCCAGGGACTAAGGTTGTTGGACTTAAAGGAAAAAAATGTATGTCCTTGTTTATCTGAAATGCAAATTTAACTGGGTGTCTTCTATGTGATCAGGCCATCCCATAAGAGATCCAGCGGTGAGTGTGGGGTCCATCCTTATGACCACCCTCATCCTCACCTTTATGTCATCGATTGACTCCTGCTGGTTTTTACCTACTGAGTGTTTTCTCAGAAACACCTCCTCCTATCTGTCTTTATTCCTATAGCCACTGTCCCATTCAGGCCCTCATCATCTCTAGTATGGAGGTTCGCTTCCAGAATGTTTTCCCTATTTCTTATGTCGCTGGTTCCTCCAGACTTCTATGAGAAGACCCTTCTCTGTGACAAAGCTGACTATGCCACACCTTTCCTGAGGCTCTGCAGCAGCCTCCCCACCCCCACAGTAGCTGTTCGAAGCCCCAAGTATACATCAGTTGCCCAGACTGGAAAAGCAAACAAACAATAATACAGCCAGACCGAGTCCAATTAAATCAGGACCTCTTGCACTGGGGCTGAACGTTTTACCTTTTTAAAGCATCCTAAGGTGATTCTAATATGCAGCCAGAATGAAATACAGAGTTCATGCTATACACATCCTTCTACCACCTGGCCCTGAAGATGTCACCAACCCTGCCCTTGCTGCCCACCCCTTCTCACGCTTCACACTCCACAAACAGACTTGTTTCTGGGTCCTCCTATGCACAGGAGTTCCTCATCTCCATTCCCTTCCTTTCTGCCTGGAATGTTCTCTCCTCCCCCCTTGTCCCACCCTCCTGTGGCTTCCCAACTTTCATCCAGATTTAAAACTCAGGTCAAAGTCATTTCCTCCAAGAAAATCTCCCTTATCATTGATTCTACCCTCTGCCTTCACAGGGACTCCAGAAAAGCCCCTACCCCAGTCTACAGCCATATCACCCTGAACATGCCCCATCTTGTCTGATCTCGGAAGCTAAGCCGGGTTGAGCCTAGTTAGTACTTGAATGGAGAAAAGGCCCTATTCTGGATCCTTCTACATATCACTTTACCTCTATACTTGTCACATCTTTAAGAGCAGTTACTATGTCCTTGCTCATGTTTTTAAAGATTTTATTTATTTATTTGACAGAGAGAGACACAGAGAGTGAGGGAACACAAGCAGGGGAGTGGGAGAGGAAGAAGCAGGCTTTCCGCAAGCAGGGAGGCCCATGTGGGGCTCAATCCCAGGACCCTGGGATTGTGACCTGAGCTGAAGGCAGATGCCTAACGACTGAGCCACCCAGGTGTCTTTGCTCATTTTTTTTTAATGTGCAGAACTAAGCATATTGCCTGATAATGTATTTGAATGAATGAATGAATGAATGAACTAATAAATGAATGAATGAATCGTGTGGCAAAGCCCAGATTCTAACACAGTCTTTTTAAACCCAAAGCCTGTGCATCCTGATACCATATAGTAAAATTTGTCTTATCTTCAAATAAATTGGAATTCTACACTCTATATTTACAGTACACAGCAATCATCATTTATGTTCTGAATGATGTTCCAGAAGCCAGTTCCCAAACATGACAGTCTTCTTCTCATGTTCACATTTTTGCTTATGTGTCTCTCTCAGCCCTATATCTCATTGCCTAGCCAGCCTTCAGCTAAAATACTGTAATCTTGGGGAAGACTCTGAGATCTTCCTCGCTCCTTCAAACAAAATCATTCATGCCCTTCTCCTTGTTTCTAAAGCATTTTGTGCTCAAATCAACTGCACTCCTAATTGTTTGGGACTCTGATGGTTCAAATGTCTGTCTTCCCACTAGGCTAGAAGCTTTCTGGGGTCATGCACAACTTTATGCAAAGCACAATGTGGGGGCTCAGTAGATTTCTGTTTCTGAATTATTACATTCCACAGAATTTTAGTAAAGATATTTTACACTCTTCTAATTCTTTGAAAAATTGGTAAGATTGTCTCCTTCCATGACACTGCTAAATGACTAAGAATTTACACTACTTTGATCTCTGCTTTTTTTTATTTTAAGCAGTTTCAACTGTTTGGTCAGGGATTCTTTCATTTCCTAGTGAAAGTCATAAGAACTTACTATAAAGAAACCTCTGAAGCTTTTTTTCACCACCACTACCTGCCTACCTATCAACAGTTGTAATTGGATTGGACAAAGCTGGGAAAACAGTGTTTGTCCTCCACAACAGGATTCCCCCAATCCTTTTGCCATGGTTAATTTCATACAGCCCAGAAAGCATGCAGTTGAGGCCAGAGCCAGGAAGAAGCAGTGCACACTTCCCTGCTAGTCTTTGATGTGCAGTCTTGGCTCTGTTCCATCTCTACCACAGCTGGCCACCATGTGCAAAGGCAAGTATGGGGGATGGAGCCAGTCTTCCCTTGAGCCAAATGTGGATTCCACAACTAAAGTGGAAAATCCACATCCTCCGTCTGATAAGTACACAGTGTGGACATCACAGCCTCAGTCAGTCCTGGGTAAACTGAACGTCCTAAGTTCGAATCCTTGCCCTGTCACCTCTTAGGGACTTGATCCAAAGCAATTTCCTGGAGTTCTCTCAACTGATATCTGCACAGTGGAGTCAACTTTCTTGACCTCAAGTGTTGCTGTAGGGTGTACAAATGAACTACATGGAAAATCCCTACAAGACATAAATCACAGTGGGCGCTGGAATGTGTGCACACTTTCCATTCCTTGTCCTTCCAGTAGGAATTATGAAAACAATTACAATTAACAGAGGCCCCTTCTACATGAGGATGCCCAGCAAACAGCTTCCATCTTGGTGATGTTTGTATCTATCCCTTTGGCATCCGAGGGCAATGATGTGCCCAACCTCTGAGACGAGAAGAGTCCCCTTCCTTCCTCTTTTGGGCTTTGCCAGGACAGAGAGATCCTGAGGAAGTTTTGGAAGCCTCACCCCCAGAGCTCCCTGGCTGCTACCTTTCCCTCCTCTTCATCCTGCTCATCAGGGCTGGCGTGACCAAGGGCAGCCTGTAAGTCTCAGGTTCTTGCACAGATTTACATTTGGTTATGACCTCTACTGTCAAACAAATCCCTCCAACCTTCTTACCCAGTGATTCTAGGAGCCCTGAAAGTTTCTTGAAGAAGAACCTTCAGACACCTTACCAACAGACCGTGAGCAGGTCCTCTTTCTATATTTGGATTCCCAGTGACTGTCTAGGAAATGTCCCAACCCTTAAAGGCAAGGATGGGGCTTGGAGCCAGTGTGAGGTGGCGTGTGTGATGCTGCGGACAGGTCTGAAAGAGAGTGAAGTGAGTGGATGAGCCAGAGTGAAAAGATGGTGTCTGACTCCCCATCTCTCGTCAGTGGGGTCGCCCGCGTGTGCGGCAGCTGCCACCAGAGTATCGGAAATACTGGTCTCAGGAGAGAGTGAAACCCAGGCCTCTCAACACAGGACACTCAAGTTAATCTCTAGACCTAATCCACTTAGAGAATTGATTTTAAGTCCCATTTGAAGTGACACAGAGGCCAGGACTAAGGCAGATAAGCCCTTTCCACTTGGAGGGGCTCAGCCACACTAGCACCCTATGGTCAGCCTTTCCAAGGTCGTCAAGTTGTGCTTTATATGTCAGTGTGGGGGACACAACCCAAGGAACTGTGTCTCCAGAAGGTAGGGTCCTCAGACTTTCTTTCCATCGCTGGGAGCCAGGGTGGCACTAACTTCTGCCGGCCACCACTGCGCCATCAGGAACAGCTCAGAGGCCCCATGAGCCACAGGAGAAAATGCTATTGGGGTGCCCTGGATCGTTTTCCACCCACGAGGGAGCCAAAATCTCTCAGGCTGACATGGGTGTGGGGGTGACGGTGCATTGTCAGAAAAATCATCATCACACTCTAAAAACAAATAGAGGACTCCAGGCTGTGAGTTTCTGGCAGATGTTCATTCAGATGCACAAAGCAAACAACACTCTCTCCACAGTTCTTCCGGCCAGGCCAGTCCCGAAGCCCCACTGTGAACGCAGGCCATGGGCCGCCAGACGGGGCAGCCAAAAAATAAATTGATAAATAAATAAAATGAAAATCAACCTCCAGAGTTATTATTTCCAAAGACATAATAGAACACGGACAACAGAGACATTAATTCATGGCGAGGAAAAGAGGCCACCTTCCTCTTCCGTCCCACCTGACTTCTAAACTGATCTCCATTTTATTTTAAGAACGTGAGTAATTTTAAGAAAACAAAATGAGTATTTCAGATACTTTAAAACAACGTAATACCTGCCCCCCTTCTAAGGATGTAAGAGTTGGAGTTAGAACTTCTTTTTCTAATTTTCCTTCCCTTTGTAAAAATAAAAGCATAGGTGCACGTGCAAGTGTGTGTGTGTGTGTGTGTGTGTGTGTGTGTGTGTGTGTGTATCTTTTCTCCCACCATGAAGTTCATAAATGTTGACTTTAATTTGGCCCTTGAAATGATTCAGAAAGTCCAATGTGCAATCACAATATGCAATGTTGGGTCTACACGCAAACACACCCTGCTTTAAACAGCCTGGACAGGCCTATAGCTGCTGTGTGATGTTGGGTAGGATGTGAACCTATCTGGGCCTTAGTTTCCTCATCCATAAAACAAGCCCGTTGCAGGAGATAATCTTGAAATCTACTCTCCTATTAAGTTCTGTGAGGCTGAGAAAGTCCTGGTTTACCAGACAAATATGGGAAGGGCTCATTTCTTTTCCAAAGGATTCATAATCAGAGTGCTTCACATAGGAAGACCTTTAGCCAGTTGTATTTTGAGAGGCAGGGTCTACATCCTAGCACTCATACTGGTCAGTGATTCAACCTGTCAAAACTCCATCCACACATATTTTTAGGACCATGGGATTGCAGTCATCACATAAGGAACTTACTAAGAATCAGACTCACAGGATAAGAAAGTCAGATCAATTAAAATTTATAAGTTGAGGTTTGCTGTACATAGGATTTTGAGTTCTTTTTTTTTAAGATTTTATTTATTTATTCGAGAGAGAGAGAGCACGAGAAGGGTGCAGGGAGAGGGAGAAGCAGGCTCCCCACTGAGCAAAGAGCCTGATGTGGGACTCGATCCTAGGACCCCAGGATCATGACCTGAGCCAAAGGCAGACACTTAACCAACCGAGCCACCCAGGCGCCCCAGGATCTTGAGCTCTTCATAGCCCCAGACCATTTCTGCTCATCTTCGTTTCCCTTGGGCAGCACCCACACCCACCAGGTATTCCGGAGATGTTTACGGTTGAATTTAGGCCACTACCAAGTAACAGGTGAGAAAGAGGTGTAAGCAATATTATCCCACCCAACTCCAGAATGGCTGGTGCCCTTTCAACAGAGTTCATTGCTCTTTGGGGGGATTAAAGCATTTCATATAAATCCTGTTTATGTTTTCCCAAGAGTGTGTTTAAAGTATTCAGACACAGGTAAATGTGCCTGGCCTCCTAATCTTACCACAGAAGATAAAAGAAACTTTTTCTTTTGAAGTGAGTAGGTAGCAGCTCCATTTATTCTTCTGTTTCCCTGGAAAGGGCTAACTGAGTGGAGGGTGTTGGAATGTGGAAGGGGAAACTGGAGAAGGCAAAGCCATTACCCCACCTTCCCCTGAGGGCCCCTCTGCTTTCAGGCCCTGGGATCTGACACCCTCCTGGGGTAGGTTTATGCCTGGCTCTTCTCGGCACACAAGGCTGCAGACCCCCCATGCACATTTCTCATTGGTCCAGAGCCGCCTGGGAAATGTGAATCCAACAGAACAAGTCAGGGGGCCATGGCCAGCCTGAATCAAGGCTGGACCCCATCCTGGGGAAGAGCGAGTTCTATGGAGGTCTTGGTCAAGCCAGGACACGTGGGGGTGAACCCGGGGTCCTCAGAGAGGCTGGCCTCATCCCACCTGCCCAGACAAGTAAGTCTCTCCTTTTTCTCTGAGACTTGTGAGACATTGAAACTGTCCCTCTCCGTAACCGTCCCCTACACAAACACCCTTCCCTGTGCCCAAAGCCCTAAATGCCTGGTGCTGGGAACCCATGATTTTATATTTGCATCAGGTGTAAATGATATCTGAGAGCTGTTTTAAGAATCATCTTGATCAGGGGCGCCGGGGTGGCTCAGGCGGTTAAATCCCTGCCTTCGGCTCAGGTCATGGTCTTGGGGTCCTGGAATTGAGTCCTTCATTGGACTCCCTGTTCAGCAGGGAGTCGGCTTCTCCCTCTCCCTCTGTCCCTCCTCCCCTACTCATGCTGTCGCTCTCTCTCAAATAAATTAATAAATAAAATCTTTAAAAAAAATCATTTTGATAGGCGGACTCATAAACAGGTGATGATATCAACTCCCAAAGTGAAAGAAAGAGTACCGCAGAGGGGCAGACCCAATGTGACCACCCAGGGGCCACCCACCTGCAGCTTGCTCCCCTTTGCTCCCCAACGGCCCACTGCCACGTTCCTTCTGCTCATGGAGCCTCGTGCTGAGGGTCTGAAAGGCCACAAGTCTCCAACCTCGGGACAATGACAGGGACTTCCCCACAAGGAGAGGACAGGGTCCTGCCTCCCCATGGAACATCTCCATCCCCAAGCGTGTGGGCTGCTGGGTCATTTCTAGGACACACCAAGTCAGGGCAGAGCTTGTCCACAGCTCAAACACAGCAGGACAGTTTCTTATTTGTTTCCCTGACTAGAGCCATGTTTGCTGCTTTTTTGTCCCCTAAAGGTGATGGAGGAATGTGGTATCCATCACCAGTGGCTCCTTCAGCCACTATGGCTGGCTCCCACGGTTTTAGCCACTTGCCTGCTTATGGTCCAAGAAAACACCACTGGACTTGCTGAAGCTACCTTCATCTGAACCCTTTACCTGGCTGTGGGTTCAATCCTCATCTGTGATCTCCAGAAGAATGCTGTTCCCTTCCTGAGTTCTCTGCATAAACCTAATACCGGAATAAAGGAAATAAGCTCTTCCGCACTGAAGACAGTTGACTGAGACACCATGCCCTCCCAGTCCCCTGCACAGCTGCCGCTTTCAGCAGTAAACTGGGGAGTTGGTTCTGTGCCAAGGGTTTCCCAGTATTCGGGAGGAGTCACTGCCTAACTCCTGGGTTCGAGGCTCACTCTGCCTTCCTTTGTTTTCCATGGCAACAAGTCGTTCTCTCTGAAGCTTCATAAAGACTGAGTATTTATGAATGTGATCACTCAGATTCTTTCTTCTGGGCCTCAACTCCATCGCTCGTGAGAATAAACTGCCTAATGAGATACAAATCATTTTGATGGTACTGATATTTACTGGCAGATAAAATACCTCTCTGGAGATATTTAAAGACCATGGACACATAATACATGTTAAACTAGAATGACCTGGGATATACATGGAACATGTTTTGCTTCTTCAAAAACCAAAATAGAAAACCCTGCCTGGGAACATGACGTGAATCAGGGTTTGCAGCCAGTGGTGGTTTCATTGGGAATTATTAGAAATAAAAATACATCTGAGGGCACCTGGGTGGTACAGTTGGTTAAATGTCTGCCTTCAGCTCAGGTTGTGATATCAGAGCTATGGGATGGAGCCCAGGGTCGGGCTCCATGCTCAGCACAGAGTCTGCTTGAGATTCTCTCTCTCCCTCTCCCTCTGCCCCTCCCTCCACTTGTGCTCACTCTCTAAATAAATTAATAAATAAATATCTTTAAAAAAAAAAGAAAGAAAGAAAACCATATCTGGAACTGTGGTGGACTTTACCACTTTAAACCCTTCTTTATAGAAAGAGAGAAAATGGCAGCTCCTGAAGGAAATTTGGGGCTATGGTATTTCCACTGATTTGCTGAAGTCAAATTTCTCATCTTCTTCTTACTCTACAGATCTTGCCCTTCCACTTCCTTCTGGAAAAACATAAGATTATTGATGTGGTGCTTTATGTTTCTTTTTCTTGCCAACATATTGCCTCATAGACTTGGACTTCTCTTCAACAGAGAATCTGTGTCTTCTCAAGCACACAGCAAGGAGAATTGTCCATGAGATGTCCAAGAACAAGCTAAGAATGATGGTCAGGAAGACCCTTTATCATATTGTAGAAACAGAAGTAAACTTAGAATGAGCAGTGGTCTGAGGCGCCTGGGTGGCACAGTCAGTTAAGCGCCCAACTCTTGGTTTCAGTTCAGGGGTGTGAGATCGAGGCCTGTGTCAGGCTCCATGCTCAGCATGGAGTCTGCATAAGATACTCTCTCCCTCTGCCCCTCCCCCCTAAAAAAAATAAATAAATCTCAAAAAAGAAAAGAATGAGCAGTGGTTAACTGTGACACTGTGAAGGTCATGTGTAAGTCTTCATCCGCTAGCTATAAAAAATGCTCAAGAGCAACCCAGGAAAATGGGCTCATATTTGAAATTAGCCAAGTGCCTGCTTGTGTGAGGTTCCATGATCCGTGAAGTGGCCTTGGGGGTGGGCATATTAACTCTGTCCACACCTCCCACCCACATTCCTGCTGACTCCAAGGCCAAGGGAGGGGAAGGAAGTAGATCTAATTCTGCACAGGGCGTGGGCCCTGGAAACACCCTTCCACATCTCCCAGGAGGCCCAGGATGGCAGCCGGAACAGGGAGGGGAAGATGTCCTACATCTGTTTTATTTTAGATCCGTTCAAGTGCCTGTCAGATGTAAGGGAGGCTTGGTCAAGAGCCTTAGCGCAGAGCCCAGGGAGTATTTGCTCACCAAATATAGTCCCCTGTGGGCCAGCAAGAGAGGCTGTTCGGTGCACGGACTGCCAGGGACTGGCGGCTGCTGAGTTGTCCCACTTGAATGTTGGAACAAAATAACAGCAAAGGACTGTTTAGTAGGACAACTATGACTGCTCACTTGACAGGTGTGAGTGTTAACTAAGATAAGGCAGGAGGAGTTCTCCATCTTTCCAAGAGGGGAGGTCCCACTTGAACAACAAATATGTTTGCGCATTCCACATCGTAGTAGTTGTATCTCTAGGATACATTGATTGGAAAAATATAAGATGACAATCATGACAGAAACCTGTCGTTGAGTCAGTAATTTTTAAATAGATTTCTATTTGTCAATTGCAAACAGTATCATCATACATTTGAAATAGAGGATGAGAAATATCATTTAAGTCTCCAAATGAAGCAAGTATATACAAAGATTCATCCCCCTGAGCCCACTGCCATTTCCCTTGAAGTTTCAGAAAGACTTTGAATATTTATGAACATACGTGGGGAGGCATGCCTGCATCATTTTGACTCTACAGAGTTCTGGTTATTTCATAGAACCTAATGTGGTGCTCAAACTTTCTTTAAACTACAGGCGCACACACATACACAGGCACGCACATATATGCATACATGCACACATACACACGCACACATACATAGATACACTTACGCATACACACATGCACCTATGCACACATCCACATGTATACACACATATATAGATGACACAAGAGCTGACGTGCCTTGACTAAAGGGGGATCCAAAGCTTCTTGTCCCCCATCTTCTCCTCGGGACTTCCTTGAGCATCCAGGCCTAGCGCCTTGGACACGTCTGTATTTGCAGAAAAAATCTCTGCCTTCCCCATTCAAGGGCAAATCTGCTCCTACTCTGTGACATTGGTCACACTCAGGATATTTGTGTCAAGATGACTGCCTTCCATGTGACAGATGGGCAGATGAGCCTCTAAAATAGAAACACCTTATAGGTTCCTTATACTTCCATGACCGTTTTGAGGAATTTTGGTCCCTGTAGTGATTAACATGAGAAAGCTGGCCTTTGTTGGCTGTTTCAAATGCAAAAAGGATACTCCTACTGTATTTCCTCTAAGAATTGGACACTGGCCCAGTCAAATGACCAAGGTGTCACCATGACCCCACTCGCAAGAACAAACATTAGAAAATGGGGAAGACTAAAAGACCATCATGGACCCAAAGCCAGTCTGGCGTAGTAACAGGGAATTCTGGCAGATTTAGCCTAACACAGCCAAGTACCATCAATAATGGTGTAAGACCGCAGTTACTCTTGTGACAGAGTCAGGAACGGCTCCAGTAGAACACCCCTAATGTGATCACTGATTGCAGCCAGTAGCCTGGCCCAGGGAGGCCCGGCAGTCACGGTGATCTTGACCTTGAAGATGGCTGCATCCAGACTCAGGTATGCCTTGCCTGTCTAATTTGCACCGCAACCAGGAAAATCTAAAAATCTGTCCCAAGCACCTTGTGATACAGGCACCTGAATGTGACAGAGCGAGAGCAGGTTTTCCGTTGTAGGTGAAAGCAATAGAGCAGGATGGACCCAGAGGAAGTGAGCTTTGCTGCAAATACACACCTGCCCAAGCATGGCTGGGGGCTGCAGGAAGCACCCAGGAGCCCCACATTGAAGACCAGTGGCTGACACTCAGGCTGGCCCAGGTCCCCAGGTCTAAGAACACTTAGCTGCTGAGGTCAAGGTGAATCCTTGTCCTTCCCGACTTTGTACAGGTTCGGAGGGGGTCTCTCCTGATATGAGGACA